>NC_090296.1:110384866-110692366 GCF_039906515.1 Pseudorca crassidens
CAATCTTCATCATCTTTGTAGCTTTTCCATCTGAACTCACAAGTTTTCCCAAGTACCACATTAACTGTATAGCCTGAACCAGAGACACGAATTGACCACAGCTGAACATAACGAGATCCTTAATCACATAAAGCTTGCCTGCTACAGTTTATTCATGTGTACATAGTTCCTGTCTAACGGGAGCTACAGCCTACTTATCTAGCATTTGTCTATACAGTGGCATGAACGTAACCTGGGAGAAGATGCTGACCTCACTAAACTCATGTAGTACTCATAACTATCCTGAACGAAAAACCTTATTTTTCACACTGCTCTAGTCATTTGTTTTGTGATTTCAAAACACACCAGACCTAACTATAGGTGAAGCAGTGCTGGTACAGTGTTATTAACTGGCGGTTTTACCGACTGTTGTCATAAGTAACAGCTGATGACCTGAGCATTATAAAAGCACAGCAGTCTGGGGCCATTTATTATATGGAAAAGGAACACTTATCTCTTTTTAGCCATGGAAATATTAACCTATTCACAGTCTAAAATAAAACATATGATATTCACATAACGATTTTAAATGATGAAAAGAGTGCAATTATAAAATTATTCTATATAATTGTTCAAGAAAGCAAAAGGAAACCTTATATTTTAGAAAAATTATCTTTTAAAAATGGCTGAATTTGAAAGGTTCAGAGCTTTTGAAAGATTCAATTTTAATAATCTGGGAAACTCCCTTATGTATCTGACTATCACACTCCCCAGTGAAGCCAGATAAGTAATGCTGTTACTAAACAAGAATACCTTCCTTTTTTATGGACCAGTCATCTGAGTATGACATCAAGGTCCTTTTCTCTCAATTAATTTGGGACCTTACTATGCTACATGCCTACTTTGCTTTTTCTCAAAGTACACCCCCTCAGTGTCCCTTGAATTGGACAAATTCACCTTTCACAAATACAGGGCAAATATGTACCATGCAGGCGATAAGAGGTGGGCCCTCCATTTAGAGCAATGAGCCTATCTCCTTCCCCTGGGAGCTTCAAGGCAGCCCCAGCTGATTTTCCACAGTAAATAATACAATGCTGGATCATTCACACCACATTATGCTGGACAACTAAAAACAACACTAAATATGGCATTAATACTGATTTTTCTCTATAATCAAAGCAAAAATCTCCATCAATTTATACCTTTGAGGTGGTCAGGTCTACTGGAAACGTCTTTTCTTACTCTTATAGCCTCCTGGGTAGACTGTGTAGGGCTTGGCTGTGAAGAAGCTTCTCCAAGATTCTCTACCAAAATTTTCATTAAAACTGTTAAGTCATCTTTACTGAGAGCAACCTAGAAAGCAACAACAGGCTGTTGTTAATACAAAGTAATAAAAAATGCAAAATATAATATCTATGTCTTAATTTATGGTCCCTCAAATTAACTAATTGTACATCTAACTAAAAAAAAAAAAAAAAAAGCAAGTTGTGGCCATGAATACCAGGATAAAAGTATTTCATCTTGTACAGTATTAGACATTACTCCTGTGTGTAAACACGCATCTGCCTCCACTCATATCCAAGCCCCTACTTCCGGTACTCCCTTCTTCCTGCCTTAACTGCTACTATCTATCTTGTCCTGTTCCTGGACCTGTGTCCCTCTCCCCTCTCCCTAGTTCCTCATCTCCATTCTGCTTCTCTCTCTTTACATCCACTACTGGATTTTTCCTCCACATTATTTACTCTCCTCCAAACTCAATACCGGAAGAATGCTGTTAAGTTTCCAGTCTCTACCAAGAAGAAAAAAGATGCTCTCCTGCAATGCAGCTTTTTTTTTTAGATTTATTTATTTTTGGCTGCATTGGGTCTTCTTTGCTGCACACGGGCCTTCCCTAGTTGGGGTGAGCGGAGGCTACTCTTCATCGCGGTGCGTGGGCTTCTCATTGCGGTGGCTTCTCTTGTTGCAGAGCACCAGCTCCAGGCGCACAGGCTTCAGTGGTTGCAGCTCACAGGCTCTAGAGTGCAGGCTCAGTAGTTGTGGCACACGGGCTTAGTTGCTCCGCGGCATGTGGGATCTTCCCGGACCAGGGCTTGAACCCGTGTCCCCTGTATTGGCAGGCAGACTCTTAACCACTGTGCCACCAGGGAAGTCCCTAACTCAAGTTTCTTAATCTTTAAAATAGGAATAATATCATCTACCTCATGGGTGGCTGCATAACAACATGAAGCTGCTAGAACAAACAAAGATGCTACTGGCTGCTAAGATCCATTAAACCTTTTAATCCTTCCATCTCTTGTACACTTCCCCTACACATAGAGTGGTCCAAAAGGCCTTTTTCAAGTACCTAAACACAAATTCACACAGACACATTCATAGCACCTTTTCTTCTGAACATCAGAGTACCCTATGTCCCCCAAATTAGGTCCCTATCACCAAGGAAATTGCCTGATTCCCAGCCTAAATGAAACTGGGGAGATATTTTAGCAAGAGACAATGACCAGGGATTTCTTATTTGCTCCCCTAGTCCTTAGATAACAGATGTCACTTTAACTCCCTAGGACTTCTTTGTATATTCATTCCCACCTGTGACACCAACCAAGATATCACAGCTGCCTGAAGAACAGCTAACTTCACCACCTCCTAATATTTGAAAAGGATCAAATATTAGCTCTGAGAGCTAATCTTAGCAAGGGAGAATTTAAGAGAACAGTCTCATATTCCAGAATAGAAAAGTCTCTATCAATACCCTGAACAGATGTTCTTCTTCATATATCATATCTACTCATACTACAGATAGGGATCTTTCATTCCTACAACAAACTTCAATTTTAACATCTTCCCTAGTAGGACTCTGCTCCTTTGACCCTTCTTGTTTAAGCTTAGAACTAACTCTGAAATAATCACAGACATCAAAAACCACTAAACTACTAAATTTTTATTTGTCTTTCACACATTCTGTTTAGCCACTCCCTCCCTTTCCCTATCCCCTGCTGTTTGGCTTCAACAGTTTCACCCACAGGCGCACTAGAACCGTAAGATTCCTACACTTCCATGACCATCTTCGACCAGTATCATCTCTTCCTGTGAGCCTACAAATGACCTTCTAACTACAGTATTAAAAATATTGCTGTTTACTTGGTGCTTTGTGACCACCTTGGGGGGGATAGGGAAGGTAGGAGGGAGACACAAGAGGGAGGAGATAGGGGGATGTATGTATATGTATAGCTGATTCACTTTGTTATAAAGCAGAAACTAATACAGCATTGTAAAGCAATTATACTCCAATAAAGATGTTAAAAAAAGTATTGCTGTTTATATGCTTACCAAATAAACATATTCACCTATTGAAAATGTCCACTCTTCTATAAAAGAGTGCTTCTATACATTAAAAATACTACTAAGGTGCTTTGAATGTGGTATCTAAATATCACTTTACCGTGTCTTATAATTTAACTGCCTTAAAACTTTAATAGAATTTTCTAAAATTACTAATAATATTAGTAATATTTTCTGTAGACTCCATAGCTTTTAACCTCAGACTTCTTGCTTGGTTTTACCAAACATCCAATTAATGTGAAATAAAGAAAAGTGTGGGAAACTAGGATAACTTCATTTCCAGTTAACAAAGCATTCCCTTTAAATGTATTATCACTTCTGATGTCCTCTTGAACTACACTGTGATCAATGATAAAAGCCTATCTAGCAATTTTCATGTATTTTATACATATACTTACCTGCATAGGTTTTAGTTTTCCTTTTATCTCCATCCCTGGAATTTTCACATACCATGATGCTGCTAAATTTCGCTGTATGGATAAAAGCATGTTGACTGGTTTTAAAATTTCAATGTCATGCTGTGGTAAGCCAGCCTGCAAAATTGTTCTGAAAGATAAATAAGAATTTATTTTACATTTCTAAAATCCACATTTTAAAATGAAGACTATCATACTGTGCAACAGTTTCCACGGAGCATTTTTCGAAACACTAAAGGCTGCTATCAGAGTTCTTTTAGAACATGTTTCTTTTCACAAATCAATCTGCATCAGAATAATTCAAGTTTATATGCAGAGCTATGTAAAACAAACCCTATGTAATGTTGATTTCAAAGAGACAAATTTCATGAAGTATGACTATTGCACTATTTACTATCTTTCACAAGGATATTTAATAGCAACTAGTCCAACGTCATACAAACAAATGTTACATCCTCCTAAAACTGGAGGACAAAGAAAGTGATACTCTACTTAGCCCTTAGGTTTATGTTATTAATACTTCTCCAAACTCAAAGGGAAAAACTCACCAAACCTAGAAGTTAAACAAGCATATTATAACAGTCATATCTAGCCTGCCTGCCAACAAACATTTGAACCACCAAATAAGTTACTCTTGGCATTCAACAGAGCGAACACTTTCCCATTTGGATTTGATAATCCATTAGATATCTTACTGAGAATTCCTAAATGTGACAAGGTTTGGAAATGAGAAATAAATCTTAAATTTTATTACATTTTAAGAAGTCTTTGTCTCTGTACAGAAATGAAAATAGCTATGTGCAGAGAAAATAAATAAAAATAAATCTAAATTAAGTATTATTGAGTAAACTATAATTTTATAATAGGAAATTTTTATAAAGTGAAAAAAAAACGTTATAAATTTAGTAAGACAAAATGTAGATTCTATGAGATCCACCATTATAAACCACTAACCAAAAACCAACAGTCAAGGTTTCATAATTAGAAGAAATAAGGAATAAGAACCATAAATCACTAGAGTGTTTTACCCCTGGCAAAGATTTTATGAAAATTCTATTTCTAGTAAGTAATTTGCCATTGGATTATATATTTATACCTGGACAGCTTCAGCTGAGTGAGTTGGATGTTCATTTTATCAATGACTGGGGGAAGAGAATACTGTTCCACAGAAACTACACTAAATTGGTTTTCAACTTTGATTAAACCCAGGTCTGCTATAACAGCATTAGGCGATACTGAAGACTGAGGAATGATAATAACTGGTGCTTTCAAATTGATATCCATCAAAAGGCGGAAGCTCTTTTCAGCCAAGTCTTTCATGCTGGAAGCAGCTCTTTCTGCAGCCTGGACTGTAGCTGTGCTCAAAGCTTCTTTGGCAGTTTGAAAATTGTTGAGGAAGTTCTGTTGGAAAATACTGATATTTAGAGTTCCCCCAAAACAGGATTTATTTTTAAAAGGAAAAACTTTAAAAAAGAAAAACTGAATAAAAGAGGTGATATAAAAGAAACGTTATTTATGACTGTGTACATGGAGTAAAGTCTAGAAAGATACACTCTGTGATAATTAACAAGTGGAAGAAAGAATCCTTTAACTTTCACTTTATGTATTTCAGAATTATTTGTTTTTTGACAAATTTTGGTAACAATACTTTTTAAAATATCCCTTTTACTCATGAATGTTGTCATCTTAATTTAAATTTAAATAAAAAGACGAAGGAGAACTCTTTACATCTCCCAAAGTTGCTTTAATTCTGTACCTCTAGGTCATAGGAATAAAGTCTATTAGTTTTAGTCCTTAGTTTTAGAAACTAAGGTTTTGCCCGCTTATTTCTAAAGGTTATTTTCTTAAGTGTACTCTAACATGAGCAAAGGTGCTGAAGTGTTTACAATCTTGCAATCATTAATAAGAGTCAAAGATTCTTTATTTAGAGTGAGATCTTTCACCTCAATTTCAACTAAAAGCAGAAAGATTTTTCCCAATGGAGAAAAGAACTGGAAGCAATATTCTTCCATTAATAATGTAAATGGTTTATTTAGTTTATTAAACTAACACCCCTCCAAATAAATTACTTTCCAGAAAAATAAAACATGATGGTTTAGGTAGAAATCCATAACTTAAAAGCTTTGATTAACAGCCCTGCTAAGAGGCATAGGCAAATTAAACTCTTCAGCCCATGACACTTACATGGAAATAAATAATTAAAAGAATTTTATGGCCTTGATCATAATTATAATCAAAAGCTGTAAGCTCCAGTATTAGTCCTTCAAATGCCTGATGACCTCCTTAAAAGATTCTTTTCGCTAAGTACCTTTTAAGGGTCTCTCATAAAACAAATAACACTGAAAAGCCTAATTAAAACATCAGAAAGTACTTTCAAAATATATAACTATGGAAATGTTAAAGAATGATCATTCACAGGTTCAAAACAATGATAATAAAAATTCATTTAGTTATCCATGATGTAAAGGATTTCCTTAATTGTAATATTCTATTCAGCAATTGGGACTTTATCACACAGCCCCATTAGTAAAGCTTTTGACTACCTAGGTTCAGATGTATAGGCAAAGATACTTAGGTGTCAATGAGAAATAAATATATTTAAAAAATAAACTTACCAGAAGAGACATGAAGAATTTATGAACATAAACAATTTGAACACAACCCACTTTGAGAGTAAGTTTGCCATCTACTTTAGACATATCAGCATAGGCCTTTCCTTCTGTGGCGTCTGGATAAAGAGTCATTTGGAACCTAAAGACTTCATCTCCCAAAATAGAGACAGCCTAAAAGTATTAAATTAACTGGTTATTATATCAAAAGAGCTGTATCACTGTATTATAAATAAGTTTCCTTATTACAGAATCCTTGATATATAAAGAAGCATCACTTAAATTCAACCTTCAACAAATTAGTTAAAAACATTTAACTTGACAATAACTTTTTCCTATATCTATAAAAAAAGTTTTATCAATGGAGATATCAATCACTTAATTGGTTAGAAATAACTTACAAATCACCTAGTCTATATATACTGTGAAAGCAGATGATGACCATATTCATGCTTACTCCCTAACAAAATGCCTGAACAAATGATTAAAGGCAACTCAAGCCCCAAAAAACAAAAATAAATTTCAATATAGAAACGTATCTTTTAATTACCTTTTTGTGAATGGAAGTCGAATCAACATTCATAACTATGATATCCTTAAGTCTGGCAAACATGTCGGTCTGCTTTGGCCTCACAGAAATAGAGGCATCCATTCCTGTGGGAAACACAACACTTTTCACCTAATCCAAGTGAACTAATTTAGTGGTTTTTAATTCAATAATATACTACCAAGATAGAGAACAGATAAAAATTACTCACTATTAGACATATTAAAGGTAATAACTTTTTTTTTTTTTTTTTTTTTGGGCCACACCAAGTGGCATGTGGGAATGTGGGATCTTAGTTCCCCGACTAGGGATACAACCCATGCCCCTTGCACTGGAAGTGCAAAGTCTTAACCACTGGACCACCAGGGAAGTCCCAAAGGTAACTACTTCTATGTATGAGATACCTAAGAAAGATTATAATATCTTTAAGTTCTAGAAGCATCTCATACATAAACTTTGTGGAAATTTTAAAACAAAAGAAATCAAATGTCAAAGAAAATTAATCACAGATCTCCAAACACAAGTATCCTGTGCATTATTAGTAAGATCAGAATCGGTCATTTATGGTGACACCTAACATTTGTTAAACAGTTATTTTACAAACATTATATAATGAAACTATTACTCTGAAAACTAAAGAATTGGAATTATAATTAAATATAATTTGATGAATAAATACTATTCTTTCTACAGTAAACTGTATCTAAAACACAATCTTTTAACATTTCTCTCCAAAAAAATATTTGTCATTCTCATAATTTCTAAAGGAATGATTTCTAAAACCACTCCTCAGAGTGAATGAGAGAATGCCTACAGCTAAGCCCCAAGAATGAACCTAAATCATTACCATGCTATGCATAAACAGATGCTCAGTAACATCTGTTGAATGGAACTGATTTTCTAACCCCTTGTTAACTGCTTATTATGTACGTACCAGGCACTTTTCTTAATACATGTAAATTTGTAAACTTAATCCTCATAACAATCCCATGAATAATTACTATAACTATCTCCATTTTACAGAAGAGGGAACTCAGGCACGGAAACATTAATTAATTTGCTCAAGGTCAGCCAGTAAGTGTTAGAGCCAAAATTTGAACCTTGGCAGGCTGGCTCCAGAACCCATGGTATAATATGAACTCATCTTTATATGAGGCTGATGATGAGTAAAGCTTACAAAATTTCTTTTAGAAACTTCTCTTCCTGATGCTATATAAGCACAAAAGACAAGGGAAACAGGATAATGACATTTTCTTTACTCAGTGAGATGTTATAATATTCATTTCTCAGTTTAAAGTTATATTATTCTGAAAATGCAAACAGAACATGAGATTAAGCCTTAGACTTATTCTGAAAAATTTTTTAAACATAAGGAATGTCTCACATCAGTCATGAATCATACCAAATTTACTTCTAACACTTCAAAGCACATCTTTGAGAAGTTTGCAAGAATCTTCAATATAAGTAAACCAAAAGACGACTCATGAGAAATCTATCGTGCAACAAGCTCATTCTTCCTGAAGGTCTATGTAAAGAAACAGAAATACCTACAGCAGGAAAAAGTTACTTACCATGTATTCTAATATCTGCAATATTATACTTCTGATCACAGACAAAGACATTAAATGCATTTAATTCAGCTATGACCTTTAAATCAAACACATCATCTTGAGAAGTGTTGCTGGATACTGAAAAGTAATAGAATCCTAGTGATTAGCAAAGTGCAAAGATGATATAACATAAAATAATCCCAAAATTTCTAAAATAAAAGTACATTATGAACTATGAAGAACCAAAAAGGTCTCCATTAAGATTACATATAATTAATATTATTTTTAAATGTCAATCAGACATAAGTAGCATATTTCCATCCAAATTAAAAATAAAGGCAACGTTTACTAGCACCTTATAAGTGTAATTTTGCTAGATGGAAACTTTACTATAATTTTTCTTGTGGGCAAAAAGGAAACCCCCTATATTAGAATTCTAAGATTCCATTAGAGCTAAATTTTGATTTGGAACTCCTTTTCATATCATATATTAGATCAAAGAAAAATATTTCATGAAAAATTGAAATAGTGATGACAGTAAAATATGTATTATTAACTATGACACATACATGTTATTAACTATAGAGACAACTTCCCTAGATTATATTATGTTTCTCCATGAAGAATCCTAAAAAAAGTTCTATAAGAGATGAACATAAAGGGCTAAAGTTAAGGAAAAACAAAAAATTATTTTATAATGTGTATTTGTGTCTGTGCACGTGTATAAAAATCACAATCAAATGGATTCTCTTAATCTATTTTAGTCTAGGCCCTGATTGATAAATTTAAGATATAATTTCCTAGAGATTTGTCTTGACTGGAGGAAACACTTTTTCCTATAAAACTGTAAAAGTATGGGGACATCAGTCCTTAATCACCGAGATGATAAAAGGGTTTTTTTTTTTTCCTTTAAGATTTAAAGTAGCAAAATCAAACCATAAAAAATAGCTATTTGGCATAACTAGAAGATTGTTTCTTTGGATTACTATTTTTTGTAGTTTATTGTGAGCTTAAACATTGCTTTTTCATTTATTCAACTGTGTGCATGTGCGTGTGTATGTATGTATATGTTATGTAAGTATTTCCGTGGATATTAATGTAACAAGTACATTAAAGATGAAGAAGGTAAAACTCTTTTACTCTAGTTTAATGCAAAAATACTGCTCTGCTCCCTGGTTAAAAAAAAAAAATCTCATCCTTGTATCAGATCTAATATTACTAACAGTTTTCACTTTAAAGATGCCAGTAATATAGATATAATACAACTAGGTAATGGTCTGAAAATTAAATTACCTGATGTTAGATACTCACATCATATGACATGAAAGAAAAATAATTAAAATGATACTTGGCTTAAAAACAGGCACATGTTCACTCACGCTATACCACATCTAATATTTCACGGCACAAATTGTGGCATGTGCCCATATCTCTATGTGACTTAAATACAGTTTTGTTTAGAAACCAAAGTGAGTCTGTCTCTTCCATGAGATTGTTCCTTTTGGGTTTTGCAAAGCTGAAAACTGTTGAGCACCAGGTAGTTTTAACTGACTGACTGAAATGGGCCTTTGTTACTATGCATGATTGTGTTCATATTTTAATTACTTCCTCACTTTCACTGGAGTGAAGGTTACAGAGACATCAATGCAAAGTATATACAACTTTATTTTACATAAAAGCTAGGCAGTGAAATCAAATATAAATACGTGATAAATATTAAACACTTATTTAAAATCTCTCAGTAAATTACTCTACTATACCATAGGGATAAAATCTGCTTTCTTTTGAAACCAACCTCATCTGTCAAAGCAGCTAAAACATTAAGGTGATAAACAGTTATCTTAGCTTGAAAATACATGTTATTATATGATTATTAAAGTTCAGACAGAAAGTATTAAACCATGACTCAAAAGTTAATACCAGTTTTGGCAATGATACTTCTGGACTCCCCCATAAGTGGCTTCAGCTCCGATTCCTTCTTAGAAGGTTCAGAGGATGGAAAAGCAGATGATAAAAAATCCATGAAGGACAGTAAAGCTTCCAAATGAAGAACTAAGTTTAAGGATGAAAATGAAACCTAAGATAATGAACAATTAGAGAGGCAGATTTCAGATATGGAAACATTTTTATGTCAAACCTCAACATATACAAGTAGCACAAGAATAGTTCAACTAAGGACTTCTTTTTTGAGAAAGAACTCACTATTACTTTGTTAACCTTTACCAGACAATAAACCAACACTGCCCACTCCCACACCCAACAATAATTCTAACCTCAATGGAACTTGATAGGCTTTAAGTAAGGATACAAGAAGTATTATCAGCCTTAGGTTGGTCGGTCCCCTTACAGATGGTCCCAAGACAGACTATGCATGCTCAAATGGATGGTGACCCAATGTCTGTACTGAGCCATACTTTTAGCCTTACCCTTAATTTTTTCCTAATCCTAAAGCCAATTCATTCAAATGTTTAATGCTTCCATCAACACTATGCCAAATAACCATAGTGAACAAAATTTCCTTAAAAAATATTTCATTTGTGTACAACAAGGAATCATTAATTTATATCTGGGAAACAAGGAGTCTTTTAGGAAATCAAATCAACTTTTGTAATAACTTTATTTCAACTCTCCATCCATTTCTTTTACCTACAAAATTAAACCTATTATTATTACCACCCTTATTCTAATTTTAGGGCTCACAATCTCACAACTGAAGATGGCTTTGAAGCTAGATTTAATCATTACTATAATCTAACCTTATAGTGAATTAGAAAAGATTTACCTGAAGTCTTTGTTTGGTACTGTCATGGATGGTTTTAAATTCTGGTCCATCACTGTCCGCCTACAAATAATGGAGGATAAAGCCACTGGGTTGCAAACACTAAAAATTCACACACTGAAAAAATATATATATATTCTTTACTTTTCAAAGTATGCTATGAAAACACTATAAACATATTTCTTAAAGGCAAAGAAGAACATGCCAAAAACATGACCACATAAGCATTTCTTATATTCTACAGAAGCAAAAACCCGAACTCCTTATCCTACGTGGGAGGAAATGCTAAAGGTAGGGGAAACTGTCAGTGTATCTAGATTATAATAGATTTTGCTTCAAATTACAATGGAACTTTGTATACATCTACTTATTCAAAAACATAGGATTAACTCAGAAGTTTACTGAAATTATCCAGGATTGTCAGATGCTTGCATAAATCACTATAATTAACCAGTTTTAGGATGAAAAATTTTAGGGGAGAAAACCAAGATATTATATACAGGGGGATGACATAATTTCACATATGCAAATATTAAAGAATCCTAGAAATGAAACTACCTTTTTCAATAACATTTTCAGAAGGGGTTCATCTGTTACATTAGAAGAGTTAATAATGTGAAGAGGTTCTCCTTTAGAGTCTAAAAGAGAAAAAAAAGAGGGTAGATTCATTATTAAGTCGTTTAGACATTTCAAATGTATTTAAAAATAGACCAGCCAGTTACACAAATATATGTTTGTCAAAACTCAGAGTTGTACGCTAAAAAGGGTGAATTTACTGTATATAAATCGTATCTCAATAAAGCTGGCTTTGAAAAAAAAATTAAAGAAACTCCAAAAAACACAAAAAAAACAGCACTGGCCAATTATAAACGCTATAACATTTGGTACTACTGGTATTACTTATTTGAACAAATCATAATAAAGGACAAAGCTATAAAATACTTAAACTAGTGATTATTCTCAATACAAGTTTGCTTTACTTAAAGTTACCCCATAGAGTTCCTATAACTTTAAACACCCATACCAACTTTAAAAGTTGGCTTGGTGCAATTTAGAAAGTGAATCTGAAAGGCTGAAGAGACTACAAGGTGATGTTAAATTTTTCCTCTATATATTTCTGGGTTGTTTAATTTTTATTTTTCACAAGTATACATTAATGTCATTAAACACAAATAAAAAACTTATGTAATTTTAAAATAAATAAAAAACCAATGAAAAAAAGTTACTTCCTAGTAAATTAACTCACCTTTCAAAAAGGGTCCCTGGGCTCTATACCTGGGTATTGTTCTCAGAGCACAGTTATAATGTTATGTTGCTTTTCATAAGTACTGAAGTGTTATGTACTGAAGACATATGCCTCATTTTTCTTTTAGATATATTCTACTTTCTGCTAAATATTTAGATATAGACTTACTTTATGATAAATAACTACATAATGAATTTTAACTATCAAATTACTTCATATTAATGTAATAAATTTAAACTAAATAATTATGGTGACACTAATAAATATGCTTCATGTTGATAAAAAGGTAGTGACCATCTGCCTATTACATGCACAATTTACAGAGACTATACTTCACACTTACCAGTGAACTCAAAGCATTGCATACTAATTTTTTTTAGATAAGCTTCAGCAGTCAGGTCGTAGGCTTTAACTCTAGCTTCCAGTCCAAGCTGCAGGACATTTAGTTCACATAAAGGCCTTCCTTTCTTTTCTGCTTTTTCCATCAAAGTAATCACGACCTAGAAAAAGGTACCATTATTACCACAAACTATTTCACTAATATACACTGAAGTTAATTTAATAATCATCCGGAATGATATTATCAAAATATTCACACAGCGTAAAGATGTTCACTTCTATTTGTGCCTGGAAATTACCTAGGGTTATTTACTTTGGAAGGCCCACTTACTTGTTCAGACTTTTAAAGCACTGTCACTGTATTTTAATGGATTTCAAGATAGTTATGAAAAAAAAAAGTTGTTCTGCCTAATTCCCGGAAGTCCTAGTCTGATGGATGGTGTCAGACTAGATCTGAAAGTCTGAGATAAACAGTCAATTTTTAAACTACTCCTAAGGCAAGGTTTCTCAACCTTGGCACCACTGACATCTGGGGCTGGATAATTCTTTCCAGTGGGGAGTAGTCCCATGCGCTGTAGGCTGTTTAGTAGCATCACTGGCCTCTACCCACTGGTTGCCAGTAGCCCACTCTCTCTCTGGATAGTGACAACCAAAAATGTCTTCAGACAATGCTGATTATCAGCTTGAGGGGAGGATGCAAATTGCTTCCTCCCACCCTAATCACTGTCCTAAGGGAAGGGAACTGTAATTATATGTATTACAAATAATATTAAAAAGGACTTACAGGTTTTATATGTACATATGTTAATGAAACCCATTTGCAAATAGAATTATTCATTTATCAATGTTTCAATTATCAAAGCCTAAAAATCTTCAATAACTGTAACATTAACCAGAAAAACAGCAGAGGTTTAGCATGAAGGAAGTTAGTTTCAAAACATGTATTTCAGATCAAAAAAGTAGCACTCATTTGTTTAAAAGTTTATTATTTTTGACTCAAAGATAGAACATAACCTCTGCGTAGCTATTTAACAATGAAGGGATTTTGGAGAAAGTTCTTCTAAGTCCCTGTATCCGCGATGCTTTCCCACATACACACGTGTGTGCCTGCCCCTCTTTCTACCCTGTCCCAGCCCCTTTCCTAAACTCCTTTCCTCAGACTGTATCTTCTTCTTCTTTAAAAATTCAACTAAATCTCACTTCTTCCAGGTTATCTTCCCTGACTCTTTCAGACTGCTTAGATGCCCTCTTCCTACCATCACTGCCACAAGCTCCCTGGGCACATTTTTAATGGAAGTACTTAACAAAAATTTTAATTGTTTTCTTGTTTGAGTTCAGAGTTTATGTCTTTTACTTCTGTATCCTTAGCACTTAGTACATGCAATGAATATCTGTTATGTGTGTGAACACAGAAGAGGAAAATTCATTTAACCTTACCTTAAGAATCTGCAGATGGAAAGCAGGTAATAGTAATATAACATTTTTTAAATGTAGGCATATTGTGTTTTATTCTATTAATGGTTTCTAAAATTTGCAAAGAATTTCTCTGTCATTTTTCCCTTTCCTGCCTTCCCTATATAAAATCCAAAGCAGGCCACATTCCAACTGTCCTAAAATCATTTGAAAAGCCTTTTAGAGGGCATATTACCATTTTCTCTGTAAATATTATATCCCCCAAATATAACTCATCTTTAGCAAACTCTCAAATTTTTAAACATTTCTACATACAAATTACAAACAGCCTTTGTAAGCTTTTTCTATCCATATCAATAATGTACAAGTTTACTTTATTAGAGGTAATTCCAAATATCCATTATTTATCCACCTCATTTTATAAAAACAGATGAAAATTACATACCTCTTTGATTTCAAATTTCAGCAGAATATTAATGATGTCTACAGATCTAATTTCTTCCACTCCAGCTGTTAAACTATCTTGTGAAACATGCATATCTTGTTTTAATGTAGAGATTTCAAGTGGCTCTTTAGTTTCACCTAAAGATGTTTAAAAGAAATTCATTCACTTCTCTTCACACATTTCTTACATGAATACTCAACAAGGACTTATACAAGTACTCTGGACTTGGTTCAGGCATTGAAAATCCACAAATCAGTCATACACAGCTCTAGCCCTTAGAAAGCTCATGGCTTAGTAGAAGAAACATATATACTTAAAATACAAACAAAATAAGAAGGCCCCACCTAGTCACATTAAATGGACAAATGTTAATAGTCTCTAGATAAAGTACGTAGAAAGCACAGAACTAAGCATGACACTGTCATGAGAAGGTCAAGAAAGTCTTAATAGGAGAGTTATAATTCAAGTAGAACTGAAGGAGCTCCTCACACAGAGAAGAATAAAATAAGAGGTAGTAGAAAACCACAGAGAGATAACACATCAGGATAGGTTTTGCAAACAGAATGGAGTTTGATATGGTTACATCATAAGGAGGATAATAAGAGCTAAGGCTTGATATGAAAGAAGCGGGGGAAGGGGGAGTTAAAGCCTCTTACGCCATACCAAGAATCAAAAGTAAAACCATATGAATATGACCCTGTTGTCCTGAAATTCACGCATCCTGAAATGCAGCAAAATTGCTTTCTAAACTGTAATACACAACACTAATAATAGCTATCACTTGCAAAGTACTTAATCTCTGTGTTGGATGTTGTGCTATCAGACGTTCACAGACTATCTCATTTAACTCTTATAACAACACTTCAAGGTAAAACCTTTACATTGTCCTTATTTCACATATGAGCAAATTGTGGTCCAGACAGATTCAGTACCTTGTCTAGTGTTTTCCATATGGAAAACCACTGCTGTTAATTATTACCTTTGAGAAAGCAATGCATAGGGCAAGGTTTCTTAACTATCACCTTATTTCAGCACTGTTCCAAACATAATGTGATTGAGGGAAAATAATTCTACCAAATATTTTGCTTCTAGAAAACAATTCCTGGAACAGGCAAAGATTTGTTAAATAGGAAATAAAAAGCACTGATCATTTTTTAAAATTGTGTATTAGAATTCATTAAAATTAACTAATTCTATTAAAAGAAAACCTATTAAGAGAGTGAAAAGGTAAAGCACAGATAGGGAGAAGATATTTCTACACATACACTAACATGTATACATATAACACATATAACCAGCAAAGGGCTCCTAACCAGAATGAATAAACAACTCCTATACACCAATTAGAAAACAGACCATACCTCAGTAAAAATAATGGTCAACAGACTTGAATGATCATGTCATAAAAGAGGACATCCAAATGGCATATGAAAAGGTTTTTAATTTCATTAGTTACCAGGGAACAAATAAAAAACATAGAGATACTACTATATAACCACCAGGATGGCTAAATTTTACAAGACTGAGGATAGCAAGTACTGGTGAGAATGTGAAACAACTGGAACTCTCATACATTGCTAGTAGGAAAGTAAACTGGTTCAACAACTTGGAAAACTGTTCAGTATAGCCTGGCGTAAGTTACTGAAGCGAAATGTAAGCTAACATATGACCCGGTAATTCTACTCCTAGCTATATGTCCAAAAGAAAACAGTATATAAGTGTGCCGAAAGACTACAATGACATTCATAGCAATTTTACTCATGACAGTCAAATACTGGAAACAGGAATAAAAAGAACAAACTAGCGCTATAGACATCAACATGGATGAATCCCACAAAACGTTGAAAGAAGCCAAGGGATCCGCGCGTGGCAGCGCTGCAGCCGCACAGCTCTCTGCTGAGCCCCAGAAAGGCCGCGCCGGCCCCGCCGCGCTCGTGGTCACGCTGCTCCCCTCGCCGCGAGGGGGGAGAGGGCTCGGGGCGGCGTGGGTGCCTACCGCCCTCCGAGGGGGCCGTGGGGACGGGGCGCAGGGGCTCTGCCCCCGGCCCGTGCCCACACCCCCAGCCCGCCGGAAGCCGCGCGCGGCCCTCAAGCCCCGGACCCTGAGTTCGTCACGCGAAGCTCCGAAATCCCCGGCAAGGCTCTGCGGAGGCACGAGCTCGGGCCCGCTCTCACGGAGGTACAAATGATGCAAAATGGATACCTCGCCCCAGAGACAGATGAAGATGATCTTTAGTCTGGCTATAATGACTACAATCCAACCTATGATACCGAGGAACTGGAGAATGACACAGCTTTTCAGCAAGCTGTGAGAACTAGTCATGGCAGAAGACCTCCCGTAACTGCTAAAATACCAAGCACAGCGGTTGCTAGACCTGTAGCTACTGGGTATGGGTCCAAGACATCCCTGGCATCAGCAGTGGGAAGACCAATGCAGGGGCTCTTCAGGATGGAGTTACTAGACCCATGACAGCAGTGAGGGCAGCTAGTTTTACCAAAGCAGCTTTGAGAGGCTCTGCGTTCGACCCCCTCGGTCAGTCGTGGGGCCCTGCACCGCCCCTGGAGGCCAGGAACGAAGACAGCCGAGAAGAAAAGATGAGACAAGTGGAGAAGAAAGTAAATGAGTCAGTAGAAGAAAGCTGTATTGCTAACTGTCGTGGAGACTTAAAATTGGCCTTAGAAAAGGCAAAAGATGCAGGAAGAAAAGAGAGAGTCCTGGTGAAACAAGGAGAACAAGTTTACAAGTCCAGAAAACATCAATTTGGATTTAACTTAATCAGTTCTTTTCAACTTGGCCAGTCAATATTCAGCTAATGAAATGTATGCTGAAGCACCAAACACCTATCAAGTTATAGTGAAAAATAAGATGTTTAGCAATGCAGGACGGTTGAAAGTGAATATGGGAAATATTTATTTAAAGCAAAGAAATTATTCCAAAGCCATTAAATTCTACCAAATAGCCTTAGATCAAATTCCAAGTGTCCATAAAGAAATGAGGATTAAAATTATGCAGAACATTGGAGTTAACATTTATTAAAATTGGGCAGGGCTTCCCTGGTGGCGCAGTGGTTGAGAGTCCACCTGCCGATGCAGGGGACACGGGTTCGTGTCCCAGTCCGGGAGGATCCCACGTGCCGCAGAGCGGCTGGGCCTATGGGCCATGGCCGCTGAGCCTGCGCATCCGGAGCCTGTGCTCTGCAGCGGGAGAGGCCACGGCAGTGAGAGGCTCGCGTACCGCAAAAAAAACCACACACACAAAAACCTGGGCAGTATTCAGATGCCATTAATTTATTTGAGCACATAATGAGTATGGCACCAAATCTGAAGGCAGGCTTCAACCTAATTCTTAGTTACTTTGCTGTTGGAGATCGAGAAAAAAAGAAGGCATTCCAAAACTTGATTGCTGTTCCATTAGAAACTGATGATGATGATAAATACATTTCACCAAGTGATGACCCACATACTAATTTAGTGATTGAATCTATAAAAAATGATCATCTAAGGCAAATGGAATGTGAAAGGAAAGACATGGCAGAAAAATACATCATGACAGTTGCAAAACTCATTGCTCCTGTAATTGAAACATCTTTTGCTGTAGGTTATGATTGGTGTGTTGAAGTTGTGAAAGCTTCTCAGTATGTAGAGCTGGCAAATGATCTGGAAATAACGCAATTACATACCTGAGACAAAAGCATTTTAATCAAGCTGTAGAGACCTTTAAAAAGTTTGAAAAAAAGGACAGTAGAGTGAAGAGTGCAGCTGCACCCAACCTCTCATTCCTGTATTATTTGGAAAATGAATTTGCAGAAGCCGGTAGCTATGCAGATTTAGCTGTGAACTCTGACAGATATAATCCGTCAGCTCTTACTCATAAAGGGAATACAGTTTTTGCAAATGGTGATTATGAGAAGGCAGCTGAATTCTAAAATGAGGCTCTAAGAAATGATTCTTCTTGTACTAAAGCACTTTATAATATTGGCCTTACCTATAAGAAGATAAACCAGCTTGATGAAGCTTTGGTCTGCCTCCTGAAACTTCACGCAATCCTAAGAGACAGCACCCAAGGCCTTTACCAGATAGCAAGTGTATACGAATTAATGGAAGATCCCAATCAAGCTATGGAATGGTTAATGCAGCTGATCAGTGTTGTTCCAACTGACTCCAGAGCTTTGTCTAAACTGGGAGGATTATATGACACTGAGGGGGATAAATCCCAAGCATCCCAATATTACTATGAGTCATATAGGTATTTCCCGTCCAACACTGAAGTCAACAGGTGGTTCGCAGCCTATTACACTGAAACCCAGTTTTGTGAAAAAGCCATTCAGTACTTTGAAAGAGCTTCTCTTATACAGCCTACACAGGTGAAATGGCAGCTGATGGTAGCTAGTTGTTTTAGAAGAAGTGGTAACTACCAAAAAGCATTAGATACTTACAAAGATATTCACAGAAATTTTCCAGAAAATGTTGAATGTCTATGTTTCTTGGTACATCTCTGCACAGATACTCGATTAAAAGAAGTTCAAGAATATGCAACAATACTCAAGAGATTGGAAAAAATGAAAGAAATCAGGGAACAGCGCATCAAGTCTGGCAGGGATGGCAGCGGGGGTCCCCATGGCAAGAGAGACAGGAGCGCTGGCAGTGACAGTGGCCAGAACTGTGGCTCCAGTAGCAGAGGCAAGCGGCTCAACGCCCAGCTCTGAGACCTGCCTGGGACAGGTCTCAGAGCCTCATAATGAGAGCAGCAGTAACAAGGAGCTAGATGCCTCCTATGTGGATCCGCTTGGCCCGCAAATAGAAAGACCCAAAACCACAGCCAAAAAGAGAGTCAACGAGGAAGATTCTGCTGATGAACAGGAGATGATTTGCTTCCAGAATAATATATATTTTAATATATTATTTATTAAAGGAAAGAAATCACCTTACAAGAGAATACTCATGTTAAAGTTTGGATTAATTATCCAAACTTTAATTTTGCACACTGTCAAAACTTTAAATAAGTGTATTCTGTTCTATGAGTATGCATTTAGATTTTGTTTCGCTTTTAATGGAATAAAAACGTGAAAATTAAAAAAAAAAGAAAGAAGCCAAAAATGAAAGTAAATTCTCTATGATTCCATTTATATGAAATTCAAAAAGAGGCAAAACTAATGCATGATATTACAAATCAGAATGGTACTTAATTCTGGGTGGATTCAGGGTCAGGGTGGGTGTTTGGTATTGATAGGTAAAGGCATAGGGAGAGCTCTAGGGTGCAGTGCTGGAAATGTTCTATATCTTAATCATGGTGATTACACTGGTGTAGCCATATATAAAAATCCACTGAATTGTACACTGAAGATTTGCACACTTTACTATATGTATTAACATACTGTAAAAAAGGTTTTTCCCCCCCGGAAAAAAGCCTGTGCTCCGCGACGGGAGAGGCCACGGCAGTGACAGGCCCGCGTACCGCAAAAAATAAAAAAAAAAAAGTCAGATCAAGTATGCTACATAGCCTAGTGCCAACTTAAAATGTTTTTTTCTCTATACATGCCAAGTTCAAAAATTTTTCCAGAATTCACCTTCTTTATGGCCTCCGCCTAACTCATGCAACTTAGAAATAACTGACTTTACTCAACTTAAAAGCAAACTATGGTTTTATTCAATAGCATCTTATTTGTTTTCTTGGTAATACAAATCGCAATTTGTAAATATATGTTTGTTTACTTCATTTTTATTGTTTGTCTCCCCTACAAAATTGTAAAAAGACATTTATTACACCACCTACTGTCAACCTCTTACCTGTCTCTTGCACTCTTGGTTTCACTTTACTCAAGTCTTCAGTAGCCTCACCAAGATTTTCTGCTAGTATTCGAAATAAAAGATTAAGATCTTCTTGATTTAGATTAACCTGTGAAATATGATGTTCCAAGAAAAGATAAAGATATTTCATTTTAAAATGAAACAATTTTAATATGGAAAACAAATCCTTAGTAACAAAACACTAAGGACAGGATACTCTTAACATTGACTAAAAAATTATATAATCACTGTACACTCAAGTATTCCACTACTTATGTTAAAAATTTCATTTTTAAATATAAGACAGTGTTTGGAGAAAAACAATGTGATTTACAAGTCAATATTAGTTTCATCTACTTAACCAATATGACCCTTAGTGAAAGTTAATAATTATTAAAGAAATCAGATCACTTTTTTTAATAAGTGACTTTCAGAACACACATAAATTCTACTTTTTAAACAATAACAATTTCAACGTAATAAAAATGCCACCTTCAATATGAAAAATCGGCATTTCACTCAATGCTATAATTATCTGAGGGGTACTCAGATATCCCTAAAATAAAAGAGTATGTATATAATATATAGAATGAGCTATAATTATAATACACTAATAAATAATTTACAAACAGATCACTGCTAACGTGTACACATAACAAATTTAAAAGCTAAGTAACATTTAACTGAAGATTAAATTCTACTAAAATTAATAAAGATCCTGTTGGACAGTATCACACTGAAATTTTCCTTACAACAATCAGTAAAAATTCCACATTTCATTTAGATTTATAATGAGAAAGTCTTCAGAGTCTGAACTTTCAATAAGAAAGTTTTTTTCTGGGACTTCCCTGGTGGCGCAGTGGTTAAGAATCTGCGTGCCAATGCAGGGGACACGGGTTCGAGCCCTGGTCCGGGAAGATCCCACATGCCGTGGAGCAACTAAGCCTGTGAGCCACAACTACTGAGCCTGCACTCTAGAGCCTGTGAGCCACAACTACCGAAGCCCGCGTGCCTAGAGCCCGTGCTCCACTACAAGAGAAGCCACCACAATGAGAAGCCCACGCACCGCAACTAGAGAAAGCCCGCGCGCAGCAATGAAGACCCAGTGCAGCCAAAAATAAATAAATTTTTTAAAAAAAAGTTTTTTTCACTCATATACTCACATTCATTGACTCAAGATGACCTTTAATTTCCACAACAGGCACCTTGTGGTACCAAGATGCAGCTAGATTCCGATTTACATAAAACTCCAAATTAATTGGATGCAACAGCTGAATATCAGGATGGGAGATGCCTGGCTGGATCACCGTCCTAATGAAAAATATAATTGATATATATGCATAAACATAGGGGTAAATGCAACATATCATTAAAAAAAACACAAAGCCCAAAGTTGCTGCTCTAAACGTTGATTTGAAACAACGCTGTTTTAGTGTTTTCTAAACTTGGTCAATAATTAATTTAATCTACAATATACTAGCATGGACAGATTAAAACACAGCTGTCCCTTGAACAACACGGGGGACTAGGATGACAACCCCTCCATGCAATCATGTAACTTATAGTTTGCCCTTCATATTTCGGTTCCTCTGTATATGTGATTCCTCCATAACCACAGTTCTAAACAACCACAGGTTGTATAATACCGTGTTATTTACCACTAGAAAAAAATACCTGCGCGTAAGCAGAACCATGCAGTTCAAACCCGTGCTGTTCAAGGGTCAACTGTATATGACATACAATTAGCCTTTAAGAAAACTTTTTTCCTTAAACAGAAGATAGATGACAACCTGAGTAAATTTTTAAAAGAAACTGATATTTTTGAAGCTATGGGGGAAATCATCAATACAGTTGTTCAAGGACTGATATGTGTGCTGGTACAGAGATTAGAGAAAAAAATGGCAAGATGAAAAGTAAGCTATTTCTAAGTTTATAAAGCTCTTCAACCAGGATTCTTCTCTGGACTTGTCTTATAATCATTCCTTTTGTATTTAAGATAATTAAATCTCCTTGGACGGGGTAGAAAATGATTTCAAAATGAACATACACACTTTCAAATGTCCTCTGGTGTGAGCCCTAGAGATACATCATTACTTACACAGCATTCCTGCCAAAAATGTATAAGCTCGATTAAATCATGAGAAATCACTCAGACAAAACTAAATTGAGAGTCATTCTATGAAACAACTAGACTGAACTCTTCAAAACTGTCATCATCATGAAAAACAAAGAAAGGCTGAAGAACTATCCCAGAATAAATGTCTATCAGTACAGAAATCCCCCTCACTAATATAGGATACAATTAAATGCCACATGTTATCCTGGATTGAGGGGAAAATTCTTGGAATAACTGGTAAAATCTGAATATTGAATGCATATTAGATAATAGATTATATCAATGTTAAATTTCCAGAATTTGATAATTGTGGTTATTATGTAAGAGGATTAATGTCCTTGTTCTTAGGAGACACATGCTAAAGCACTCTGGGGCAAAGCGTTAAGGTATCTATTCTCAAATGGTTTAGCAAAAAATGTTTTAATTTCCAATCATAAAATAAATCTTGGGGATATAACATATAGGATGGTGACTATAGTTAATAAGACTGTACTGTATATTTGAAAGTTGCTAAGAGCATATATCTTAAAAGTTCTCATAACAAGAAAAACATTTTCTGTGAATATGTGTGGTGATGGATGTTAACTAGACTTACTATGGTGACCATTTAGCAATACATACGACTATCAAATCATTATGTTGTATACCTGAAACTAATGTCATTCATACCTGAATAAAAATAAAATTTTAAATTTTTAAATATTTAAAATGATAATATGTATATACAGAGTTAAAGCAAATGTAAATAATTGGTGAATCTATTTGAAAAATTATAGGTACTATTTTTGCAATTTGTCTGTAGGATTGAGATTTTTCAAAATAAAAAGCTGATTAAAAGACAGTTCTGTGCAACAGAAGTATGTTGAGCATGAATTTCAATAGTCATAAAATTTCATAGACAATATTAACTAATACTTAAATATCAATACATAATTATTGAAAGAGCATACCTAGAAAGCTTAAGTTTTGTTAGCTGCACATCCATTCTATCAATTACTGGAGGGTCTGAGTAGTCTTCACCAGATATCAGACTGAACTGATTGTGAACTCTGATTAACCCAAGATCTACCACTACTGCATTGGTGGAAATGGAAGACTGTGGGATGACTATAACTGGTGCTTTCAAATCAATATTGATAGAAACACGAAAGCTCCTCTGGGCAAAATCTTTCACACTTGTGGCAGCCTTTTCTGCAGCCTGAGCAGTGGCAGCACTCAGAGCCTCTTTGGCTGTCTGGAAATTGTTCAGGAAGTTCTGTGGACACAAAATAAAAGGAGTAATTCAAACAGGAGGACAAGCACATCATTTCTAACAACATGTTCTTTTTATTTATGTGCTAATTTTTTTCAAATAAATAACTTTCAGTTTAGTCCTATTTTTCTAGTTAGGAAAGAATTACTGATTATCCATCCATATTTATGAGCTACCTGACAAGGGCTAATTATAATTAGACTTATATGGCTGAGGAACAGAGAAAAAAACAGTTTTAATAGTTTTTGCACTTGAGAATTTGGATTCATTATATTCCAGCAAAAATAATTCCAGTTCTAGACAATGCTAGACAAAAATCATTATGATTCAGATTTTAACTGTTAAAGAAAGTTTTTGACCTCTACATTAATCCATAAATAACATCAATAATCAAATCAATGCACAACCTGACATTCAAAGTTTTAAGATTTGCAATAATCATAATTATCAGACTTATTTTAAGTATTTCTAAGCCAAAAAATCTATATATAAATAGTGATTTTACCAGAAGTGACATGAGGAATTTATGGAGATAGACAATCTGAATACAGCCAACGTTCAGTGACACCACACTATCCACTTTGGACATGTCAGTATAGGAATCCCCCTCAGTAGCATCTGGATACAAATCCAAGTTAAAATGAAAGACTTCATTTCCCATTATTGACACAGCCTGAAAAGCAGAGATTTGAATGCACTCCATCCAATCGACAATGACAAAATAAAATCCCAATTTAAAAGGGTTTATAATCATTATAGAAACATTTTTCTATCAAAATATATTTTATTAGTATTTTAAAAAATAAAATATTTTAAAATAAAATCTCACATTCAATCAAAAAATATTAATGATTTACTATCACCTACTTTTTTATGAACTGTCTTAGGATCAACATCTGTGACAATAATATTTTCCAATCTGGCAAATAGTGACTGTTTTCTTGACTGAAGAGAAAGGGAAGAATCAAGTCCTGGAAAAGAAATTACATTATTATAATTTCTATAGATACCATAATAAGATCTGAAGATTTTTCTTCCATTGCATAACTTTATTCTGTAGGTGATATTCTTTATAAATTTAGCAAGGTTTGAACTCACAATTGATAAATAAGTGCAATATTAGATATTTTTAGTTTTATGAACAATGAAACCTATAAACTCATTAAAAAATAATTATTTGAATTTTCAACCCTGTGAAAAAACTACATCTAGTGCAAATAGATTATCTTAGGATTTTAGTAAATTCTTTACACATTATATCCAGTCATTTACATGGAGACTATAAGAGTTTCATGAATCAAATTCAGACTAGTAGATGCACTGCCAGTTTAGAAAGAACAAAGAAAAACCCTAGTTTTCTGGGTTTTAAGTTCTTCAAGAATTGTCTTAAACATATTCTTTACCTTTACCAGATCACAATGAGCTGGTAAAGACAGAGTCAGGGAAAAAAACTACATTCATTTTAGCAGATTTTGCCTAAAAGAGCATAATGGGCTCATAGGATTTGTTCTTCATGATAAGGTTGCTTTGCATTTGTACCAAGATAAAGTGTATTCACAGACCTTAAACTGAATTCTGGGTTGACACTTAGCTCATCAACAGCATCCCTACATTGACATTAGTATTCCTTTCACCTCTGAGACAACTCTCAAAAGCCTCCAAAACACCAGTATGTGTGGTTCAACTCTCAAAGAGTTAAGAAAACATGCAATCCAATTATGTCATAAAATAAAATAATCCAGTTTTCAGAGCCTTCCATTTTATATATACTTTAGCATTGCAAAAAACAAAAAAGCTTATCTTTTGAACAATTTTTAATATCATGAGAACTTTTACCTTGAATCTTGATTTCAGCAATATTGTTCTTCTCATCACAAACAATAACACAGAAAGCATTCAACTTGGCAAACAGCCTGAAGTGAATAATGTCACTCTCCTTAGAGGATACAATCACTGCATATAAACAAAGCAATTCTATCACAGTGGATTCTGGTAATATACACTCTATTAAGGTTTCTTCCCTATACTAAGTGAACCATGGTTCTGCTTAAAATAATTTTAAAATTCTCAAATTCTTAAGTATTTCAAATACTTTTTTTTGCTTTATATATTCTTTATATATAGTTTGCATTTTTAATAGTGAGATGTACTACTTTGATAATGTAAAAGCAAGAAAAAACTTAAAATACATAAAGATAACAACACTGAAACTCAAGGAAGTTACTGAATATTAAATAACATGCCTATGGTCCCATAGTTTAAGTAGCAGAGTCAGGATTTGAACTGAGTTCTTTCTGATCCAAAAGCTGGGCTCTTATCCAATTCGATGCTATCCCTGAACCCTGGCCCTCATGTCTCTGGGTCTTGATTTCCTTATCTGTAAAATGTTAGGGAAGATTAACCCTCTATGGAATCCTTTCAGGAGCCGCTGAGAGGAGGAAGAGCTCAGAATAAATACAGGTCTTCTTCCCCTAATACTCATATAAAGACATCCCCCATCACCACCAGAATAAGAACAAAAACATTTTTTTTTAAACAACAGTATTAACTACATTTATGTTACATATCAGGCACCCATGTATGACTCAGTTTGAAGGAAAGAACAAAGGTAGGCAAAATGGCATGTACATGACTAACCAGATGGTCTCTCGTAAGATTCCCCATTTAGCTCTACAATTCTAACTCTTACTAACAAGAAACAAAACAGTGTTTTTCATACTTTTCTGCAGAGCTGAATTTTTTTGTTGCTTTTCAGTAGAAACTTGTACTTCCTTGGTATCACCCATGTTTTGGCCATCTGATGGAATTATGGTTGTCAGGTAATTAAGAGAAGAGAGAAGAGCTTGTGTATGCAGCAATAGGTTTAAAGATGAAAAAGCCACCTAGAAATATTTTAAAAAGAAAATTAGTTCCCAGGCCAATTATACCAGTAGTCTGCATGATGTATACAAAAGGCTCCTAACTAGGCTTGCATCACTGCTGTACACCACTTAAAAGGAAGAGAGAAGAGAGGAAGACTCACAACTCACAGTCCTTAAACAGGCAATATATGGAGAGTAAATTATACTTACACATTTTGGGGGTTCATTTGAGTATCAAGGTAACCTAATTACTCCATTTCCCAATCCTAATTACCATAGAGCCTACAATCTGCCTGTCATGGTCATTCCAAGATTGAATATATATATCACTTTTTTGAATCTTCAATGATTATTATTATGATTATATAAAACATATAAGTTAGAACATGAAACTCCAGAATCACCATGTATTACCACCATGTTAAGAAATGATTTCAGGCTCTGCAAATGGCTCTGCACATGGCCATTGAAGCTACAGTGTCAGCAGAAGCCGGTTCGCACTAGGAACTCTGGTGTGAAGGGCTGGGCGTGAGGCCTCTGCATGCAGCACCCTATGAGCAAGTGCATCTACACTAAGCACAAAGGAAAAAGAAAAAGCTTGTGGGATCTTGGTTCCCAGGCTGGAGGTCAGGCCTGAGCTCCTGTGGTGGGAGCACCGAGTCCAAACTGCTGGACTAACAGAGAACCTCAGATCCCAGGGAATATCAATCAGAGTGAGGCCTCCCAGAGGTCCTCGTCTCAGCACCGAGACCCAGCTCTACCCAACTGCCTGCAAACTCCAGTGCTGGACGTCTCAGGCCAAACAACCAGTAAGACAGGAACAGAGCACCACACATCAAAAAAAAAAAAAAGAAACGACAAAAAAATATGTTACAGACGAAGGAGCAAGGTAAAAACCTACAAGACCAAATAAATGAAGACGAAATAGGCAACTTAACCTGAGAAAAAATTCAGAGTAATAATGATAGTAAAGATGATCCAAAATCTCGGAAACAGAATGGAGAAAATACAAGAAACATTTAACAAGGATCTAGAAGAACTAAAGAGCAAACAAACAGTGATGAACAACACAGTAACTGAAGTTAAAAATACTCTAGAAGGAATCAAGAACAGAATAACTGAGGCAGAAGAACAGATAAGTGAGCTGGAAGATAAAATAGTGGAAATAACTGCCGGGGAGCAGAATAAAGAAAAAAGAATGAAAAGAACTGAGGACAGTCTCAGAGACCTCTGGGACAACATTAAACGCACCAACATTCGAATTATAGGGGTCCCAGAAGAAGAGGAGAAAAAGAAAGGGTCTAAGAAAATATTTGAAGAGATTATAGTCGAAAACTTCCTTAACGTGGGAGAGGAATTAGTCAATCAAGTCCAGGAAGCACATTGAGTACCATACAGGATAAACCCAAAGAGAAACACGCTGAGACACATACTAATCCAACTATCAAAAATTAAATACAAAGAAAAAATATTAAAAGCAGCAAGGGAAAAGCAACAAATAACATACAAGGGAATCCCCATAAGGTATGGGGATATGGGGATATACGTATGCATACAGCTGATTCCCTCTGTTATACAGCAGAAACTAACACAACACTGTAAAGCAATTGTACTCTAATAAAGATGTTAAAAAAACAAAGATTTCAAATGTGACATTCATGAGATTTAAATATAAAATATGCAATTAAGAGTGAGTTCTGAGTCACTAAATAATCTTCTAAAACCACAATTATGGTCCTATCATTTAAAAATAAAGAATATATAGCTTATAGGAGAAAATATATTTTTAAAAACAGTAACTCCAGAAACCTAAAATAGCAACACAAATTGTTTTAAAGAATATATGATTTTCTAATAGTGAACTGAAATTTCTTAATAATCACTTTTTATATAAAAGGACTTCTTTTCATTGCTTCAAGACACTAAGTGGATACAAAAATTATTAAAAGGAAGATTCAATATTCAACAGATTTTCCCATCTCTCAAAAGTATAATCTGGGGCTTCCCTGGTGGCGCAGTGGTTGAGAGTCCACCTGCCGATGCAGGGGACATGGGTTCGTGCCCCGGTCCGGGAAGATCCCACATACCGCGGAGCGGCTGGGCCCGTGAGCCATGGCCGCTGAGCCTGCGCGTCCGGAGCCTGTGCTCCACAACGGGGGAGGCCACAACAGTGAGAGGCCCGCATACAGCAAAAAAAAAAAAAAAAAAGTATAATCTGAAACTCATATCTCTCATTTTCTTTTTACTGTATCCTAAAATTACATTTTGCCTCTTCTTCCTCTACTTGAGTACCTTAGTATAGCTCCAGAAGTACTCAACATCTCTCCTTATATTTCACATACTTTCTGAGCCCTGCATTAAAAGACAGTATCTAGTTTGGTTTGTTCAGAATCCTGTTGGTTCTTTGTAAATCAAAGTTCCCTCATCTATAGCATTCCCTCCTTTAGAAATAATTAGGATGTGATACAATGAGTTAAATAACAGTATTATTATCCTGAATCATAAACACAGAGCATGGTAGACATTTATGAGGCTAATTTATAACTTTTAATGGTTCCTCAAAGGATACTGAAGACTTACAGAGTAGGTTATTTTCAAACAGGATCTATTCTTTTAACAGAATTTCTTACCTTAAGTGTTTGTTCAGTTTTTTCAAAACTAGTTTGAAAACTGGGTCCATTCTTATCAGCCTAAAAAAAACAAAAAAAAGAAAGAAAAAAAAAGTTCTAAAGAAGGAATTAAGACCAAAGTAAATGAATCATTTACTTATAATCTGTACTTAATTTATTTATATTTAGTTATAACTATTTTTAAATACATTATATATTTAATTTTATTATCATTATTATAAAGTTACATCCAAATCTATTTATTTATCGTAAGAGTAAAATCTTGTCCTCCTCTTCAAACAGAGGAGAGCATGGCATCATTCACTTTTGGGAAACTGCAGCTAGGGATCAGAATGATAAACTCTGAGGGTTAGAAGGTTTAAAGGTAGTCTAGCCCATCTATCACCTAATGTTTAAATACCTTTAGAAAGTCTTCAGCAAGTCTATTTTAGGATATCTCCAGTGAAAGAAACCTCATTTTCTTAGAAATCCAAACTTTAGAGAAGTTTGATTTAATGAGGTCTTCACACTGAATCAAAAATCTGTCTCCTGGGACTTCCCTGGTGGTCCAGTGGGTAAGACTCCGTGCTCCCAATGCAGGGGGCCCGGGTTCAATGCCTGGTCGGGGAACTAGATCCCACATGCATGCCGCAACTAAAGATCCCATGTGCCGAAATGAAGATCCTGCATGCCACAACTAAGACCCGGTGCAGCCAAAAAAAATAAAATAAATAATCAATCGATAAATAAATACATATTTTTTAAAATCTATCTCCTATCATAATAACCAATTGGTTCAAGTTATGTCCCTTGGGAACATACACAGTAAATTCAAAGTTTTACCTCCTGTGAGAAGCCTTCTGGCTAGATCAATATCCCTGCCTCCCTGCTCCCATAATGTTTTGTGTTCTTCCTTATTAAAGAATAAACACATTATATATTTTTTGAATTTTATTTTTTTATATAGCAGGTTCTTATTAGTTATCCATTTTATACACATCAGTGTATACATTCCAATCATAATCTCCCAATTCATCACACCACCCACCCCCTGTCACTTTCCCCCCTTGGCATCCATGAAACACATTATATTTTAATTGTTGTTTACCTATCTCCCTACTGGTCTACAAATTCCTTGAGAACAAAGAATGTTTTTCATCTCTGTATCCTAACACAACCTGACACAAAAGACGTTCAACAGTTATTGAATAATTAAATAAATCAACTAATCTTGAATGAAGCTGCATACCATCAGTTCATATAACATTCTTCAACATTCTTCATATAACATATTTTTGAGTCCTTCCGAATCCAGGCAATTCTCTTCTGAACCAAATTCAATTTGACTTTATCCCTTTTGATGTAGGATACTTAGCCAAATATCACCTACACATACAATGAATGTAGGTAGGTGAATGTGCCCCAGAAGACAGTAGTAGGACCTACTTTACCCCTGGCTTCCATCTTTGTGGACAAGAAGTGTGACTTTGTAAAATCCTAGTCCTTACTTGAGTGAAAGAGAAAGAGGTGTGCGAATGGAAAGAGAAACAGTAGATATCCCTATGATTCAAACCTATGATACACAAGAGCCTTTAATAATCTACTGTCATCTTTTTCCTGCCAGAGGATAGTTTAGAGTATACAATAAATATATAAACATTCTATGACCCTTACCTTAATGTACTCCGCTTTTAAGAGATCTAATCCAGGTTTGTCAGAAGAGCTAATCAAGTGAAGGGGCTTCTTTTTGGACCCTAGATTAAAGAAAAAGAAAAAAAAAAGTGTTTCAAATAAATTGCTCTTTTTTACATTTGGAATTTCCAACATGTCCTTTTCTTCTTAAAAAATTTTATTAATTAAGCTTTAAAAAACTACCTGCACATATTTTCATGGTTATTAAATATTAAGGTCATCACTGGTAAAGAAATAAGCCAATCCAAATCCTTACCTTACCTCTGACATCCAACTTAATTAAAAACATGCATACTGTATTTATTTTCTCTGATCGTACATCTGTGTTCAAAAGTAATCAAAACTTCTCTAGATATTTTTAAGACCATACGTGCATTCGTAAGGCAGTAGAAGACTACGGGTGTTAAGAATCAGGAAATACGAATTCTAATTCATCTCTACCTTTACCAAAAGCTATTTAACTTCAGTTTTCTCAACTACGTAACAATGAGGTTGAACTAGAAAAACATGTAGTATTCTGTTGAGCTCTAAAATTTCATTCATATTAAAGAAATTTAAATAATTTTCCTTTGTTTAGACTAAGAGAAGGCTTACACAGAAGAGGAAATAGTTTTTTGAAGGGAGAGGAATTGTTAAATTTCTTTAAATTTAAAAACAACAGGTACCACCAGATGTCCTCTATATCCTCATGTACATGTCCCAAGGAACTACCTCCAGAAGCCATGGAGGGATAAGTGATTTATCCACTCTTTTATCCATCTTTTATTATTTGCAGTTTTATAACTCCTGTTTCTGAGATATCTCAGAATTTTCCACTGAAATAACCTTCTCTAAAGGAAAAAATAGCCTAGAAAATTTACTATTTGTATTTTTCCCCTTAAGACAATAATGTAAACTCCATCTCTCCACAGTGCTTATAGGAGCTTACTAATACATAAAACATTTTTCTTCTAAGCTGAGGTTAATTTTAGTTAGAGCTGTTTAAAAAATAACAAAAAAATAGGTCTTTATATTTGATTAAAATACTTGGCAAATATTAGGTAACCTTAATTACTGTAGATTCATCCATTCCTTCATTCCTCATCCAATGAGTATACAAGATGTACACTGAAATGCATAAACCATAAAAGCTTCTGAAAGAATTAATTTTATGTCCCACCATTTTCATAACCTGATGCTGCTTCTGATATATGAACAGTACTGAATCAAAAGAATAAGAACTTCAATATTATAAGACCAGAGATAAATTCTAGGTTTTGCTATTAGTAAGATGCATGATCTTGAGTAACTCACTTAATCTCTCTTTATTTAACCTTCCTTTGTTTGTAAAATGGGAATAATACTCCCTATATAAAGGGGATTTATATGGACTCTCTGAGTAGATCATAGTAGTTAAGAATACAGACCCTAGGGGCAGATTTCTAGGGTTTTAATCATGGTTCAGCCACTAACTAACTAGCAGTGTGACCTTGGGTAAATTATGTAACCAATTTATGACTTTGTTTCCTCTTGTGTAAGTTGGAGATAATAGCATTGCCTATCTTATAGCATTGTTACAGGATTAAATGAGTTATTATTTATAAAATGCTTAGAACACTGCTATTATTTATTATAATTATTACTATATAAATGAATGTGTTTCAGATACTCAAAAGTAATACTAAATCTGTTACTGTCTATTATTTCTAATTTTATGGCTATTACCTTGAATTTCATAGTAATCCAAGCTGATTTTCTTTAAGTAAGTTACCGCAGTTAAATCAAATGTTCTCATTGTAGACTCTGTTCCTAACTGAGTAACATTAAACACTAGAATTGTATCCTCTTCCTTCTGTTGTTTGGTAAATTCCAAAATCACCTAAAACAATCAGGACAGCCAATGAAAGGCAGATAAGTACTTTGAATCATACTTAAAAATACAAAATCCTTCTTCATATATACAGTCATGACCATAGTAGAAATTTTGCTCATACTCTTCTATTACCATCAAGTTATTTACCATGATTGAAAGTTATCATCTTTTTGGGTTTTTTTTTTTTTTTTTTTTTTTGTGTGTGTATGTGATATGCGGGGCTCTCACTGTTGTGGCCTCTCCCGCTGCGGAGCACAGGCTCCGGACGCACAGCCTCAGCGGCCATGGCCCACGGGCCCAGCCGCTCCGCGGCATGTGGGATCTTCCCGGACCGGGGTACGAAGCCGCGTACCCTGCATCGGCAGGCGGACTCTCAACCACTGCGCCACCAGGGAAGCCCGGAAGTTATCATCTTAAATTCTATTATTAAGAATATAACTACATCTATCTAAAAATCATGATGAAATTTTATATCCTTATTGATTTACCTTTTTAATTTAGTAAAAATAGGCATGTATGAATTCTTCCTGAATATGATTTTTTTTTTTTTTTTTTTTTTTTTGCGGTACGCGGGCCTCTCACCGTGGTGGCCTCTCCCGTTGCGGGGCACAGACTTCCGACGCACAGGCCCAGCGGCCATGGCTCACGGGCCCAGCTGCTCCACGGCATGCAGGATCCTCCCAGACCAGGGCACGAACCCGTGTCCCCTGCATCGTCAGGCGAACTCTCAACCACTGCGCCACCAGGTAAGCCCCTGAATATGATTTTTTAAAATCTTTATCTCAAAACTAAAAGTCATGTCTGGTGATATAAGAATCATCTCCATTAATGTCAAAAAGTATGACAACGACATTTACTATTACACTACTATTCAAATTTATTGTAGAAATGATAGCCAGTATATTTAGCCAATGAAAAATAAAACGTATATGTTGCCATTTTTAAAACATCCAAGTTCTTTGATCTCTGTCAAGAGATGGAGGTCTTTGCCCCACCCCCACAGAATTTGGGCAGGGTTGTGACTGCTTCAATCAACAGAGTACAGGGATTCCCTGGTGGCGCAGTGGTTGGGAGTCCACCTGCCGATGCAGGGGATACCGGTTCGTGGCCTGGTCTGGGAGGATCCCGCATGCCGTGGAGCGGCTGGGCCTGTGAGCCATGGCCGCTGGGCCTGCGCGTCCGGAGCCTGTGCCCCGCAACGGGAGAGGCCATAGCAGTGAGAGGCCCGCATACCGCAAAAAAAAGCCATGAAACTTCCACCTGGGATTTCTCATTCTGGGGGAAGCTAGTTGCCATGTAAAAAGTTCAACTACCCTGAAGCTGCCATGGTCAGGAGGCCGTGAGTTGGTACTGTGGTCAAAAAGTCCCAGCCAACATCCAGCATCAACTGCCAGCCTCCTGAGTGAGCCACGAGGCCCACTGAGAGCTCAGGTCACTGCTACTCTAGTCAAATGTGACTGAAGGCATGTGAAAGACTACATGCAAAAATGATTAAGCTGGGCCCTTCCAGAATTCCTAACCCACAAAACTATTAGCAAGATAAAATAGCTGTTTTGATAAAAATAGTTCTTTTGAACTATCAGATTTTGGGGAAACCTATAAGCCAGGCACAATAACTGGAAAAATATAAATGCTAAAAAAAAAAGCAAAAACTAATATTATTAGCAGTGATATAATCATATACCTAAGAAAAATCAGGAGCGTCAACTGAAAAACAGAAACAATAAAACAGTACAGTAAGATATTCAGTACTGAATTGATATACAAAAATAAATTTCAAATAAATCAATGATTTAAATGAAAGCATTAAAATCATAAAATAATAAATAAAATCATGGGTAAATATTTTTGTAATGGAGGATAATTTTCTAAACACACACTAAAACTAGAATATAAAGAAAAAATTAGATTTCACCACAGAAATATTTAAAACTTCGGAATGGCAAAAAAAGGTCAAATTGGGAAAAATATTTCAAACAGCACTATTTTTTCTTAGATGATTTTGATTGTTTATGACTTTAGTTCATTCATTCAATACTCAATAAAATATTTATTGAGCATCATTTTCCATGTATGAGGGTGTGCCAGCCACTAAGAACATCAAAATGACCAGGACAGACAAAGTCCTTGTCTTCAAGAAGCTTACATTCTAGGGAGGATGGGGAAAAGCAAAGGTTGCTATTTTGTGTTGTGTGGTCAGGCCTTTCCAATAAGATGGCATTTCTAAAGGAAGTAAAGAAGCAAGTCATGCAAGAAAAGTTTTCCAGGCAAAGGAAACAGCAAGCACAAAGAATATGCTTTGGTATACAAGAAAGTACAAAAGGCAAGTGTAAGCTCCATGTGGAAGAACTCTGCTTACTGCTGTAGCTCTAGTATCTAAAACAATGCCTGGTACATGACAACACTTGATAAACATTTATGGAAGGAATAAATGAAATATGGCTGAAGCAAAATGAGCAAGGAAGAAGAGAACAGCAGATGAAGCCAAAGAAGTCACATGGTGTGACTTGTAGGCCATGGGAAGAATTTAGCCCTTTATTGTGAGTGAGATGGGAAGCCTGTGTAGGGTTATGAGCAAAGCAATGGCATGAACTGACTTTGCCTTTAAAACAATCACTCTAGGGACTTCCCTGGTGGTCCAGTGGTGAAGAGTCCGCCTTCCAATGCAAGGCACACAGCTCGATCCCTGGTCGGGGAACTGAAATCCCACATGGCATGGGGCAACTAAGACCACATGCCTCAACTAGAAAGAGAAAACCTGCACACCACAACTAGAGAGAAGCCTGCATGCCACAACAAAAGATCCGGCATAACACAACTAAGACCCAATGCAGTCAAAAAGATAAATATTTTTTTAAGAAAAGATTAAAAATAGTATCACTCTAGCTACAGAACAGAGTACATGATGGAAGCAGAGAGACAAGAGGCTACTGCAATAGTCCAATCAAGATACGATGGTGACATGGACAGTGCAATAGCTGTGGAAGGGAAGAGCAATCATTTGAATACATTTTGAAGGTAAAGTCAAGGGGTTTTCTGATATGTTAGATGGGAGTATGAGAGAAAGACAGAAGTCAAAGAAGTCTAAACATGGAGAACATATCTTTCTTTAAACAAATACCAATAATACTTAGATATAAAGCAGTCAGTAAGAAATACCTCCTTTTTATACCTTTTGTGTTTTATTTCAAAGCAATGCATATTCATTTAAAAATTTTTTAATATATATAAAAGCAAACAGGCAGGAATGAAAAACTATAATCCCACCACACAGAGATGAACACTGTCATTTATTTTAAAAAAAAGTGTGTGTGTATGTGTGTGTTTATTTTCTAAATGGAATCATAATATCCTTGGAATTGTAATCGCTTTTTTTTCCCCCAAATAAAGATATGTGTTGACCATCTCTCGATGTCGATGTTTTCTTTTATTACTACCAGACTTTCAATGGCTGTAAAAGCCGTGTTGCAAATTTAGGTTGTTTACATTTTTCTAAATTATAAACATGACAATAAACTATATTATTTGGCTTAAAAGTTGAAAAATATTAAAGTAAACATGTCACAGAAATTTTCTACAGAAAAGAAAATCCTAACTAAGAGTCTCGAGCTTTTCCAGAATAGATCAGATGTACCACAGATCATACTTGTATCAGTTTTTACAAAATAACATTTCATTTTCTTAGAAGTATATGTGTGTGTGGGGGGGTGGCAGTAGGGAGGATAGAGTACCACATTTTAAATATACTTAATGTTTGGGTCTAGCATTAGACAGTTTATAAGGACAGCAGTAACAAGAATATATTTGTTTATGGACAAAACAAATATACATACTTCTTTAACTTCAAACTTCAGTAGAAGATTAATGAGCTCCTCATTTGGGGCCTCAGCAACCTTTTTTATGTCTGACCCTTTCATACTTTTACCAGTCTGTGTGTCTCCATCCTCAGCATCAAAATACTCATCATCAGACTCTAAAGGAAGAAGACCATTGACTTGAGAGAATGTCCATCGAAAACTGCATAAAACACTCAAACTGAAATCTCTCAAAAGTAAAATTCATTTATTAGACATAACCTTCATATTCAGAATCAGAATATAGCTTCTTTCTAAGTCCCACAGAGTGACTCAACCTGGCATGGGATAATCATATATAAAATCAAACAGCCCTTCTATTTTCTTCTTCAACACTTCTGATTGTTTTTCACTTTAGTTTATTTATTCAATTTTCAATAAAATATTTACTGGGTATCATCTATCACATATCCATCTGTACCAGCCACTAAGGACACCAGGGTGACCAAGACAGACATTATCCTTGTCCTCATAAAGTTTACATTCTAGTTCAAAATGAAAAAAGATCAGTTAGACCAGAGATAGAGAAAAGAATCAAGTAGAGATCAGGGCAAAAAAAAGCAGCTTATTTAGAATCTTAAACACTGTCAATCACAAAAATACTTTTATTCAAACAAAGAAACTTGGCCTTAAATAAAAATAAATGACTCGAAGTCTCACTGTTGGTTAGTAGCACAACTGGAAATAAAGCCAGTAAACTACTATAACACTTTCACAATTCCTTTATTTTCTGAAAAGTTTATCTCTAGGTTTGGTTTAATAAAGAACATTTTACCTTCCTCCCCTGATTCCACTCCATCTAGCAACAGTGGCGTACCAAGTAGGCCTTTTGTACTAGCTGTTGTTATAGGAATTGAGGATACCTAGAAAATAATACAAAAAGTTTTCTAAACATACTAATTTAGCAGGATTAAATGTACATAAATGAGAGAAATACTGAAAAAGTAATAGAGAATAGAGAGAGATGGAAAGACACATACACAGCACACAAATCTTCCAACAAAGAACGTTATGCAATCAACTAATGGCTGGCTGGAGTTTACTTATTATTAAGACCACCACCTGCATTTACAAGGGCAGAACCATGTATAACTCTAGTAGATAAGTCTACCTATCATTGTGTGGCATTCAGTTGCTGTCTATTACAATATTAATTATACGTCTTTTTGACAGGTCCCTCGAAAATGGTATCGACATTAGTTGGCTCTCAAATTTCATTTCAAAGTAAATGGAAGTCCAACATTTATGTTGTAAAGATCAATTCCAAGTAAAGTGATCTAGAACTTTTCAGTCTAACATATAAGAAAATTTTATAATGATCATTTTATTTTGCAACATTTTAAAGAAGATTTCTATATTTAGCTTTATTTAAAACACATTTCCTAAATTTGAAAAACATTTTTCCTTTCATTTATGTATCTTTCTTTCCGTTATTCCCTATAACAGACTTTCTACCACCACTCCAAAATGAAAATAGGCTACAGTCTTTATTTATTCAATGCCATATGCAGTTCTGTACAGAATCAACCACATTAAACCTCAAAAATGTATCAAATAAAGGAAACTGGCCCTAAACAATACTGAAAAACAAAACAGCTCACAAAAAGATGGAAAAAAATCACCATATATACAAATATAAAGATATTTAGCATTTTTATTATCTCCATTTACCTGTCTCTCTGGAGACTGTGCAGATGATTTCTGTGGCAAGGGTATACTGTTAATCAAATGTAGCATGTCTTTCATCTTCTGATCAGAAATTCTCACGTGCATCAGAGGAAGCCCTCCAGATACTTTAAATCTAAAAACATAATTAATTCAACTATAAGGTATCAAGGTCCAGCTTCTCTATACTATGGAGGTGGGGAAGGGAATGGAGAAGAGACTACATTCTGGGGTCAAAGTTACTTTGGATATGTTTTAATCTAATTATATTAATGCCTCAACATTGCCAGGGAATGGGAAGCTCTAGGTAAGCCAAGTTTTGTATCCTTCTTAAGCAGCCAAACCTTAAGTTAACTAATTTTTAGGAAGACATTTTCAAATACAAATTATCTATGTTTTAAAACCTAAAACACTATACATAACATTTCCTGGTATCAAAAATTTCTCATTCTGAACATCAAAGAGTATCTACCCCATCATTCTCTATCCCTTCACCTCCCATTATTTCCTTTCATAGCATTTATCAGCACCTGACATAGCATATGTATACTTGTTTATGTCTCCTCTGGTTAAAATATAAGCTCCATGAGAAGGCTAACTGTTTTACTTACTGCTGAATCACTGTTGTGCTTTCATCAGGTGCTTACTTTTCAGCACGTGCTTCTCTTCTGCTTCCCTATTACACCTAACTGCCTGGGTTTGCTTGTCCTAATAACTTTGTGGCAGCTATCTGCTGCTCATAAAGCTCTTTCAGGTTGTTTATCTTTGACTTCCTAACTAAGCTTGAACAGCTCAAGCTGACAGATGCCTAACTACTAAACGAAGAATGATTTTTCTGTATAATGCAACCACTAATGTTCAACAGAGGCCAGTTAGCTGTTCCTACCTCAAAGGATTGAACTTTCTGTGAAAGTACTCTGTAAATTGAAAAGCACTGTAAAAATGTGAGATGCTTCTTTATTATTTCTGAAACATTGCATAAAACTAATATCATCCCAAATAGAGGGACTAGATAAACCCTCCCTACTAAAATAACTAAAAAAATGGACAAAATATGTGAAACAACTGTTTCAAAGACACTGGACATCAGTCAACAAAGGAAAGTTGAAAGATGGGAAACAAATGACTAAAGTTGTACAAATACCCAGTTTACTGACTGAAGAGTTTCAAAATGTGTAGGGTACAGTTAAGCAGCATTTCAAGGGAAATTTGAAGCACTAAATGCCTGTATTAGAAAAGAAGAAAGGTCTCAATTGAATGGTCTCAGCTTCCATCTTAAGAAACTATGAGAGTAAAACAAATGAAACCCAAAGTAAGCAAAACAAAAAAGCAATACTGTATGTGAGAGTGGAAATCAATGAAATAAAAAACAAATACAGTAGAGAAAATATTTGAAACTAAAAGCTGATTCTTTCAGAAGATCAACAAAATTGATAAACCTCTAACCAGACTGATCAGAAAAAAAAGAGAAAAGGTACAAGTTACTAATATCAAGAGTGAGAGAAACAGCAACACTACAAATTCTCCAGGTATTAAAAATGTAAGATGGAAATATTATAAACAATTTTAAAACAATAAACTCAACAACTAAGACATGAAAGACAAACTTTTTCATTGCAATGCAAGCTATCAAAGATCACTCAAAAAAACAGATAATCTGAACAGCCGTATATCTATTAAAGAAATTGAATTTAAGTTAAAGAAACTTAATTAGTAGTTAAAAACCCTCCCCCAAAAAAGAAAACTCCAGGCCCAGGTGGCTTCACGGATGAATTCTACCAAACATATAAGAAGGAAAAAATACCAATTCTACACAACTTCCCTCTATGAAGCCTGATACATTGATGCCAAAACAAGAAAATAAAAGCACAGATCAATATCCCTCATAAACAGAAATGTAAGGTTTTAAAACTTCATAACAAAATTTTAGCAAGCCAAGTCCAACATTTTAAAAGAATAATACATTACTACTAAAAGAGCTTTATCTAGTAATGCACAGTTGGTTTAACCTCCAACTGATAAAGAGTATCAATGAACTAAAGATACACATACGAATAAATCTCTAATCAATTATACTGAATGAAATAAGTCAAAAAAAAAGAATTACAACTCTATGATTTTATTTATATAAAATTCTAGAAAACTCTAACAAACCTTTAGTGTCAGAAAGATCAGTGTTGCCTGGGGATTGAGGGGAGAGGAGTTAGCAGGTAAGGATATGAGGGAGAAAATACAATGGGACACAAGGACTTTTGAGGATGATGGATGTGTTCATTATCTTGATGATGGTGATGGTTTCATAGATAAATACTTACGTCAAAACTTATCAAAATGTACACTTTAAACAAACATAGTGTATTAAACGTCAGTAATACTTCAACAAAGCTGTTTTTAAGAAGGCAGCAGATAATTTCATAATTATCTACTTAAATTCAAAATTCAGTTTCTACTTTCCATTCCCTTAGATTATTCTCAAGATTTTATATGGTTCCATAATCAAAAGAGCCTATAATTTTTGAAGATTTTATATTTCAATATTGAACCTTGAATTCGATCCATTCAAAAACAGGGATAACCAACTTTCACAAAATGTAAAAGCCCAAGTACTTCTGAAATAAGAGAGGTGATACATAATTCAAATAAACATTTCCTTAAAAATGTATTTCTGCTGTAAGATAATCATTATTTTTTTCTGTCCTTCAGAAATCTAGCTTTGCTTTCTTAAAATTCAGTAACTGATGCAGATATATTTCACCTTGTTGATTTTATAATATAAAGGAAACTCATACATTACCTAGCCATTCTAATGTCTTTTTCCACCATTGCCTTGGCCAACTCAACGTGAATATCCATGGGTTGCAATATATGCATAGTTGATGGATGCTGAAATCGACACTTTTTCCAGTTTTCATCTTAAAAAAATTTTTTAATTAAATGACTAGTTTTTATTTATTAATTAGTTTTAGATTATCAGATTTTCTATGGAAAAGTAACCTATTAGAAAATAATTAACAAATATATTCAATGATGACTTTTACTTCTTTCAACATACAAGCTAAATGACCTATATTTTTTAACACAGATTGACAAAAGTCAAAGACTATGATATAAAAATAATTTTAAACATTTATTTGAAGAATGTTTTCTAATAACATCTTACATTTTAAAGCAAACAGGGAAAAAAACCTAAGAATTTACTGCCTTGATTCCAGAATTAGAGATCAAGGTTGGGGAGTTGCCATGAAAAAAGGAAAAAACAGGGAAAGAAAGACAAGAAAAATAGAGGTTTCTGGGGGTCCTAAGTGCAATAATTCTAAAGCAAAAATGAGTTTTATCAAGCAAGATTTTATGACAAAATCTTCCAAATAAGAAGGTTCCAAAGACAGACTTCCAATAACTGAAAGAACTCTACACAGATCTTAACTGATGGCAATGAATGAACATCTTTTATTGCTTATAATTCAAACAATTATTATTAAGTACATACAAAAGAAAAGGCAGCTTTAATGGTCTGTATAGGTACTTCTCTTCAAGGAATTAATAGGCTCAATCTATAAAACTAAGTAGAGCATTATATATTTACGTTTTAATAAATCTCATTACTCCCACTATAGTATACACTCTGCACACAGAAACTATGTCCTTTCCTTCAGTGACCTACCACAGAGTGATATACTCAAGGATACTTTGCAAATACTTATTATTGCTTCTAGAAACTAAAGAAATACAGAGAACCAACAATCTTCATTTAAGCAGTAGAAACCACCAAAGCTTTTGGAAAATAATTAAATTCACTACTTTTCGGATTTAAAGACTATATCCATACTTCTCAGGTATCTACAAAAGTAAAAAACATACTGCCACTCAAATAAAGACTAGGCTAATAGTAAAATATTTAAAAATAAAGGCAGCAAGGGAAAACAACATTGAGACATCCCAAACACACTGGGACAGAGGAACATAAGCCAACTGCAACTTCTATTCCATATTCTGGGCAGTTTTATGTCACTTTAAAAAAAAACAGGCAATGACTGGACTTAGATTCAAATGGTACTAAGTACCCTAAGATGAACAGCCACATCTCTGTAACTGTGACAAAGATTTTCACTGATGGGCTCCTATTTGGTTCCCTTAAGTGACCAACAGTATATGTGTTCAAAATGTTATCAGGGTTGATATACACGTAAACATGCGTATCTATTTACCAATGCTACTCAACATAATTTCAAGATCCTGAAAACTGAGCAACAGTTTACCTGCTCTTGCAAAGAGTAGTTGCACACTTTTTATTTCCACATCAAACTTGTCATATGCCTTATCCATTATTTCTTCCAGAGATGAATTACTAGTCTTCTGCAAACCCTGATCTTTACTGTTAAGCTGAAATGGAGAAAAACCTTCAATTTTTTTAACAGAAAAATCTTTATATCAACATACTTTAGTTGTGTTTTCTTAAAGCCTAAATAAAATTAAAACATTGCCCTTAATGAATTCATATTTTGCTTAATTTTCTAATAATTATTAGCAAATATTTTATTAGGAATATACCATTTCAGCATACATCTCTATTACATTTGGGTAACAGGTGCGCAGCACATTTATTTTATTTTATTTTTTGCGGTACATGGGCCTCTCACTGTTGTGGCCTCTCCCGCTGTGGAGCACAGGCTCCGGACGCGCAGGCCCAGCGGCCATGGCTCACGGGCCCAGCCGCTCTGTGGCACGCGGGATACTCCCGGACCGGGGCACGAACCCGCGCCCCCTGCATCGGCAGGCGGACTCTCAACCACTGCGCCACCAGGGAAGCCCCTCAGCACATTCAAATTAATGACAAGATGAGTCACACAGCTGTCTATCTCAAATAACCCGTCTAGACATGCGACTCTTCCTGGCTCTCAGGAGTTGTCACCACTTGTGGCTCAAGCTTCCCTACCAGCTATCCTAAACTCTTCACCATGAAACAGAAGGTTTTATTCCTTCCTCTCCCCACTATATAACTAGAATAATTAGGCCATTAGAATTCAGCTCCAATCTCGATTTGCTTTTCCCTCTTCCTAAAGGAAACAAGGATCAATTCAGGACTACATTTTTTGAAATCTTCAGTTTTTCTCAGAAGATTGGATTTCTAGGAGGTTCAACACCAAACCCTTACAGTTCTCATGCTCTCGTACTCATCAACTCTTAGTTGATGTCAGTGATTTAACAAACATATATTCATATCTGTATAATTTTCTATTCTCAAGACATATAAATTAACAAAGAAAACTATGTAATTAGATTCTGGAAACCTAGGAGTGCTTGAAAACTAGGAGTGCTTCTCTCTAATTAGGAAAAGACAGCAGTAAGCCAGTCCTCAATGTCAAATCATCCACCATTTCAGAAAATGTTAGCTGTTGTTTTTTTAATAGCGGTAAGATACATACAAACTACACAATCTAAGCTAGGCTTGACAAAATGCTAACAAGAAATAAGTCTAGGTTTAGTTTAAGTGAACTCTGAGGGAAAAACAGCATACTGTCAGACAGCTAGCTGCTAAACTGAGCAAAAATGAGCAGACAGAAATGCATATACACCTACCTGAAATGTACCAAAATCTAAGATGAGAAGATCTGACTTTTCATGGTGGAAACCTGTCTGTGGAACTATTAGATACGAGGGCTTCAGATTTATCCTTAAATCAAGAACTTTTCGGGTTTCAATAATATGTGTAAGTCCTAAAAGAAGAAAAAGAAATGATGAAAGATTATGCAGTCAATTTGAAATATGTAATCATATTATTAACAACGAGAATAAGATCACTTGAAAAGTATGTTGGAGAAGTTCTTTTCACAGATTAGATTCTCCATTCAGCATGTAAGGTGAAATTGCATATGGTCAATGAGAAACAATCATATTGCATAATATAATAAACCCAACACAGCTAGTATTTTAGCCAGAGATAGAAAAATTCATTATTTCTTTAGTTAAGTAACCATATACAGTAGGTGGCTTAAGATTAGAGGCCATAATGCACAAAAGTATGTATCTTTAAAACTCGATTCACACACAGTATGGTGAACAGTCGCTTAAGAACTGAGACAGGGATGTTTTCCAGCTCAAGTTCACTCTGCAGCACAGGTTCCTGAAGGTAACAGCAGACAGAATCACCTGTGCCCCATATTATTCTCTTTCTCACCCCGTCTGGCAGTTATATTTGACAAAAAAACTACCTACACTATTTTAAACATAGTATTTACATTAGAACAGCAAAAAACTTTGAGAGTTTAGATGACATTTATGCAAATTCTTTACCTGTAGCTGTTCTCTCTTTAATTTCTTCCAGCTTCATCAATGTAGCTGATGTTATTTGCTCAAGATCTAATCCCCTATTTGACTGAAAGAATTCAACCACTGCATTGATGGTTTTCTGTAAAATCATTTAAAATATAAACAAGTTATACAGAGTACTTTCTATATTACAAAATTTAAAGTTTCAGTTTAATTCTAATCAACTCTGGCTCTGAACTGAGGTGGTACCTCCAAAGACAATCTACCCTACTACATCTCCCTCTGGAGTGAAAGGGAACCTGAAAAATGGTATAGCCCACTTCACCTTATTGGAAAGGCAACAAATGTGTGCATATCGTTAAGGTGACCCTAAGTATGTTCTACGGTATCACATTGATGTAGCAATGGGGCATTACTTCTAGACTTGGCCTCCAGATTAGAAGGTGAAACTCCACCTCTCTATACTGCAACTGGATTCTCCTGCACTTTGACGTTTAGAAAGAAAATAAGAAAGCTGTTCAGTCCTTACTTACACCCAAAACTTGAACTTAAATTCAGACATTTTGCAAGAAAGAATGAGTTCTGGGCATTGGATGTAAAATGGTGTGAATGTACTTAACCCTACTGAACTGTACACTTAAAAAATGGCTAAGATGGGAAATTATGTTCTATGTATTTTACCACAATTTAAATTTTTTTTAATTTAAAAAAAAAATCACAGAATACAGTAAGTTCTGCCTCCCACCCACACTGTGAATTTACTTCTAAACTGTACAGTAAAAATAAGTCAGGGATCTCAGTGACAGAGTGGGGCCAACCTACAAGTGATGGAACGAGTGATGCTCAAGATGAGTTAAGAGAGTCTGAATAAAGATGGAGCTACAGATACAGAACTGGAGCCAGCATTTTCAACAGCAAAGAAATGGCAATGATTTTTTCTCACGTGAACAGTATCTAAAATTCTTTCATTTGCTGCTAAAGCTTTTTAAATTGGTTCCAAACATTGAAGAGAAAGGGAAAATAAGCAAAAAGAAACTGGGGTAGGAAACTGGTGTGTAGTTATTTGTGAGTAGTTAGCCAGTATAATAAACACAGACTTCTTTAAGGGTATATTACTTTTTTAAAAAATTTAACATAAGCATACAGTACAAAAAAATCTGTAGCATATGAAAAATCAAAATTAACTGCTAAACATGTACTGCTCTTTAATCAAGAAAAAAGTGTCAGTAAACTGAACTACTAAGTAAATTAAGGTTAAATATGAAAAGGAAAAAAGAAGAAAACCATATGTCAGAAGCATAAGACGTGTTTAATAAGGATTCACTTTCTCCTTGTACTCACAGCATCGTAGATGACCTCCACAGGCTGAGACTGAACAACCAAAGTCTGGTCAGCAGTACTATTCTCTGGATTGGTTTCAAATTCAATTTTAAGCAAGGATGATGCAGTATCACCAATTGAAGCCACAAGTGATGGTACAATATCTTGCTGTCTCAGACCTGTTATATACCAGTGTTCTAATTTTGCTTCCACCCTACAATCCAGTGCAGAAAAAAGAAGTATTACAAATAAGATCCTTCTAATATAATAGGTTAAAATACAAATTTCCCTTTTAAAAAACTCCTTTGAGAGCCAGGACCATGCCCATCACCCAGAGTTGAAGTCCAAACTCCGTAGCCTAGAATTTAATTACCCACACAGTCTGGGGCTTTTTTCTCTGATTTGGTTTATTTTTTTATTTTCCTTTTCCTCATGAAAAATCCACTTTGGCCAACTTCAGAACACTGCCAAACTGCCGCACGAATACATGCTATATGGAATACATGCTCATGGAATTCATCTCCCTATTTCATGCCACCCTGCACACTCTGCTCCCTCATCCCTGCATCTGTTGGTCCCTTCCATTCAGTTAGCCTAAGCCCCAGATCTCCAAGTCCAAGTTATTCCCTTCTACAACTGAGCTTGTGTAGCATTAACCCTAAGGTATTTCACATTACAGTACCTTCTTACTTATGAGCTCTCAAATATTATACAGATCTTAAATTAACTTTTTATTTCCTCTCTTATCAACTACAGCATAAACACCTTGAAAACAGAAAGTTACTGTTTCTATGCATAGCCTTCATAGTAACAAATCTATGAATTAAACAGTATACAAGAAATATTTGTGAAGGAAAAAAGGAAGGGGAGAACAAATGATGAGCTCCTCATATAGTTCTGTAATATAAAATGACTATCTTCACACACAAAAGGAAAAGAAATTAGAGACAAACTACTATTAATCAGGTTTTTTTATGCTAAGTAACACTATATTTTTTTTGGCCTGAAGTCAAACATAGAAATAAAAATTAAAATAATAAGTTTTTGAAACTTACTTAAGTGCTTGTGCTCCTGGTCGCTGAGATACTTGGGTGCCAAGGCCAATTATCTGAATTTTCAGTATTTCTGGAATATTTCTGTTTTCTCTTATTGTAACAGAGGTGCTTACTAACTTCAGTGCCACAATATAAGCAACATACTAAATGAAAGAATGAATGAAAATGGTTAAATTTTAAGTAATTCTTTCATTTCTTCATATTTAAATCTGCTAAATTATAAAATGATCTAAAAAAACGTATGTTCATTGTAAAAAAAGAACATTAGAAAACTCAATACAAAATTGCTTGCTCAAATAGAACATTTACAAAAGATTCAAAATTAATTTCTCTTAGTTTTAAAGGTAATAAAAATGAAATGTGATAAAATATTTTGTGGCCTAAAGATTCAATTCAGCAGCTTTCACTAAAGCAAATTAATTCAAACCAATCCTCTAGCTCAAAAACTGAACAAAATAAAAAGAATATCTGCTTGATGACTTTGGAGAGTTAGTAAGACACTGAGAAAAAAATATTCTGCCCCCAAAATTGATAGGTCAAGAATACAGGTAGGACAGATAACTAAAGAGATGATTCTCATCAAACCACACCAGAAGAGAGGAAGTAAGGAACAAAGAATCTATGAACGAGTCAGAAAACAATTAACAAAATGTAAATAGTAAACCCTTATATCTCAGTAGTTACTTTAAATGTAAATGAATTAAATTCTCCAATCAAAAGACAGAGACTGAAAGAATGGATTTTTTTTTAAAAAAAGATACAATGATCTGCTACCTACAAGAGACTCACTATAGCTTTAAGGCCACACACAGACTGAGAGTGAAGGGATGGAAAAATATTTCAAGCAAACATTAACCAAAAAAGACAGAGTAGCTATATTTACATCAGAAAAAAAAAATAGACTTTAAGTTAAAAATAGTCAGAAGAGACAAAGAAGGTCATTATATAATGATAAAGGGGTCAATCCATCAAGAAGAGGTAACAACTGTAAATATGCTATGTACCCACTGGAGCACCTAAACATATATCAAATACTAACAGAACCAAAAGAAATAGACAGCAATAAAACATTAGTTGGGGACTCCATTCTCAACAAAAGAGATATCATCCAGACAGAATCAATAAGGAAACAATGGATTTGAGTAACACTACATGCTAAATAGACCTAAGAGACATAGAGAGAAATTCCACCAAACAGTAGCAGAATAAATACTCTTCTGGAATAAATGGAATATTTTCTAGGATAGATCATACATTAGACCACAAAAAAGTCTCAAAATATTCAAGAAGATACACATTATATCAAGTGTCTTTCCAATCACAATGAAATGAAACTAGAAATCAGTAATAATAATAAAAGTACAAAATTCACAAATACACGTAAATTAAACAATATACTCCTGAACACACTCCTGGATCAAGGAAGAAATCAAAAGGGAAAACAGTATCATGAGACAAACAAAAATGGGAACAGGGCTTCCCTGGTGGCACAGTGGTTGAGAGTCCACCTGCCGATGCAGGGGACACGGGTTCGTGCCCCGATCTGGGAAGATCCCACATGCCGTGGAGCAGCTGGGCCCGTGAGCCATGGCCACAGAGCCTGCCTGTCCGGAGCCTGTGCTCCACAACGGGAGAGGCCACAACAGTGAGAGGCCCGCGTATTGCAAAAAAAAAAAAAAAGGGGGGGGGAACACAACATACCAAACTTACTGGATACGGGAAAAACATTTTTAAGAGGAAAGTTTATAGTGATGAACGCCTACATCAAGAAAAAAGAAAGATCTCAAGTAAACAACCTAAATTTACACCTCAAAGAACTATGAAAGAACAAACTAGGCCCAAAGTTAGAAGAATAAAGGAAATAAACATTACAGCAGAAATAAATGAAAAAGAGAATACAGCAGAAAAACAGAAACACAATGGAGAGTAACAAAACCAACAGTTCTTTGAAACAAAAAGCAAAACTGACAAACCTTTAGATAGACTAACAAAGAAAAAGAGACAACACATATAAATAAAATTATAAATTAAAGAAGAAACATTACAACTGATACCACAAAAATACCAAAGACCATAAGAGTGATTACTATGAACAGCTATCCACCAACAAATTGGAAAACCTAGAAGAAATTGATAAATTCTGAGAAACATAATCTACCAAGAATGAATCATGAACAGAAAATCTGAATAAACCAATAATGAAGGAGATTGAATGAGTAATTAAAAATATCCCAAGAAAAAAAGCCCAGGACCAAATGTTTTCACTGGTGAATTCTATCATTTAAAGAATCTACACCAATCCTCTCAAACTCCTCAAAAAAACAGAAGAGTAGGAATACTCCCAAACTCATTTTACAAGTCCAGTATTATCCTGATATCAAAGCCAGAAAAGGACACTATGAGAAAAAAAAACTGCAGGCCAATATCACTTATAAACACAGATACAAAAACTCTCAACAAAATACTATCAAACCAAATTCAGCAGCACAGTAAAAAGATCATATACCATCATCAACTAGGATTTATCTCTGGGATGTAAGGATCGTTCAACATACGAAAAGAAATTAATGTAATATATCACATGAATAAAAAGATAAAAATCACATGACTATCTCAATAGATTCAGAAAAAGCATTTGACAAAATTCTACATCCATTCACCATAAAAACTCTCAATAAATTGGGTATAGAAGGAATGTACCTCAACATAATAAAGGCCATATATGACAAGCCCACAGCTAACACCATACTCAATGTTGAAAGGTAAAATGTTCTTCCCCAAGATCACGAACAAGACAAGGGTGCCCACTCTCACCACTACCATTAAACATAGCATTTGAAGTCCTAGCCAGAGAAATAAAGCAAAAAAAAGAAACAAAATGCATCCAAATTGGAAAGGAAGAAGGAAAATTGCCTCTCTATGCACATGATATGTCTTACGTAGAGAAAATCCTAAAGGCTCCACCAAAAAAAGTTAGAACTAATGAAAAAATTCAGTAAAGTTGCAGGATACAAAATTAGCATACAAAAATCATTTGTGTTTCTATACGCTAATTTGAAGAAAAGTTTTAAGCAATCCCATTTACAACAGCAAAAAAACAATAAAATAATTAGGAATAAATTTAACAAAGGAGGTGAAAGATCTCTACACTTCAAACTATAAGACACTCATGAAAGAAACTGAAGAAAACATAAACAGAAAAGCTATGCTCTGTTTATTGATTGGAAAAATTAATGCTTTTAACAATGTACATACTACCCAAAGTAATCTATAGATTCAATGCAATCCCTACAAACTCCAATGGCATTTTGCATGGAACCACAAAAGACCCTGAATAGCAAAAGCAATCTTGAAAGGAAAAAAAAACCCCACAAAGCTAGACTAGGCATAACACTTCCTAATTTCAAACTATATTACAAAGCTATAGAAATCAAAACAATATAGTCCTGGCATTAAAACAGACACACAGACCAACAGAACATAATCGAGAGCACACACATAAATCCATGCACATATGGTTAACTAATACTTGAAAAAAAACCCAAGAATACCCAATGGAGAAAAGACAGTCTCTTCGTTAAATGGTGCGAGAAAAACTGGATATTCACGTGCAAAAGAATGAAACTGGTCCCCTAACTATTTTTTTAAATTCATTTATTTATGGCTGTGTTGGGTTTTCATTGCTGCACACAGGCTTTCACTTGTTGTGGCAAGTGGGGGCTACTCTTCCTTGCAGTGCGCAGGTTTCTTATTGCGATGGTTTCTCTCTGTTGCAGAGCATGGACTCTAGGCACGCAGGCTTCAGGAGTTGTGGCACGTGGGCTCAGTAGTTGTGGCTCACAGGCTCTAGAGCATAGGATCAATAACACTGGCGCACGGGTTTAGTTGCTCCGCAGCATGTGGGACCTTCCCGGACCAGGGATCGAATCTGTGTCCCCTGCATTGGCAGGTGGATTCTTAACCACTGCACCACCAGGGAAGTCCCTGGTCCCCTATCTTACACCACTCACAAAAATTAACTAGAAATGGGTTAACAACTTAAATGTAAGACCTGAAGCCATAACTCCTAGAAGGAAATGAAAAACCTCCTTGACAGCAGTCTTGGCAATGATTTTATGGATGTGACACTGAAAGCAGAAGCAAGAAAAGCAAAAATAAATAAGCAGGACAACATCAAACTAAAATGCTTCTGCAAAGAATAAGAAGCAACAAAATGAAAAGGCAACATACAGAATGGGAGAAAATATTTGCAAACCACATATCTGATAAGGAGTTAATAAGAAAAATATAAAAGGAACTCATACAACTCAATAGCAAAAAAAATAATAATCCAATTAAAAATGGGTGAAGGACCTGAATAGACATTTTTCCAAAGAGGATATTCAAATGGCCAACAGGTATATAAAAAGATGCTCAACATCACTAATCATCAGGGAAATGCAATTCAAAACCGCAATGAGGGAGAAGATCAAGATGGCAGAGTAGGAGGATGTGAAATGAACTCAACTCCCCAACATGAACATATCAAAATATGTCTACAGGGCTTCCCTGGTGGCGCAGTGGCTGAGAGTCCGCCTGCCGATGCAGGGGACCCAAGTTTGTTCCCCAGTCCAGTAAGATTCCACATGCCGCGGAGCGGCTAGGCCCGTGAGCCATGGCTGCTGAGCCTGCGTGTCCGGAGCCTGTGCTCTGCAATGGGAGAGGCCACAACAGTGAGAGGTCCACGTACAGCAAAAAAAAAAAAAAAAATGTCTACATGTGAACAATTCTCATTGAAAACTAACTGCAGACTGGCAAAAAGACTCCTGCAAAACTAAGGCTTTAAGAAAGACCCACATAGAATCAGGTAGTAAGGGAAGTCCACTAGTAAAGGCAAATACATAGTAAAGGCTGAGGATCAATCAATTAAGCTATCATGGAGATGAAAAGAAAAAAATTATAAAATCAACTATAACTACAACAATCAGTAAAGGGATAAACATGAAGATGTAAAATACGACATCAAAACACAAAATGTGAAGGAGGGGAGAAAAAAAATGTGTATCACTTAGAATGTGCTTGAGCTTAAATGACTTCCTATTTAGAACAAGTAAATATAGTTATAGGTCAACAAACATGAACCTTGCGGTAACCAAAAATCAAAAACCTACAATAGATATACAAAAAATACAGAGTAAGAACACAAGCACAGCACTAAAGAAAATCATCAAACCAAAAGGGAAGAAACTAAAAGAAGAAGAACAGGGAAGAACTACAAAAACACTGGAAAACAAGTAACAAAAAGGCAATAAGTACACACCTATCAATAATTACTTTAAATGTTAACAGACTAAATGCTCCAATCAAAGACAAAGGATGGCTGGTTGGATAAGAGAACAAGACCCATCTTTATGCTGCTTACAAGAAACTCACTTCAGAGCTAAAGACACACACAGACTGAAAGTGAGGGGATGGTAAAAGATATTTCACGCAAATGGAAATGACAAGATATCGAGGGGAGCAATACTCATTTCAGAAAAAACAGACTTTGAAACAAAGTCTATTTAAAAAAGACAAAGAAAGGCATTATATAATGAAAAAGAGATCAGTACAAAAATAGAATATAACACTCATTAACATATATACACCAAATACAGGAGCACCGAGATACATAAAGCAAATATTAACAGACATAAAGGGAGAAACTGACAATAATACAAATAATAGTAGGGGACTTTAACACTCCACTTACATAAATGGACAGATCATCTAGACAGAAAATCAATGAGGAAACAGTGGTCTTAAATGACACAACAGACCAGATGGACTTAATAGATATCTATAGGACATTTCATCCAAAAACAGAAAAATACACATTGTTTTCAAATGCACATGGAATGTTCTCCATGATATATCATATGCTAGCCCACAAAACAAGTCTCAACAAATTTAAGAGGACAGAAATCATACCAAGCAATTCTTCCAAGCACAGTGGTATGAAACTAGAAATCAACTACAGGAAGCAAAGGGGGACAAACATGAACACATGGAGACTAAACAATATGCTATTAAAAAACCAAAAAGTCAATGAAGAAATCAAAGAGGAAATCATAAAATATCTCCAGACAAACGAAAACGGAAACACAACTCTCCAAAATCTATGGCATGCAGTGAAAGCAGTTCTGAGAGAGGTTCATATCAATACAGGCCTACCTTAAGAAATAAGAAAAATCTCAAATTACAAAACTTACCATCTAAAGTAATAAGAAAAAGAAGACACAAAGACCAAAGTCAGCAGAAGGAAGAACACAATAAAGATCAGAGAGGAAATAAATAAAATAGAGACCAATAACTAGGCTCACCAAGGTGAAAAGAGAGAACCCACACAAACAAAACAAGAAATGCAAGAGGAGAAATAACAACCATTACCAAAGAACTGCAAAAAATCATAAGAGAATACTATGAACAGTTATATGCCAACAAATTGGACAACTTTTCTAGAAGAAATGGACAAATTTCTAGAAACATACAACCTTCCAAGACTGAATCAAGAAGAAACAGACAATCTGAACAGACTGACCATTAGTAGTAAAATTGAGTTAGTAATCAGAAATCTCCCAGCAAACAAAAGTACAGAACAAAACAGCTTCATAGCGAAATTCTACTAAACATATAAAGAAGAGTTATCACCTATCCTTCTCAAACTATTCCAAAAAACTGAAGAGGAAAGAACACTCCCAAATTCATTCTCTGAGGCCACCAATACCCTGATACCAAAACCAGACCAAGACACTACAAAAAAAGAAAACTACAGGCCAATATCTCTGATGAATATTGTTGCAAAAGTCCTCAACAATATATTCGCAAACTGAATTCAACAATATATAAAAAGGGTCATACACCATGATCAAGTAGGATTTATTCCAAGGATGTAAGGATGGTTCAATATTCGCAAATCAATCAATATGATACACCACATTAACAAAAGGAAGGATAAGAATCACATAATCATCTCAATAGATGCAGAAAAAGCATTTGACAAAATTCAACATCCATTCATGACAAAAGTCTCATCACAGTTGGTACAGTCGGAACATATCTTAACATAATAAAGAGCATTTATGACAAACCCACAGCTAACATCATACTCAATGCCAAAAAGCTAAAAGCTTTTCCTCTAAAATCAGGAACAAGACAGGAATGCCCACTCTCACCACTTCTATTTAACATACCATTGGAAGTCCTAACCACAGCCATCAGACGAGAAAAAGAAATAAAAGGTATCTAAATTGGAAGGGAAGAAGTAAAACTATCACTGTTTTCAGATGACATTACACTACGTATAGAAAAGCCTAAAGCCTCTGCCTAAAAACTCTTAGAACTAATAAATGAATTCAGTAAAGTTGCAGGATAGACGATTAATAAACAGAAATCTATTGCTTTTTTATACACTAGTAATGAATGATCAGGAACAGAATGCAAGGTAACAATCGCATTTAAAATCACATCAAAAAGAATAAAATAGCTTAGGAATAAACTTAACCAAGAAGGTGAAAGACCTATACTCTGAAAATTATATAATGCCGATAATGGAAATTGAAGATGGTACAAAGAAATGAAAAGATAACCCATGTTCTTAACTTGGAAGAATTAATATTGTTAAAATGGCCATACTACCCAAAGCAATCTACCGATTTAATGTCATCCCTATCAAAGTACCCATGATATTTTTCACAGATCTAGAACAAATAATTCTAAAATTTATATGGAACCATAAATGACTCCAAATTACCAAAGTAATTTTGAGAAAAAAGAACAAAGCTAGAGGTATCACGCTACCTGATTTCAGAGTATACTACAAAGCTACAGTAATCAAAACGGTATGGTACCTGCATAAAAAGAGATACAGAGATCAACAGAACACAATAGAGAGCCCAGAAATAAACCCACACACTTACGGTCAATTAATCTATGACAAAAGAGGGAAGAATAAACAACAGAGAAAAGACAATCTCTTCAATAAGTGATGCTGGGAAAACTGGGCAGTACATGTAAAAGAATGAAATTAGAACATTTCCTCACCCCACATACAAAAATAAACTCAAAATGGACCAAAGACCTAAATGTAAGCATCTGAAACCATAAAACTCACAGAAGAATATTCACAGGCAGAATATTCTCTGACACAAATCGCAGCAATATTTTTTTGATCTGTCTCCTAAGGCAAAAGAAACAGAAGCAAAAATAAATAAACAGGCCCTATTAAATTTAAAAGCTTTTGCAGAGCAAAGGAAACCACTGACAACATGGAAAGGCAACCTACCATATAAGGGAAAATATTTTCAGGTGATATTACCAATAAGGGGTTAATATCCAAAATATATAAACAACTTACACAAGTCAATATCAAAAGACAACTAACCTGATTAAAAAAATGGGAAGAACACCTGAGTAAACATTTTTTTCACTGAAGATAGAGATGGCCAAAAGACACATGAAAAAAATTTCAACATGGCTAATCATCAGAGAAATGCAAGTCAAAACTGAAATATCACCTCACGCCTGTCAAAATGGTTATTATCAAAAAGTCCACAAATAACAAACAAATGTTGAAGAGGGTGTGGAGAAAAGGGAACCCTCCTACACTATTGGTGGTAATGTAAATTGGTGCAGCCACTATGGAAAACAGTATAGCCATTCCTCAGAAAACTGAAAGTAGAATTGTCATATGATCCAGCAATTCCACTCCTGGGTGTGTATCTGAAGAAAACGAAAACACTAATTCAAAAAGATACATGCACCCCAATGTTCACAGCAGCAATACATACAACAGCTAGGATATGGAAGCAACCTAAATGTCCATCAACAGATATAGAGAACAAACTAGTGGTTACCAGATGGGCAAGGGAAAGGGGGATGGGCACAAAAGGTGTTTGGAAATTAAAAGGTACAAACTATTATATAGAAAATAATAAGCAACAAGGATATATTGTACATCACAGGGAAATATAGTCATTATTTTGTAAGAACTTTAAATAGAGCATAATCTATAAAAAAACTGAATCACCATGATGTAAACCTGAAACTAATATAATATTGTAAATCAACTATACTTCAACTAAAAAACATTAATAACTTCATATGGAGAACATTTGCCAATGTTCTTTAGAAAAAAAAAATAACAAACCACAATGAGATACCACCTCACACCTGTTAGAATGGCTATTATGCTGTACCAATTTATATTCCCATGCTTGTACACTGTGGGTGGGAATGTAAATTGGTATAGTCACTATAAGAACCAGTGAGGAGGCTCCTCAAAAAACTAAATAGAGAAGTACCTTATGATCCAGCAATTCCACTTCTGGATATTTATCTGAAGGAAATGAAATCAATACCTCAAAGAGATATATGCACTCCCATGTTCACTGAAGCATTATTCACAACAGCCAAGACATTATAACAACCTAGGTGTCCACTGACTGATGAAAAAATAAAGAAAATGTGGTGTGGATATACACAATGGAATATTATTTAACCATAAAAAGGAAGGAAATCCTGCAACAACATGGATGTAGCTTGAGGACATTATGCTAAGTAAAGTAAGTCGAACAGAGAAAGACAAATACTGTACGGTCTCACTTATATGTGGAATCTAAAAAGACCAGAGAATAGACTGGTGGTTTCCAGGAACAGGGAGCAGGGTATGGGGGAAATTGGTGAAGGTAGTCAAAGGTACAAACTTCCAGTTATAAAATGACTAATTTCTAGGGATGTAATGTAATTTAACAAATACATAAAAGACTCCTACAAACCAATAAGAAAAAGACAACCCAATAATGAACAAGAGACTCAAAAGCTACTGCACAAAAGAGGATATCTATCAGGCCTACAACAGTACAAGAAAGTGAAAAACCTCTTCAGTCATCCAGAAAACACAAATTAAAACCACAATGAAATACTACATACTAACCATTTAGAATGGATAAATTTAAAAGACTGATGATGGTAAGAGTTGGTAAAGATGTGGAACAATAAGAATCCTCATATACCAATGATGGAAATGTTTTTCACATTGGAAAAGTATTTAGCAGAATCTATTAAAGTTAAACATACTCATATCCTATGATACACCAATTCTACTCCTAAGGATATACTGAGCAGAAAATCTCATATGCCCACTAAAAGATATTTACAAGAAGTTAACAGCAGCATAACAACCAAAAAACAAAAACAACCCAAATGCCCATAAACAAAAGTATGAATAAATAAGTTGTGGTATTTTCAAATGAAAATACCTACACAACAATGAAAGTGAGCAAAATACACACAGTGAAAGAACAGAGATAGATCTCACAGTAATGCCCTATCTATTGCACAGTCTATAATTTAACCGATAGTAATTACACAGCTGTTCTTTATGACACATCAAATGAGCAATACATTTTGGTTTTGATGACTCTTTTATACATGAGTTACATTTCACACACACAGATTTTTTAAGATAAAATTTTTAAAAGACAATTTACCTCTATAATAAGTACTTTTTATCAGGTTATTCTCACATTCATTAAAGCAACTAAATCTAAAGTTGGAGACAGTTTTAATTGGTAAGGTCTGACTGAAACATTTAACAAAAAGTAAAGCAGAAACAAACTGTAACGTATTTTTATTAGTTACTTTAAAAATCAATAACTTGTTTAACCCAATTAAAGATAACACAGAAAAACGAAACCACCTAAATAATTACCACCTAAACAATTACCTGCTTGGGTAAAGTTAGGTTGTGGGTGCTCTCACTATAACCAATAGCCGTGAAGAGCTTATCTTTTTCCTCTGGTGTCATAAGGTCATCAATAGCTACAAAAAGATAATATTTTAAGAAATCAATTGCTTCAGTCTTACAGATACAATAAAAAAAATCAAACCAAACTAACGAGTGGCCTAAAATCAATAGACACAAATGCTAAAGCAAAAGCAGCAAAGTAATTTCCTCTAATATACTATTTTGACTTGTTAAACATCATGTATTTGCTTATTTAGGTGAAGAAAATGCAAAGAGACACCATTAAGGGAATTCAGATGTCACATAACAATTTTATAATTCCCTAAGTATTTTAAAAATTAAGTGAAACATCTAATTAAATATCCATGTAAAAAAGTAACAATAAGGAATGCTACCTGTGAGATTTCTGAATTTCAAGTTTTAAAATTTCACACAAATAACTTTTCTCAAAAGTTCGAAGTTTTATTTTAGTTAAATAAACATGGGAATGTTCCATCCTGATGTATTTGTTTATATGTTTACTATACTAAGCTACTTTTATTTCAAAAATATTATGAAAAAAATTCCACTGACTGGTTAAAACATAATTTATATATTTTTTCCTTATCAGTGTACAATAAACTATCTGACTTGGAACTTACTTTCAGGAATCAAAGATTCTTCATCTTTTTTCTTAGATTCCTTCTTACCCCAAAACCCACTAAACCAGCCTCCACGTTTCTCGCCTCTGTCAGTAGACTTTTTCCTTAATTTTTGCCCAGATCGAATCACCTAAAAAATAAAAATTAAAAAATTTAATTAAAGAATAAATGCCCTCTTCACTTTCAGGTGTAGCCAGGTAAGAACAATGGTTAATTTTTTTAACACTAAATTAAGTTAAAAGCAGTCAATAAAGCTAGTTCCTTCTGAAACGATTCTCAACATTATTTGGTTAATACAGTCTATTAATTTATATACTTGTCACACCTACTGATAGCTTTCTGACGAAGTTGCATTTTGTGAGTAAGTTAAGGTTTCAAGTAAAATTCTTCTGAGCAATGTGTCTTCCAAATTTACAAGGTAAGGAGCTACTATGACAGGAGATTTTTAAAATGAAAAGTTCCCTGACAGGAAGACACTTCCACACTCAAAAATAAAATTTAAGAATCCTATTTCATAATTCACATACACTGTTGACTTGCTAACTATGAACATGTTTGGGGGACAGAATATAAATAAAATTAGAAAGTCCTCAAATCTCATTTCATCCTGTTTCTCAACAAATCCTGGCTTGATTATCTGCTGCTTCTTGTCTTTACCCACTTTTCAGTAAAACACAGACAAATAACTCAAAAGTGGAAAACAAAAGGATGAAAACAATATAGGGCTTAAATAATTTAGACTCTATCTTCTCATTTCCTGAATAAGTAAATAATTTTCCCACTTTAACTTTAAAATATTTTAAATTGGTAGTAAATTGGTAACATACTGCAAGCTTCTGTGTGTACCAAAAAGTGAAATAATCCAAAAGACAAATTAAAGAGCTGAATTCTATAGTAAAGAGAATAAGTTTGATTAACAACTCAGTTTAAACTAAGTAAGTTATCTTTAACAAGTAGACATTAAACAAATAATAGGGGAATAGGTCTATATCTGGCCACAAAATCATTGATGGTCCCAGTTATATCTCAGCTCTAACTTTTGTCAAGCTTAATCTATTTTCAGCAGTCAGAAATGTAATGGGTAAAAAAATATATAGCTGATTAGTTTATATTTTATATGAAATAATATTTAACTTCTTTATTCTCCTAGCATAGAAGATTAGTATGCATTTTTATTTTTCACAGTAAAATATATCTATGAGACCATAAATTTTTAAATGTGTATAAAATTTAATATGAAGAGGTATGCAAAACCCTTTCACTTTTTCCTAAATACCACCTCTGTTGCCTTCACTTCCCTTCCCTGTCCAGCTAAGAGGCCAAGGTAAATAACTTCATCCAATCCTCTACCTACATTTTAAACTCTCTGGCCCTGCAGATTTTCCACTATAATGAAAAAACATCAATCTTGGATGAATCTAATTGCCTTCTCTTCATCTATATCCCATCCTTCTTTAGCCACAGCATCCAATAATTTATCTTCTTCCCTCAATGTTGAAGCAACTGATAAGTAGTATTAAGAACACCCAATTAAACTGAAGCAACTTAATTTAGGGAGGATTAGAATTATCTGTTTCTTCTGGCAAAATGTTTCTCTAATTCATAGGAACAAATCCACAGTAGCAGCAAATACCTTTTAAAATATTCACACTCTCTGCCCCACCTTGGGGAATTTGTCCTTAAGAAAATAAGAGACGTTTGAGAAAATGTAAAGACAAGGCTCCTCATTGTAGTGTCATTTATAATCAAATATAACCAGTGGGAAATAGTAAGCAAATTCTGGTATACGAACAGAATTGAATACTAGTCAGTTATTTAAAATTATGTTGGATAAACAATTCTATGGAATACTATATAAAACAGAACACTAACTTTTTTTTTAAAGAAAGAAAAGCAACTTACAAAACCTTTTCTTGACTCCACAATCGCCACAAGTTGCCACTCCCTTTATCTTGCTTTCCACTTACAGTGAAGTATCATGACTGTCTGTACTTAGTCTCTCCAATTCCTCATCTTCCACTCCCTCTCATTCCTATCAAATTTCTACCCATACTATTCTATAAAACTTGCTCTTTAAATGATTTCTTTAAGGCTAAATCCAATGATGAACTTTCAGTTCCATGATGGCCTACCTAAGCCCTCTACAAGACATCCTTCATTGCTTATTACAACAACAAATTCTGGACAAAACATAAAAAGTATCTACCACAGACTCTGAAAAGTTAGCAAAGTAGGTAGATGGTGGAGGGAAGTCAACACCTGGAGAAGTGACCTTTTCAATAGTGAGTTTCCTCACTTTTTTTTTTCACATGTTGTACTCATCCCCCCACCTGCCCTAAAACTTCTCCCTCCTGGTGTTCTTACCCTTGGACAGTCCCCTTCCCTTGAGTGTGGGCATGACCTGTGACTCGTTTCTAACCAATAAAATACGGCAAGGGTGATGAGATGTACATAATTATGTGCATAGCATTGTGCCAGGCACATAACAGTCTAAGTGGTTTATATGGTTTATCAGGTACTCCACACAATAACCCTATGATGTAGGTACTGTGAATTAATATAGTTTTACAAATGAGGAAACTGAGGCACTGGCAGGTTAAATAGTCAACCTAAGGTCAAACAAGTAGCGGATAGCAAAGCTGGGATTAGAATCCAGACCATCTGACTCCCAAGTCTACACTCTTAACTATTATGCTAGTACAACAGGCACTCAATGAGCACTTACTAAGTATATGAATGAACAAGTGCATATGCTTTAATCCCATTTAAAAAAATGAGTATGTGTATAAAGATCTATGACTATAAAAAAGACTGGAAGAATATACAAAAAGTTATTAACAGTAGTTATCTTTAGTGTGTGAGATAAAGGGTATTTGTATTTTCTTTTTTTGTGGATCTTTATTTTCTAACTTTTCTACAATGAGTTTATTGCACTTATAATTTATTTTTTCATTTACCAAAAAAGTCACGTTACAGAATAATAGAAATGACATGGAACAATGAGGACAAGGTACCAAGTGGGATAAGTCAGCAATTACAAAACATTACAAACAGACTGAGTCCAATTTTAGAAAAAAAAGAAAGGAAGAGAAGAGGGAGAGAAGGAGGGAAGGAGGGAAAAAAAGAAAATGTGTTAAAGAAAGGAGGAAGGAAGGGAGGGAAGAGAAAATAAAGGGAAAGAAATGGGGGATACAAAAGCATAAATAACTAGGTACATATGCATGAGAGAAAAACTAGAAGCCTACATATCAAAATGTTAACACCAGCATTCTGTGTTAGTAGGATTATGGATGACTTTTACTTACTTTCTTTTGGGGGGTTAGCAAATTTTTAGTTATAAAATTAGAAAATTTGCCCCTTCATGTTAGTAGGGTTTTCTCCTCCAATATTCCAATTAATTTTCTCCGGAGACTAAATTAAGACATGAAAACTCAACCTTTATTCTCACGTGAGTAAATCTAAACAACTTCCTATGAAACTTATATTTCTTGATCCCAGGTTTAAAGGAGTAGTATTAACATGTTTAAAACATAAAATCAGCTAATAAAAATGATTGACATATATACACTACCATGGGTGAAATACATAGATAGTGGGAACCTGCTGTATAGCACAGGGAGCTCGGCTCAGTGCTCTGTGGTGACCTAGATGGGTGGGATGGGGGGATAGGAGGGAGGTCCAAGAGGGAGGGGATGTATGTACACATATAGCTGATTCATTTTGTCGTACAGGAGAAACTAACCCAATACTGTAAAGCAAATATACTCCAGTTTAAAAAAAAAAAAATTATCATGAAGAAAAAAAAAAGAAAAAAAGATTACCTCAACTTGTGCTTGTTGCCTTGCTAAAATTATGTTAAAAACATCTAGTGGCCTCTCCAAATCCTAAAAAACAAAGAGACACTTGTAAACAAAGAAAATGGTCATTAGATTAAAAACATTTTTTTCTTCTATGATTTCTAGGATTATTCTAGTCCGTGAACAAACAGCATTTGTGATCTATTGAAAGTATAATATATATAAATTTGAATGTACACTTGGCTTTTACATTTTTACGTTTTTGCAATGTGAGAAACAATTTTCCAAGAAAGTAAATGCTTGTTAAATACAATATGAAAATAAGAATTTTAATGAGACCACTATAATACAGAGATAGCCATACATGCAAGTGGAAACAAAAATATTTAGGACGGGGACCTGTTTTAGGTATTAGCCTTATGGTTGTTACTTCTGACTCCCCCTTTTCTGTGTTATTTCACAATCATCGTACCAAAGGCACCTTAATAAAACACAAAATTTAAGAATGTAAAATTCTTCAAATCAAGTACACTAAAGCAGAAACCAACTTGGGGAATTTATGTAAGAGGAATCTAACATGTAGTGGGTGACCTGTGTGTCACATGCTCTATGTGTTATTTCATGCAATTCTCACAACTCTGTAAGACAGATACTGTTTCCATTTTATACATGAGTATACCAGATCTAAGATACTGAGAAACTTGATGCTTTTTCTAATATATAATATTAGTGATTGTTATATATTTCAGAATAACAATTTGATTAACTCTTTATGTTATGAATTTGTAGCAAAAACAGTGATATAATCAAGATCAGATGATATTAATAAGCAAATTATGTGTTTTTCTATATTTCAGAAGGGGGTAAATAAGACTCCTATCTTGAGGATAAGAACTATTTTTTACAAATAATACTTTGAACTCTTAAAAAAAAAGCCACTAACAAAACTAACAATACACATCTAGCTAATATTAAACACATATGTGAACAGCTCTGATATTGATTTTCTAAACATTATTATAAAAACCAAACACATTTCTCCAAATAGTTTACAAGTACCCTGATATTAGGAAGCTTTTTTTCAAAGGAAATAACAGGGGAAAAAATACTCTGCATTTTCCATACAATTCTCTCAAAAAGAGCTCAGTTCTGTTGTTTCTAAAATTATATTTAAATTTAAGTTAAATTAAATTAACATTAAAGGATGATTTAACAAATAATAGCTCTCACCAATATATACAAGATATACCTGAATTTGTTTCTGTATTTCTTCTGGGACTTTAGTCTGGGTTAGCTTATTTTTGTAGGCACTTTTATAACTCTTGAGCAATTGCCTGTGTTTTTTTATGTTACTCCATGACCACATCCGTGTATACCTTCTTATGTGAACTTCAAGAACAGAATCAATTGCATATTTCCACCTGCAAATCAAATTTTGTTAATGCACATTTGAATACGAAGGTTTAAGAAACAGGAGGAAAATAGCTTTGACGTTTTAGAGCTACACTGTTACTCTTTTTGTTCTTATTAACTGTATTCCTATAAAAGCTCAGCGATAACATTTCTATTCCCCAGTACTTCAATTCTCTGACTTAAATAGATTATGAATGGAACAAACCACTCCAGGAAGAGGATATGCCAAAGCAAAATCATAAAGACACAAAATGACATGTTGTGTGAAATTAACAGTATCCCAATATGGTTGCCACACTGGAGTTCATATCCATTACTGAAGGGCAATAAGATCAAAAAAAAGTTGAAAGTCTTGAATACTGAGTTAAGAATTTGGGAATAATCTAGGAGCAGGAGTACAAGAGAACGTGTTTATTAAAAAAAAAGAGTAACAAGAACATAATATAAAAGATATCCCTCTCATGTCTCTAAAAAATTAAGTGGCTTCATTACATGGCTTTAAAGGTCTCTTAGCTCTGAGAGTCCCTAACTATATGATTACATGGTTCTCATAAAATATTTTTTTAAAAATTCTAACTTACCATTGTCGACCATTGGTATGAAGTGGTAAATAAGGCTTATATTTCCTGTAAGGAGCATTTCTAACCATATAATCCACTGATTCCAAAAGGTCAATCATACTTAAGTACTATTAAAACAAAAACCAAGTTAACGTTTGTTACATCACACACATGAATAAACACCAAATTCTGTTATATTTTCAGTATAGTGAGACTTCAAACTCTCTGAACAATGAATATCATAGTTGTCTGGTAATTCAATAATATATTTCATCAGATTTAAGACAACAATGATTATAAGTTGTAAGATAATTTTAAGTTCTACTACAAAAAAAAAACAGTACTGTCAATTAAACTGTCATACCACCAATAATAATATACATCCTATTTTCAAATATATTAAAGTGTGAAATAAATGTAAATCTTAGAACCAATGAAATATGGTATCTGTAACTACTAACATGAAACATGCCGATTCCTAAAACTACATATTTTTCTCTGGACCATCATTTCAAGCAGTTGTTATCTATAAGCTGAATTTCAAATTGCTCCAGAAAATTATTGCATAACTAAAGCAAGATAAAGCTATTTAACCACCCATCTTAACCACCAATACAACAACTCTGTGTGTATCTGGTAAACAGCTCAAATGGAGGGAAACACACACACACAACTATAGGCAAAATAAAGAAGGGAAGTCCAGCTTCTTCTCCATTTTTTCTTAACGCAACTCTACCTAAGAGTTACCACACGGCTATTCAGTACTTAACATGCAGATAGTCTGAATTTAAATGTATTTGTAAGTATAAAATAAACCCCAGATTTTGAAGACTTAAGAAAAAAATAAAAATATAAAATATTGTAACAATTTTTAATTTTGATTACATGTTGAAATGATATTTTGGGTATGTTAAATAAAATGTTATTCATTTTAGTAATTGTTTTCCTCTTTTCTTTATTTTGCTAATGCAGCTACTAGAAAATTTAAAATTACCCATATGACTTGCATTATATTTGTACTGGACTGCACTGGGCTAAAAGCTCAGTTAGCTAAATCTCCCATCCTCCTTTCACTTCCAGTTCTCCAGATGTCTTATCCAAACTCCTTAGGCACATAACCAAACTTGAGAAACAAGTGAAGGAAAAGAAGCTTGCCAACATAGCTATTCTAAAAATTAAGTGAACAATATTTAATGTAAGAGTGTCTGCTATTAAAATCTGAGGAAGAAAAAAACTATTAAAACCCTCCATCAAGAACTGGGAATTAAATGGGAATCATGTCATTCACTATAATGTGGTAAGATTCTCCACCAAGAAGGGAAAAATCAGATAAAATGAAGGAAAACTATTTCTTATATATGGTATTTATTTTCTTTTAAAAATACACATATAATCTATTTTTAGGAGATATATCAAATCTCAACATAACAAACCAAAAGAACCACCAGAGCACTGGAGAAGGAATAATCACAGAGGACAAAAGCCACTGAAATTCAAGGTTAATCAAAGCTATAAATACCAAAATGAATCTTACCTGAGGTTTGGTCAATTCAATGGCAATATTTTGTACTTCTATGTTCCAATCAAGTTTAGGTGTTTTGAGCTCTGTTTCTGCATAAGGATTCATGTAGAGTTTTGCAGAGGCTGATATTGGCTGGAAAACTTATATAACATGGGAAGACGTAAGATATGTTTACATGCCCTTACATATGAGCAACTGTAAATAATTATGAGAACACTGTTACTTTGAAAGTAAAGAAAAATGACCAAAAATATGTAAAAAAAATCACTACCAAAAACTATGTAAGCATCTACTTATCTGCATAATACAAACTGTCAAACTCAATGTAAAAGTGGAATCTCCAAAGAGGAAACTGGCGCTTTATGCTTCTAAGTAAGAAATGTACAAAATATAGACAATCTAATCTTGGTTATTCACAGTCTGTTTAAAATTATGTTTCCCTTCCTTGCTACAAGACATTTAATGATTTTAGTATTCATTAAAAATAATAATACAGGGGGAGGGATAAATTGGGAGATTGGGATTGACATATACACACTACTATATATAAAACAGATCACTAATAAGAACCTACTGTATAGCACAGGGAACTCTACTCAATACTCTGTAATGGCCTATATGGGAAAAGAATCTAAAAAAGAGTGGATATCTGTATATGTATAGCTGATTCACTTTGCTGTACACCTAAAACTAACACAACATTGTAAATCAACTACATTCCAATAAAAATTTAAAAAATAATTACAAAGTATTGCCTGACATGGCCCCCCCCCAAAAAAAATACTAATACAATGTAGGAAACAAAATTTGATTACTTTCCATATTATTTAATCATAGTCAGAATTTAGGAACAGAATCATGAATGAAATTCATATTACCCAGAAAAAAAATTGCCTACTACTTTATAATTTTCAAAATGATCATTACATACATAATCTTAGACTCAACTAAAGGCAATATTTTTGAAGTTGAGAAGTAGTATGAAAAAGCACATTAGGGAAGATGACAGAGCAAAGTAATGTAATAAATTTTAATTGCAAATAGTATTAAAATTATATAAATTGTGGTATCTTACAGTAGTTACAATTTGCATAAGACTGTATAAAAATTTTAACTTATTTAGAGGTTATTTATAAATGAAACATGTCTCAGAAAAAAGTTGTAGATTTTTCTGAACAAGTTCTTTCATGAGTGAAACTAAATGCTCTCACAAACTAACAGTATCCAAAAACTCTGTCATCGCTTAATAGAGAGGTTTGTGGACATAAAGAGGAAGTGCCAGCCAGCTCTCATATAAAGGCAATTAGCTATAAAAGAATAAGAAGAAAACAACAGTGAATGAGAGTAGTATGGAGTATAGAAGAACACTGGCATGAAAGCTGAGAACAAACATCAAGTGGTACACTAAATAAAAACAAAAGAATAGCATCTTTAGAACAAAACTGAAATGGAGAAAATGAATGGGATAAATACAGAGGCAGCTTTGTTAGAGATCTATTTAAAAATAAGTAAAGGTGAGGCTGCCAAGAGATAGAAAAGCTTACTGAAAAAAGATCTCTGGAGAAATATGAATCAAAACAACAATGAGGTGCCCCCTCACACCTGTCAGAATGGATACCATCAAAAAGTCTGCAAATAGCAAATGCTGGAGAGGATGTGAAGAAAGGGGAACCCTTGTGCACTGTCGGTGGGAAATGTAAATTGGTGCAGCCACCATGGAAAACAATATGAAGGTTCCTCAAGAAAAAGCAAAAATAGAACTACCATATGACCCAGCAATTCCACTTCTGGGTATATATCCTGAAAAAATAAAAACACTAATTTGAAAAGATACATGCACCCCAATGTTAACAGCAGCACTATTTACAATAGCCAAGACATGGAAGCAACCCAAGTGCCCATCAACAGACGAATGGATTATGATGCGGTACATATATACAATGGAATATTACTCAGCCATAAAAAAGAATCAAATACTGCCATTTACAGCAATGTGGATGAACCTAGAGAATATTATGCTTAGTAAAATAAAACAGAGAAAGACAAATATATGATATCACTTATATGTGTAATCTAAAAAATAATACAAATGAATGTATATGCAAAAGAGAAACAACTCACAGATGTAGAAAACAAACTTGTGATTACCAAAGAGGAGAGGGAAGGAGAAGGGACAAATTAGGGTTATGGGATTAACAGATACAAACTGCTATACATAAAATAGATAAGCAATAAGGATTTACTGTATAGCACAGGGAATTATACCCACTATCTTATAATAATCCATAATGAAGTATAATCTGTAAAAATACAGAATCGCTAGGCTGTACACCTGAAACTAACATAATATTGTAAATCAACTATACTTCATTAAAAAAAAAAATCTCTGGAGTAGTCAGTCTGTCTTAATACTGCAATAGTGACATGCTCAGATCCTGAATATCAAGATCTCAGAGATTTCGTTATTAAACAAAGAAAAGAAAACCTAATTCCTAAAACAAAGTAGACAATAACAAGGTAGGAAGAAAACATGGAGGTCAAGGGGGTTAACTGTTGGAAGTGAACTACAGCCACAGTGCCCTTCGCACTCTTCAGTGGTGTGTTATAATCTATTTCTAAATACTAAATTATATACCAAATATGCTGTATCATAAAACTAACATAAAAAATTAATACTTTCTCTTTGTCAAAATAACTTTATCAGAAAAAGTAGTTTAAAATAAAGTATTTAATCCCATGCTTCTTATAACATGAAATAAACTTTTACCATTACTTACTGTATTGATGGTTTGGGGGTATATTGTTACTTGTAAGAATTTCACTTTTCAGCTGACCCTAAATAAAAATTTGAATTATATGAGAATGAAAAAGAAAATGCATACATATTCAGACACAAACACAAACACACACAAACACACACACACACAAATTTGGTCCTAAATCAATATCTTTATTCCCATCTTCACAATTATTAGTCTATAAGAAAAACACACTGAGCACTATTTACAGATATATTTCTTTAGAATATTACTTTAGTAGATAATTTTTATAAATTCTAAATATCTGGAAACAAGATTTTAAGACTGTGTTCCCCTTTGACTTAAAATGCGTATATGTGTACATACATATATACACATATATATATATACATACACACACACACACACACACACACACACATCCATGAATTAGGATCTCAAACACTTTCTAGACAAAGGCAAATTAACCTAATGTTACAATATCTTTCTGAGAAATAAAAGATAGAATCTTGGAATTAATTCAATTCAGAAAATTCAACTGTTCTTCCTTTCTCTAAGTAAATAAACATGACTAAGACTGGCTTAGCACGCTTAGTTTTGAAGCAATCGTTCACTATTCAAGAATGCATCATCACAAATGCTTAAAACATTTGCTAAGAACACATTTTTTAGATCTGAAAGGTATCACCTTTCTTTACAATACTCTTCAAGTAATCATTCTCATATGAAACTCCACAACGCAACCAGAATACCATCAAAATGAGAGTGTAAAAAACCATAAACACAGTTTTAACGTGATAGTATAGGTTCTCATCTCACTGTCAAGAGAATGATTTCACAAAGATCTTCAAAATCAAAAGTGCTTTTTTTTTAAAGATAGAGTGATTCCAAAAACTGTGTTGCACACTTCTGACTTAGTTACATACAACTTAAACAAAAGACTGATATCCTGTCCTCATTAAAGACCGCTATGTAAAACAAATCTATGGAGTGTGGTTAGCTCTTCAAGGTACGAACTGAAATTACCAAGATGTGTTCCCTTGACTCCGGGTAAGACATGACGCAGTTAACATTCCAGTAGGCACTGAGACTATCAAGCCGTATAAGCTATAGAAGAAAATGGAAAAGGTCAGGTAACTAACACACTGAAATTATGAATCAATATTAAGAGATTATTCTCATGTTCACTACCCCAAAATTCTCCAGTTGCCATTTTGAACTTTTAAAGGAAAGGAGATATTGCAAAAATGGAGGAAAATATATGTATGTTATACAGAGACTTTATTATTAATCTAGAATTTGCTAAATTGTGCTTCCAGAAACACTATTCCCAAGGGGATTCATTCATTCAGTGATCAAATATTTATTGAGAATTTAGTATTTAACAGACTGTAAATATTTCACTGAATAAGAAATACATAATTCAGGACTTCCCTGGTGGCACAGTGGTTAAGAATCTGCCTGCCAATGCAGGGGACATGGGTTCAAGCCCTGCTCCAGGAAGATCCCACATGTCGTGGAGCAACTAAGCCTGTGCGCCACAACTGCTGAGCCTGCGCTCTAGAGCCTGTGTGCCACATCTACTGAAGCCTGCGCGCCTACAGCCTGTGCTCTGCAATGAGAGACGCCACTGCAATAAGAAGCCCGTGCACCCCAAGGAAGAGTAGCCCCCGCTTGCTGCAACTAGAGAAAGCCCACGTGCAGCAACAAAGGCCCAATGCAGCCAAAAATAAATAAATTTATAAAAAAAAAAAAAAAAAAAAAGAAAGACATGATTCCTCCAGTGGTTACAAATGGCTGTTTCAAGGGAGGGGTGAGGGGAAAGGATTCTATGATGAACAAAGGTGGGGAAAGCTACATACTAAATATCCTTCTTAAAGATTCACAATGTTTATTAGCATATTTAAAGTACTGTGAAGTCCTGGAGTTTAAAACAAAATAAAATGTACCTGTTTAACTATGTACAGCTTTCTACTTTAGTCAGTAATCTTACTTGACCAGAGAATATTTTTTCAACAAATCTGATAATATCTTAATTACCTAATGCTCCATGAAGTACAAAGTGGGAAACATTAATTTTATTCAGTTTCTTTATATTCTAGGTGAAGAATCTAAACCTCAGAATAGGTAAGTTATTACAGAAGGTTGTCACATAGTAAGTAGCAGAGCCAAAACTGGACCCAAAACTTTTAACCCACATTCCAATGGTATATTATACTCCATGAATACAATTTGGGAAACATTAATTTTATCCGGTTTCTTTATATTCTAGGTGAAGAATCTAAACCTCAGAATAGGTTAAGTGATTACAGAAGGTCACATAGTAAGTAGCAGAGCCAAAACTGAACCCAAACCTTTTAACTCATATTCCAATGGCATATTCTGCTCCATCAAGGTTTCTTGAAGAAAATACATTAAGTGTTTGTACTTAGGAAAATAAATGGATTAAAAAGTCTAGTCTAATACCTTGTATATAATTTTTTCTGCTTCATTTAATATGCATGGAGTCCAGTATTCATTTGCAGTCTAAAAGAAAAAAAAAGAGTAACTTTCAAATGAAGTATATGTATCAACAAAACAGTGCTCTAATAACCGTAACAAAATAAATTGGGAATAAAAAGACATTTAGCTAATGATTGCTAATGTTAGTTACCTGTTTCTTTACATATTTGTATTACAAAATCAAAGGAACAGTGAAAATGGAATTGAGGAGGTTCTAATTTAACTGAGTTCATTCATTCAGAAAATAATTACTGAGCTACTCTGTGTCTGTGTGTGGAAGGAATTGGGTATGAATAAAAACAGAGAGCCAGCCTATAAACTATTGAAGAAGGTCCACATTCTTGTAAAAATTAAATAAATAAATAATTATTGCGAAGTAGGAAGAAAACCAGGAGAATATGGAAATCACAGCATGACCATGTTTCTACAAAGTCAGTATGGTCAGCAATGCCAAAAGCTGCTGTGAGATAAACTAAAATAAACTTACTTAAGCGGCCAGGGCATTACCAATGAACTTGTTAAGAGCAGTTTCAGTGGAGCAGTAGAATAAGAGTATAGTGGGTAGGGAGTCATTAGGAGGTGGGGAAATAAAGATAGCAAAGGTAGAGAATTTTCTCACAAACTTAGAAAGAAGAGAAGGAGAAGGCAATAGTTAGATGGGGCCTGGGTGCAGTGGGAGAAGGTTAAGGAGAGGCTTTTTAATTTTAATATAAAAGAGACGCTTGAATGTATTTAAATGCTTAGAAGAAGGAGGTAGGGAAGGGAGAAGAGGGAAGAAGAAGGGTTGAAGATTTAGGAAAGAGAAGGAAATTGACAGAAATAAGGAAGAAAAGGCAAAAGGTAGGAGGGGGTGAGAGAAAAGGGGGAAAAAGTCTCCTAAGGACATGGGGGATGACGGGATCCAGATTAGAGGTGGGAAGATTATCTTAGATATAAAAGTTAGTTTGTAAGTGGAAAGATGGAAAGAAGGAATGGTATAGATACAGAAAGAGTTAAGTTTGCTATTATTGTTGTTATAATAGTCAATGTAGTAGTTGAAGCAGAAACTGAGCCAGACAATGTACCAAATGCTTTACACAAACTATCTAATTTAATCATCACAAAAACACTAAAATATAGGTACTATTGTATCAATGAATGAAGGCTGGATAGAAGGAAACCAACATGATAACCAGTTCAGTAATGTGTCACAGGTGCTTTGATAAAATATAATGGGGAACATAAAAGAAGGAATGGTAACTTCTAAAAGTGAAGTAAAAAAAAAGAATGAGAAAGACGGTAGTATCGGAAGGAACTATTAAAGCCTGAATAGAATCACCAGGCAGATTAAGGGAAAAGAATAACGCAGGCAAAGAAAACCATATGAACAATCTGAGCAAAGATACAGAGGATCAAACAACAGCACACACTAAGGAAACTACACACCATCCTTAGAATGCCTGTTATCAGTCAATGGGAACTGTGTGACTATTTTGTATTTTTCATTTGGTCTTCTAGAATCTCAACATTAAACAGTGAGTTCACTTATGACTAATATTGCTGGTCTCATTTTTCTGGAACAATTCTCTCTCTGCCTTTCAGAACACAGATTCTGGTTTCTTTAGAAGTGTTATAGTATTATTTCTTTTTTATTGAAAGCTACTTCAAATTCATTTTGGAAACAAGCAGAGGATAAACAGTGTATTAAACACTAGGTTCCTTGACTCCCTTTCCTTTGTTTCTCCAGTACCTTTTCTTTCATTTTTCTGCTTTGATCTTCAACTGATGTATACCTCTACTTCTCTGCATGCATGTATCTTCTTAAGGCCTCCATGTAACAATGTCCTTTTTCTGTTTAATAGTCTACTTCTCTTTCTTTTTTTCTTCGTCTTCTTTCCCTACTAAGGCCCTCTTCATATAACTAATCAAAAGGCAAAAATGTACCCAGTATGATCTACTGCTCACTGTCCTTAACTTTAAAACATGTTTCCTACCACTTAGTTGTCCATAATAGTAAAAAAATGTCCAACCTGGATATACACACTCTATATCCTTAAAGACCTTTAAGAGGAAAACCAAACTGCATTATAAAATACTTAATCAAAATAAATTAGCTTATGTACATTTCAATATAATAAACAGATACAATGTATAAACTATTTGGAAATTATATTATGGACAATAACATGACTATAGAAATCTATCTTCCCCTAATTTACTAAAGATTTAAGATACAGCTTTTAATACTTTCAAAACACTTGTTCTTGATATTTTGAAATCTGTTAAATTCAAAGGTAAATCAAAATAATTAGAGACTATAATAAAAGTATCACTAAAAGTTGTAAATTCCTAGAAAAGCTGTAGAAAGATTACACGTAAAAATAAAACAGCTATTTGTAGTAATAGCTGATTTTAGGAAATTCACCCCGTGACTTGAGAATGATATTTCACAGGTTCCACAGAAATTTTAAATAAGGTAACTTTACCAATAGACTAAGTTCTCCCAGTGTGACACCAAATGAAAGAGGCCGCTTTGGATCTGTTACCTATCAAAGACAAAAAGGTGACATTAAAATATACTGATAGTGAGGGTAAATCCATTCTCCACTCTACAATAGGCAACATAGGACAATGAGTTTAAAAGTAACGCAACCAAACGGATTTGTGTAAAAGAAAGGGAAGGAAGACAGTAACATGGCTGGGATTTTCCATATTTTGTAGGCATGACACTAACATGATACTTTCCTAGTGGAACTATTTTCTTACTAGAAGTGAGAAGATTCACTCACTAGGACTAAACAGACTCTTGTCTACATAGTTTAAAAGAGACAGTCTCTTTATGTATATACCGTTAAAGATGTTCTCCATAGATAAATAAAACAAGGAGTTGCAGGTAAAACCATGCCACTAAATTATTTTTAAAACATTTAAGATTTTCACATTTAGAAATGTGAACTGTCTATTTAAGCCTTTAATTTCCCGGACACTTTAAAAATGGTTTGTTAGAAGATGCTTCAAGATTCTTAACGTTTAATTTCCTCAATCCCTTAACTCAAAATATGCCAATGTTAAACTTCTATTTCTCATCTTCAATACCTAAATTATATTTATACACAGTGCTTAAACTGTGCCATGGTGTGTACGATGTCATTGTTTTCGACATCTCAAAGATGTCCAAAAGTCAGTGTTTTTTGGTCATGAAAGAAAATAGGGAAACTAGAGAGAGGAGAAAAATCATGTTCTAAATCATCCACCACAGACTTGAGTTTAGTCACCTAAATGCATGCTCTGGTATAGCTGCAAAGCACAAAGAGCTTTGTGAGCTTTGTTTTTAATATTAGATATATTATGATTTGCGGCAAAATGTATTTCCCCTCATTCCCATATTCATCTTTTTATACCTATGGATATCAAGCTCAAAATAACTTGCAGTTATTTCAGAAGGAACTTTAATAAAACACAACTCCTCAGCTGCTAATGCACTACCCATAAATTACTGCTATCATACAAAGAACATCTTTATGATAATCATACTTTTCCTCCCCCCATTTCTATATTTTTCACTATCCTTCTAGACACAATAATTAAGGTAATCACATTGAAAGAGGCAATAGAAGGAAGATCCCTTTGTGCTTTTAATTTTTTTCCTTTAGGTTATTTTAATATATTTTGTCGCTGACACCAATTTAAATGTAATTGATACTACTTGTCCCACTCCTATGCATCTCTGTATTTCTTCATTAAAGAGAAAGAAATAATGTACCTTTTGAATTGTATTTGCTCAATAAAAAAGCTTAGTTTAAGTTTAAACTGAGATTATCATTCACCAACATGCCATTAGCTTTAAGAATAATTCTTTTACTTCCAAGATGGGGTGAGTCAATTTTATTTTTCTAAGTTTGTTTTAAACAAGGAGATTTATTATTTTGGTTTTTAGACATTATTTGTTAGCAAAATTCAGTGTAATGACTACAGAAAAACCAAAACATAAAAGTCAGTGTAAGATAGAGATGGTGTTGTATCTTGAAAAACCACAGGTGTGTCTTACTGAATATTAAGTTACAAAAGGAACTTATCAGGAAAGTAAAATAAATTCTATACATGGCAGTATGACTTTAATTCAATCCAAACTTAAAGCAAACAAAAAAGAAAGCAAACTCATTTTTGGAAAAGATGAAAAAGCATTTCCAATTTGTTAGGTAAATGAAAAAAATTCAAGGCTTCTCATGTATGTTTCGAACTTTAAGACAAAGCAGTGCCTATTAAGTTCAAAATATTTGTTACATTTTAACTAAAATTAATCAGTAAAATAGTTCTTAATCAACTAATGTTAAACTGTTGCTTATAAGTGAAGTGTGGTTTCTAAATATTGCTACACATGTGTGTGAGTAGCTGTGGGTGTTAAAATCCAACATGGTGGAAAGTAAAGTGAATGAGACTAGCAGCCAACTGACCCAAATTTTAGTCCCCTCTCTACCAACTACCATTATAAACGATTACTTCATCACCTCTGGAAACTAATTTTTTGTTATTAATAAAAAAAATTAGTTCCTTAAAGTTATATTAGTCTGTCTTTAAACAAAATTCAAAATAAATGATAGAGAAAAATCCAAAAATCTCTTAAATTAGCTTTAGAAAGGAACATATGGAAGTTTTATGATATATGTACACACATTAATGCCGGATGAAAAAAGCCTAACACAAGGAAGGAGATATGGTAGTGTACTAATCAGGAAAAAAAATCTATCTTGGATTCAAAATTGCTATTTATGGGCAAATCAAGAATTAGTGTCATAAAATACACACTTAATTACTAACTTAAACCAAGTAAACTAAGTTACTTACATCATCTTCATATTTAATGTGAATGTCTGTGATTTTTACTTGTACATTTTTAATTACTTGAGTTGCCAATTTTTCCAACAATGTATCCTTTTTGGCTTCTTTTGGTTTATCTATAAAAAACAGGAAAACACAAGTTCAAGACTTGAAATTCTCCAACAGAGGGCAGAGAGCAGAAGCAAGAAGAACTACAATTCTCCAGCCTGTGGAAGGAAAACCACATTCACAGAAAGATAGACAAAATGAAAAGGCAAAAGACTTTGTACCACATGAAGGAACAAGATAAAACCCAAGAAATGAAGTGGAGATAGGCAACCTTCCAGGACAAGAATTCAGAATAATAATAGTGAAGATGATCCAGGACCTCAGAAAAAGAATAGAGGCAAAGATCGAGAAGATGCAAGAAATGTTTAACAAAGACCTAGAAGAATTAAAGAACAGACACCTAGAAGAGTTAAAGAACAAACAATCAGAGATGAACAATATAATAACTGAAATGAAAAATACACTAGAAGGAATCAACAGCAGAATAACTGAGGCAGAAGAATGGATAAGTGACCCGGACGACAATGGTGGACTTCACTGCCACAGAAGAGAATAAAGAAAAAAGAATGAAAAGAAATCAAGACAGCCTAAGAGATCTCTGGGACAACATTAAACACAACAACATTCACATTATAGGGGTCCCAGAAGAAGAAGAGAGACAGAAAAGACTTGAGAAAATACTTTAAGACATTATAGTCAAAAACTTCCCTAACATAGGAAACGAAATAGCTACCCAAGTCCCGGAAGCACAGAGAGTCCAGGCAGGATAAACCCAAGGAGAAACAAGCTGACACACATAGTAATAAAACTGACAAAAATCAAAGAAAAATTATTGAAAGCCACAAGGGAAAAACGACAAATAACATACAAGGGAACTCTCATACGGTTAACAGCTGATTTCTCAGCAGAAACTCTACAAGCCAGAAGGGAGTGGCATGATACATTTAAAGTGATGAAAGGGAAGAACCTACCACCCAGATTACTCTACCCAGAAAGGATCTCATTCAGATTCGACAGAGAAATCAAAAGCTTTACAGACAAGCAAAAGCTAAGAGAAATCACCACCACCACACCAGCTCTACATATAAATATATATGCACCCAAAATAGGAGCACTTCAATACATAAGGCAACTGCTAACAGCTATAAAAGAGGAAATCAACAGTAACATAGTAATAGTGGGGGACTTTAACACCTCACTTACACCAATGGACAGATCATCCAGACAGAAAATTAACCAGGAAACACAAGCTTTAAATGACACAATTGACCAGAGAGGATTAATTAATATTTATAGGACATTCCATCCAAAAACAGCAGATTACACTTTCTTCTCAAGTGCACAAGGAACATTCTCCCAGATAGCAATCTTGAGGAAAAAAAATGGAGCTGGAGGACTGAGACTCCCTGACTTCAGACTATACTACAAAGCTACAGTAATCAAGACAATATGGTACTGGCACAAAAACAGAAATATAGATCCATGGAACAGGAGAGAAAGCCCAGAGATAATCCCACACACCTATGGTCAACTAATCTATGACAAAGGAGGCAAGGATATACAATGGAGAAAAGACAGTCTCTTCAATAAGTGGTGCTGGGAAAACTGGACAGCTACAGGTAATAGAATGAAATTAGAACACTCCGTAACACCACACACAAAAATAAACTCAAAATGGATTACAGACCTAAATGTAAGACAGGACACTATAAAACCCTTAGAGGAAAACATAGGAAGAACACTCTTTGACATAAATCACAGCAAGATCTTTTTTGATCCACCTCCTACAGTAATGGAAATAAAAACAAAAATAAACAAATGGGACCTAGTGAAACTTAAAAGCTTTTGCAAAGCAAAGCAAACTACAAACAAGACGAAAAGACAAACCTCAGAATGGGAGAAAATGTTTGCAAACAAATCAACGGACAAACGATTAATCTCCAAAATATATAAACCGCTCAAGCAGCTCAATATTAAAAAAACAAACCAAATCAAAAAATGGTCAGAAGGCCTTCCCTGGTGGCACAGTGGTTGACAGTCCGCCTGCCGATGCAGGGTTCACGGGTTCGTGCCCCGGTTTGAGAAGATCCCACATGTCGCGGAGCGGCTAGGCCTGTGACCCATGGCCGCTGAGCCTGCGCGTCAGGAGCCTGTGCTCCGCAACGGGAGAGGCCACAACAGTGAGAGGCGTGCGTACCGCAAAAACAAAACAAAACAAAACAAAACAAAAAATGGTCAGAAAACCAATCAAAAAATGGACAGAAGACCTAAATAGACATTTCTCCAAAGAAGACATACAGATGGCCAAGAAGCACAAGAAAAGCTGCTCAACATCACTAATTATTACAGAAATGCAAATCAAAACTACAGTGAGGTATCACCTCACACCAGTTACAACAGGCAACATCAGAAAATCTACAAACAACAAATGCTGGAGAGGGTGTGGAGAAAAGGGAACCCTCTTGCACTGCTGGTAGGAATGTAAATTGATACAGCCACTATGGAGAACAACAGTATGGAGGTTCCTTAAAAAACTAAAAATAGAATTACCATATGACCCAGCAATCCCACTACTGGGCATATACCCAGAGAAAACCATAATTCAAAAAGACACATGCACCCCAATGTTCACTGCAGTACTATTTACAATAGCCAGGTCATGGAAGCAACCTAAATGCCCATCGACAGACGAATGGATAAAGAAGATGTGGTACATATATATGAGGGAATATTACTCATCCATAAAAAGGAACAAAAGTGGGTCATTTACAGAGACATGGATGGATCTAGAGATTGTCATACAGAGTGAAGTAAGTCAGAAAGAGAAAAACAAATATCGTATATTAATGCATATATGTGGAACCTAGAAAAATGGTACAGATAAACCGGTCTGCGGGGCAGAAATAGAGACACACGTGTAGAGAACAAACGTATGGACACCAAGGCGGGGAAGTGGCGGGGGTTGGTGGTGGTGTGATAAATTGGGAGATTGGGATTGACATATATACACTAATCTGTATAAAACAGATAACTAATAAGAACCTGCTGTATAAAAAATAAGTAAGATTCAAAAAAAAAAGAGTTGAAATTCTCACATAGTTCATAATCAATGACCAAACGATAGCTAAGGCATTACTCAATGGAAATTACAACCTATTCCAGTGTCCTTCTTTTATTTTAGATTTTAGATTTTAATATGCATTTCCAAATTAAAACTTATTTTTGAAGTTACACTGTAATCTAACATTCATTTGACCTTTGAAGACAGAAATTAAGTGGCAATGTGTATAAATAACACGTGGCATAAAAACTACTTTTACCTACCTTTTGAGCGATCAAGACCTTTAAAAGGTTTCTTAAAATGTTTTTTGTGCTTTTTACGTTTACGTCCTTCTCAGTGGAAGCATTTTAGTGAGAAAAGGATAAAATTCAAGTTAGCAGATGAGAGGACAGAAAAGAAAACAAGAGACTTCTTCCTGACAGCAAATTTTGGTACAACTCACCTTACTTTATTCTAAACTGATCTGTTATTTCAATACAAGCAGAAATTCAAACCTTCTTTAGTCTAGAATAACCTTCTTTAAGCTAGAAAATAACTTGGCAGGTGCAATTATACAAAAATTGGGTAAAATAGCCATACAGAATGCCCTTTATAATATTTATGACTGCTTACAGTATGAAGTTTAATTTCAGCATTACCAAAATATTGGAAATGTAATAATGACAGGATAAAAAGACTTTCAGAGAAAGGTTTTGATAAGTGTGTGGTAGGAACACAGGAACACAAATGAAATGAATGGGTAGGCTGCCGACAGATGACTTCCTCTGGATGATACACCTCACAAGCAGAATACTTTAATAACTTGAGGACATAAATAATACAAAAAGGGCAAAAAAAGTACATGGACTTGTACACTGAAATTAGCTTAATAATTCCTTTAACACCTCATCCACTTTTATTTGGCACTGCCTCACTTCATGGCATTAACCCAAACCTATCTTACCCAACTTACAAATCGTTACATTCAACTGCCTATTACACATCAACTCCAGTCCACGCTCTTGGGGCAGCCTCTGTATGGTCTCCCCTGCCTCCAGTCTCCACTGTTACCGCCAACCTAACATCCTTCTATACCGCCACCAGACTTGCATCTTCTAAAATACTATTCAGGCCTGTTAATTCCCTGCTCAAAATTCTTTTAAAGGCTCTCTGCAGCCTGCCAGATAAAATGAGAAAGTGTTTGCATGACACAAAGGTCCTTTCATGATCCGACCCCTATCACCCTGTCCTGTTCTATCTTCTGCCACTCATCCTTGCACTGGATACTTCAGGAATACTACTTACACTTTCCAAAACAAACCGTAACTTTCTAACGCCTAATGCCTCTACATGTTTCATTCCCTGAACTTGGTTTCCTCTCCGTGAAGTTCTTTACCAGGCAAATTCCTAGGAGGCTTCCAAATCTCAGGTCCAGCACTACAGCCTGTGTGAAGCCTTCTTTGACTCTTCCAAGCATCTCCAAGGCCATCTACCCCTGCACCTTATATAGACTTCCATTAAGCAGTGATTACACTGTATTTGAAGTGTTTGCACAACTGTCTTGTTACCAGGCAGGAGTCTTCATTAGGACAGGAATTATCCTAACATCCAGGCACAAAGCACATGATACGTATCTGTTCAAATGAATCAAAAAAATCCACATCTGAACATTATAATAAAAATATAAGCTCAGTTAATGTACATATATTTGAGAGAATATACATGATATTTAGCTTAAAATTTTAAATTCGTTCTTCCTTGATATTTTAAAGCAAATGGTCCTGTCACTACAAAAAACTAAGAATCAAATCCTGGGTTTTAAGAATAAAACCCTAAGTTTCAAGAAGAAAATATTTAATAAACGTATAACAAAATCTGGACTTTGCTATTACCAGTAGTTCTTGTCACAGTGATGTTCCCTAAGCCTTTTTCATTTATAAATTAAACATTCAGAAAAAGACTTAAGTTCTCAACGAAATACCATTTGAAAAGAAACAGCTAAGAAAGCCAGAGTAGCCCTGAAAACCATCCCACTTAAGTAGAAAGCTTTTGGAGACAGGAGTTCAGCTGCCTGGGTTTAGAATCTACCATAACTCACTCTTCTCACCTGACCTCCTATTATCTTTCTGGTTTCACATTTGTTCTAGCACCTTGTTCTGTCTTTGATCTCAGTGTTAGATGCACCACGTTTAAACATCTTCAAATAGTTGCAAAATCTAATCTGAGTACTACATATTTCTTAAGAGAGAGTTTCTGTTTAATCAGATGGACAATAAATTCATGATCCCCAGTCACTGTCTAAAGCCGTTCTCAAATGTTTTGGTCTCAGGGTTCCTTTAACACACTTACAATTTAAGAACCTTAAATAGCTTTTCATTAGTGTGGGTTACAGCTATTGGTATTTACCATATTGGAAATCAACACTGAAAATCTTTTTAAAATTAACTCATTAAAAAACCCATTATGTGATAGTACAGTTAACATGTATTTATGAAAAATAACTATATTTTCCAAACAAAAAGTTGTAGTGAGAAGGGTGGCATGGTTTTACAATCTTACAAATGAATTTAATGTCTGGCTTAGTAGAAGACTGCTGGATTCAAATATCTGCTTCTGCCTTTGCTCTTTTGGTATATGTTGTTTAGATTGAAGTATGTGAAGAAAATCTGACCTAACTACAGATACGTAATACGAAAAGGAAGGAACATCTTCACGGTCTTTTCATGCAATTATGGATACTACACCAAACTCAACTAGTGATAGCTTCTTAAAGTTGCACCTTGGAAACTGAAACTCTGTCAGTGTATCTTTCGTCTGAATTAAAATCAGTCTACCTTGCTCTTTTATACATTCATAATTTTTTACCACCCACTGATAATATGGAAATATTGCTTCACTGAATTATGCAGATCTTACAAACACTGAGTCACTTTATTATTTAATATCAAAAATCACATTGTTAACACGACCACAACTCTCATCAGAAAAGTCTTTTAAGTATGGGAAGCCATCAAGCTCAAAGTGGCAAATACGAATTCCCCAAAATTCTAATTTTTGTTCAGAAACTCAAATCTTTTTGCTGGCAACAAACACTGTCAGTTGTTTTTTCTTAAAGTTGTATTGTTGAAATGTCTACCAAACACCCAAATCTGAGTAATAATAGTCTGTCAGCCGTTCTTCCAAATAAAATGGCTTTCCATGAAAAAAGCAACTGGTTTCACTGACAACCCAAACAACTGCACAAGTATTTTTCCTTGAGACAATTATCCTGCTTCAGTCTGCAGAAGTACCTTGTGTATGCTTCCTCTTTTGTCACGAAACTTCAAAGACACATATGCTCAAGAGCTGTAATTTATTAAAATTTTTCTATTTCATCAATGATATTCTTAAGTAAAATTGGTGCTTTTTCCATTTTATTTTGTTTTTTACTGTGAGTGATTGGTAAGGAACAATACAATGGCTCCTAATAGTATAGTTCAGTGCCACTGCCTCGATTCATGCTAAGGCAGCCAGCAATTTTACACAACATTACTTTTGCACCATCAGCACCAATGTCAACATAGTGAAACATCAAATAATGTCTTAGCATTATTATGAAAATAGTTTTGACTTTTTGAAAACCACTGCTCTAGAAGTTTTGGGTTGTTTGTTTGTTTGTTTTTTAACGAGGAAGGAATATACACTCAAACTGAAAACTACGAAAGGATTATAAAGTACACACAAAGTCCTGGACAACTAAAGGTATCATCAACAAACTTATTCTCATTTCAGAATCATCAAATTCTAGGCCTAGTTTTTTTATCCAGGCTAATATACCTTTTTGGAATAAAAGGAAACTCTGAATCAATGAGGTTTTACTTTATAGTGACCTCTGTCTGTTTTGTTTTGTTTTTAGCAATGCTGCCCAATGATTTTGTTACAAGTTTGAATGGGCCAGTGGAATTCATTTGTATCCTGGAGGCAGGTTGCTCCTAGTAGGATCAGAAAACACTGCCCCTGGCAGACTACAGAAAGCTGGTTCAATTACAACCTACAAAACTGGACAGTGACCCATGAGTATCCCCATGCTATCTTTTATATTAAACAAAGTGACTCAAAGACAAATTAACATAGTCAGCCACACTTACTCAAGGGGCAAATTTGTACAAAGAGAAACTCCTTTCAGGGTAATTTCATTCAATGCTGTGAAATCTGCATGCAACTTATTCTTCCATTTGTCATAATGAACCTAAACATTAAAGAAGTTTCTAACAGCAAAAGTAATTATATCAGGGCTTCCCTGGTGGCGCAGTGGTTGAGAGTCCGCCTGCCGATGCAGGGGACACGGGTTCATGCCCCAGTCCGGGAAGATCCCACATGCCGTGGAGCGGCTAAGCCCGTGAGCCACGGCCGCTGAGCCTGCGCGTCCGGAGCCTGTGCTCCACAACGGGAGAGGCCACAACAGTGAGAGGCCCGCGTACCGCAAAAAAAAAAAAAAAAAAAAAAAAGTAATTATATCATAGTGCTTATTATTGTTTACATTTTGAGATAGAGACCCCACTTACCATTTAATCAAAAGAAATTTTAAGTGTGACTGAGCTAATATAACAAATTCCTGAAAAGTTATAGGGAATACAGTTAAATAAATCAAATTACTGTGTAAAATATTAGAAATTATTATTTTAATGCGCTTGGTAAACTTCCTAGGATACAAAAGAATCCTACTGTAAATCTTAAAGCAGTGAGCCTTCAAATTTGCCTTTTGTGAGGCTGTCCAGGACAGTAGTCTACAAGGTGCCTCCAAAGCTACTACAGAGGTGAAGCAAATCAGGGAGGACATGAGAAGAAAGTCACAGAAACATCTCTTATCAAGGTTCTAAATAAAGTCTCACTCAAAAAATAAAAGGTTCCAATTTATTGCTTTTTAAAAGTCTGAAAACCACTGCTATAGGAGAGGAATTGCTTAATTGAGAAACTACTATTCTACAGAACTAAAGTCAAAAAGGCAGTCCAGATTTGTAAGTTATCTATAGATCAAACTGTAAGCTTCATAAGGGCAGTGGATTGTGTCTGTTTCACCTCATGAATATTCAGCATCCAGCATAGTGCTTGCTACTAGAAGACATTAAGTATTTGGTGAATGAATAAAATGCTGAAGGTAGAGAAAAGGAAATGATGGTAAAGGGGAAAAACATGAATTACATTTCCATATTTTCTAAAAGGATGACACGTCATATGAACTCCATTAAAAGCACAAGCATGGATAAGAATATAATTTTGTATGTAGCTGAATATAATTAACCATGCATACCCACCAGGCTTGATGTCCTTGTAAACAAAGTTTTCCAAGCCATATATGAACTCCCCTGAATGTGCGCCTGCATCCGCATGGCAGCGATAACCAAAATGCAAAGCGTTTAAAAGACACCTTTAATTTTACACATAAAATATGTCTAAACTTCGTTCAAAGAATTAGAAATCATGTAACAGAACAAGTAAAATCCAGTGACACCAAAACAACTTACTTCTAAGGAAATATTTTCAGTGACACCATTTTCATTCTTTCAACATATAAACTTTGTTTTCATAACATTAAAACAAAAATTCTTAATAATTAAAATAATAATTTCAAATTAAGCAAAACAGACAAATATCAATTATGGCTAATGTCTCATTGATTTGCCAAATTTTCAAAGAAAGCAAAAATCTGTTTTGGTTCCCTTTTTCCCCACCATTTTGCCCATTTTCAGAATGAAATATTGCTGTGATATTTACGCTAATTTTAGAGTCAGCTGAAATGAATTCATCTTACTTTAGTGTATGTTCCCTTTCAGACACATTGTCTGAATCCCTTCTATCCATTCTTGTCAGTGATGGCTAGGTAGCACCATCTTCCATTTCCCTCCTCAAATCCAGCCTAAACACCACTACAAGCTTACCTTCCTAAAACACAGCTGTGATCACATCACTCTCCGGATTTCTTTTAAAAAAGTAAAACTTACTTTCTCACTGACTACCAATTAAAGTCCATTATAAACCAGAGTCAAGAACCAGACTGAGTTCAAATTCTAGCTCTGTCATTTTCCAGCAGCATAACCTAGAACAAGTTATTTAACTTCCAGCTTTCTCAACTATATAATGGGAACAATAAAAGCCTTTATATCATAGAATTTTGACTATTAAATGAGTAAGCTGACATAAAGCATTTTGAAGAGTGACCCGCAAATAGTAAATTCTCAATAATTATTGTCATCACCATCATGGCATTCAAATCTCTTAAAACTGACCTAAACTTAGCTTTCCAACTCACGTCCGGCTGTGCTATCAAACTTCCAAATTCTTAGCTGCTCCCCATACATGCTCTACATTTTTTCTTTTCACTGTCCCCTTTACCATCACTGTCCCCTTTACCTAGAATGCCCTCTCTCCTTTCTGCATACTCATCCTTTAGACTCAGCTGAAATATATACCTTCAGTGTCCACCCTGATCTCTGGCTGAACGTAATATGCCCATTATGAACTCCCGTAACACTCTTAGCTATAGCTCTTTGATAAGACTCAACACTCTCTCCTATTTATCACTATACATGAAGTCTTTCAACAGTAGGCTCCAGGAATTTTCTAATTTTTGTGTTTCCAACAATCTGTTGAACAGAATAGCATCAGACTTCTCAAAAGTACCTGGAAGTTAGAAGATTTTGCCTTCAAAATTCTAATTTTAAACCCAGCATTCTATCCCCAGCCAAATCAAACAAGTATGGAAGTAAATTACAAATCTTTCAGACTTGAAAGGATTTTTAAAATTATATCCAGTGTATCCTTTCTTAAAAGTTATTAGAAATGTTCTAGCAAAACAAAGGAACAAACTAAAAAAGAACAAAAGGCAAGGGACCCAATGAATTAAAACAGAAGAGCAGTGAAGACCAGTTCCAGGATGACAATTATGCAGCAGAACTAAAAAAACAACCAGTTCAGAGAAAGATCTCCAAGAGGGACAGGGGGACAGGGAGAGGACAAACAAATGGGTTTGGCCAATTGGAAAATAACACTGATAGTCATATGATAAATAGATTTCATGTAGTACACAAAAGAATTGAAGATAAATTTACAAAGAAGACCAGGCAAGAAGCATTTACAAATTCAAGAAAAACAAAAGGCTACATAGCAAAGGAAATATAATCACAATACATTATTTGACCTATGCAGTGAATAATAATTATATTGTCATAGTAATGTAAATTTTGACTCGTAATTGGACAAAAATTATGATATAACCATATTGTGAGAAGACAGAAAGGGGAATTTAGGGTGAAAAAATTGTAGGAGAGGTGAACTCCTTAACTACTGTAACAGGAAATCCAAAATAGTGCCTTACATTAATACATTAGACAACAAAGAAAGTTAGTATTTCTAAAATAGATGGTTCCCTCTAAGGAGTGGATCTAGAGGGTAGAGAATGGTGGAATACGAAACTGACATTTTTCATCATAAGTCTTTTTGGAAAAATTATTTGATTTTAGAGTTAATGTTAACTCTAAAATTTTAGAGTTTTTGATAAAATTAACATTTTAAAATACAGAATCTATATAGTATTTAAAAATCTTTTGGCCTCACTAGGAATTTAATATTTCCCTTTACTTTACAATAGCCTTTCCAGGAAAATAAGCTCACTACAATGAAATAAAAGAAGAAAAATATCAAGAAAGTTTATTTTTACAGTTAAGCAAGCTCTCTAGAAATGAATTTATATTTCAATTTTCTTTTTTTCCCACATAATAGTGGGCAGTACTTTATTTTAACAAATGAAAGAAATTAAGTAAAAATAATTTTTTAAAGCAGATCAGCCTGAGGACTCTATTTTCATTTTTATCATCTGGTGCTTATAATTGAATCACTTCCTCTCCTTACCTCCTAGTCTCTATACATACACGACAGTGCTTTTAAAATCAAGAAATAAGTGGAAAAATAATAAGTATGAAAAATAAAGTATGGTAATCAAGTCAAAACTATTAATTAATAATGGTGAAATAGAAAGCACCTAAAGGCCAGGGTTGTCTTATCATTCGTACGAATAACATTACATGAACGTAGGATCCATATTCACACAAACTAGAAAAAATACTTATATGCAGTCAAGATAATTAAATGTATTTCTTGACAATTAAAGGAAAAAACCTCTATCAACATATTTCCCAATTCCTGAATTCATCTTTTATACTCAGAAAAACATTTTTCTGACAAATCTAATGTAATAATGTTAAAACTGAGTTTCACTTTCTGAATTTTAGTTCTACCCAAAAAAACCTAAATTTTATCATCCAAGAAGCTACAATGTAATGATTATATATTATATAAGCCTAACGGCCCCATTTACACAAGCTTAATACTACAGATGTTCATCCCCTATATATTTATCATATCATCCTTAATAGCCTCTCTGCCAGACACAAACATATAAGTTTCCCTAAGTATTGAAAACCCAGGAGTCAAAATTTCATAGGCACTTAATACAAAATGTATAGCAGGTTATCATTTTGCTGATTGTCAACTACTAAAACAGGAGAGAGTATATACCATGCTTTTTCTTATAGTTCACTGGAAACACTAAAATATTTTTTAAGCAATCACAGCTATTTCCATTCCAAATAAAAAAAATAATGAGTTTGGGGTTTGTTTCTCAAGAGGGAAAATATAACTTAATTATACATATTATAAATTATTATAAGTGTATAACTACATCTTATAGCAATATATCCAAGCATATATAAATACACCTATTGATGACTACATATAATTATATATATTTGTGTTAAGAAAACAGATTGAATCTGAATTGATTCAAGAAAGAAATAAATAAAATTTTAGTGCTCTCCAAGCCTTTTTCCTCATTTTTATAAAACTACTTCTAATTAACCAAAATTGAATAAAAAGAAATACTCACACTGAACTGTCATAAAACAAAACCACTACCACCTTGCTTTATCTGGTACATAAAAGTACTAGAAATGAAGAAAACTGTTTTCATGGAAATATAGATCCTTAAGTTTCAGCAGAAACATAAAATATGGTTAAATATGAAAAGCGAAAGGAAAAAACACGTTTAGGCTTTTAAAAAATTCTACCATTAAGACAGCCTCTGTATTTTAAGTATTTAGTACTTTTTTGTAAAAGAATCAGTAATTCTGAGTAAGAGAAAAACACTTGTGGCAAAAAGAATTAGAATCATTAATAAAGAATTTTAATCAGCAAGCTATTTTTAAGAGAGATTTCTTATTGATTTAAATAAATATCAGCAGCTTAAGCTAGGAAAGATAACTTATTATAATATCTAAACATAATTTTTGTCATTTCTAACTCAACATTTGCCATATTTTTTAAGAGAGACCAAAGAGAAATGCCTTAACATTTTTAGTACCATCTTCTTTCATCACAGAAATATATAAACATGCTACCGAATGACACAAAAATGATGTAAAATGCTATAACTCTCACACCCCAATCTGCAATTGGGGTATGATTTGACTTGAAAGAGAAAACCAAACTTGGAAAGGCTTGGAAAACTCCTTCAACTCACCATCCTACAGACTACTCTTTTTCATCCTATCCTTATTGTTGCTCCATAAAGCAAATTGAAATACTCACCAGATTTATTTTTAGATAAAAACAAAACATTGAAACTTGAGACAAGATGTTAAAATGCTGAAATCTGAAAAATTAAGTTTTTAAAACTATCATGTATAATATAAACAGATAGCTAGGAAAAGAATTACAGCACCATTTCCTCTAAACATTATTTCACTATATTAATATACCAAACCTTATTATCTTTCAACAACACGTGTGAAAATGCAGACAAAGAAACCATTAACCTTTGGGAAAAACAAACAGGCTTGCAAGAACTCAAAGAATTTGGGAAGTCTCCATTAAGTAGCACAGTAGAAATGACTGGTAAGAAAAGTAAGAAAATTTAACTGGCAGTGAGATAAAATAATCACAAAGGCAGTGATTCCCAAGTGTGTGTCATTAAAATCTTTACAATCAATATTGTGAGAGATGATTTTAAAAGAAGATTCTTTCTTTGGAACTACAACTTATGAAGGCCTATGAAAGAACCCTCTTTACAGAGCATTAAATATATCTAAAATATAGGTATATGTACATTTATCTAAAACATAAACTTATTGTACCTTTCTCCGCTGCTTTTTGAAGGGCTTCTTCAATTCGGGATAACTCTTTCTGTTTAATATCTTGCAAGGATTTTTCTTCCTTTTCAGCATCATATTTAATACCTAAAAATGTATAGTTAATTCACACATCAAGAAAGGCAATTAATAAATAAATAAGAAAAGTTCAGGCTCATTATAATATTGTATTGTGTGTGTAATAAGTAATTTTTTGTAAGTCAAAAAACATTTATATTCTTTAGATTGGTTTTACAAAAAGCTTAAACATAAATGATTCTTATTTATTTACAAAACTTACATCAAAAGGAAAAGGACAGAAGGAAAGGAATTAAAGGGAGAAAGAAGATAGGAAAAAGGATATTCGGGGAAAAGGGTGAGTAGAAAGGTGAAAGGAAGGAACAAAGAGAAAGCTGAATGTATACCAAAAAATTTCCAGTTATTATATCTGAGCGGTAAAATTTCGAGTAACTACAAAAAACATGTAATATTCAATACCCGCTGGTATCAATGTAAGATTGATAAAAAGACTTTCAGAAAGTAATTCAAGAACATGTATCAACAATCATAAAACATATATATCCTTTTAATCTAGTAATCTCATTACTGATCATGTATCCTAAGGAAGTAACACAAAATGAGTAAGATATCTATAAGAAGGAGGAGTTTATAATGTTCACTATAATAGCAAAAAACAGTTGGCAGACCATAATGGAATATCATATAGCCTTTCAAAATTGTCACTATCACCATGAAAACTGTGAAACATATCAAAAATATATATATTAACCAAAAAAGCCAGATCCATGTTGTATATATGATAAATGCTACATCAAATCAAGCATGTACACAGTAAAGACTGGAAAACAAAAGGTAAAAATAAAAATTGTTTCTTTTATGGTTAAGAAAATATAAGTAATTTTCCCCTAAAATACCCAAACTTTTCTTAACATTATATTGTACTCAAACTGGAAAAACATTAATAATGAAAGATATCACTTTAAAAAAATCAGTACTTTAAAAATTAAAATACTATAGTTTATAATGAAAAAAATTATCTACTTTTCACACGTTTTTGAAAGAACATTCACTCAAAATCAGAAGCAACAAAATGGGAAAAAAAATTTTCCAGTCTGTAGATTAACACATTTTTAAAAACTTATTTACTTTTATTCCCAAAAGTAAAAGTCTAATGTATCTCAACTTAATAGGAAGCCTTAGTTGTAGAATAATTATTCGTTGACAATAGAATAAATTTCAAAAATGGTTGAAATTATTCTTTCCAACAATAGCATAAAAATATTTTATATAAAATGTGGCAATATATGTGTATCTGTAAAATGTATGTATCGTATATGTGTACATATATGAATATGATTAGTTTATTTCTATTATCTTCTTTTTTACTAAACATATTAAAATACTTAACGTAGGTAACAATTTAATTTTACTATGATGCTATATAATTTTACTATGATGTTTACTATAATGCTTATAAACCTAAAATAACATACTTGCCCCAGGGACAACAAGCAGGTATAATCCCTCTAGGGTCGCAACAACAGCTTCTCCATAAAGGTTCTTCCAAGGAATCTTCAAAGTTAATTTATCTAAAGGAACATAATTTCAACCTTCTTATTTGGATGCTCAAGAAGATATACATTTCTCACTTTTCATTAAGAGAAAAAGTACACAAAACCCTTCACACATAAAGTATGTACATCACTCAGGAAAAAAAAGAAAAAAAAACCCAACACAGTTTAAAACATCTTTTCCATATTATATTACCATTAAGGTGACTATTCACATTGTGCTTTATATTTTTCAAACTTTTTGATAACTATTAATTCATTTAATATTCCCAAACAGTAAGAAAAATGAGGCAACTATTACTTAAGTTTTGAAAAAAAAAGGAAACTCAGTCCCAGACAGGTTAAATTATATGCTTAAGTGCACCCAAGTCATCAATGGAACCAGAAATGATGGTCTGAATATTGTACATGCTGTTCTAGCCATACCTACAACTTCATCTCTACAGCATTAGGATAAAAAAAAAAAAATCAGTTCAAGATCTCAGGAACTGAAGCGGCAACACAGAGAAGAGTACCAAAGGAACAGAACTTTGACAGTATGCCAAATTGCTACAACTGGAAGAGGCCAACCCTAAAGACAAGGTATACTGTTTTATGGTTACTAGTATTATGAGTTACAGGAGTTCAGACCAGTTATATTCCAAATATCTACTTATAAATCTCATGAAAGGCAGAACGTATCTTCTCTCTTAGAAACAATGGGATTAATATCAGGTTCTGCAGAAATTTACCTACAGAAACTTTCTCACCCATAATAATAGATGAACTATGGCCCTAACTGTCACTAAGCCAAGTTTGGAGTTTTACGGAAAAAAGCTACGCAAAGCAGGAGAGAAGACAAAAAGGGCATATTCTCAGCTAAATTCTGAAATGGGCAAAATCTGTCTTTGGTATCTTTCCACATTTATTTCTTTACTCTCTTCCCAATCTTCAGTATGCCCTCTTTCCAGGTCTCCAGGTAGCCAATGTCCCAATCTGCCCTCAACTGTATTAGAACAATTCTATCCAAACATTTTCTACCCCACAGTTTTCCATGTTCCAAAATTAAATACCTTCTCTCATCACAATTTAAAAAACAATGACCCTACAGTCATTATACTGAGAGCTGTAGTTCTCTCAGTGCTGCCAATCAGACTCTTAGGACAAAGAATCTGATTCAACTAACTCATGCTAATATGTGAATGACTAAGCTACTTATACCACCAGAATCATTGGCACTTTTAAATAAAGATGCTGAAAGCTCAAAAAATTGTCAAACAGGATAAGAAGCTGAAGAGGAAATAAAATAATGCAGTACAAAGGGAGGATATCTTGATTCACCTGAATGGCTATGGACGCAAGCCAGTTTTAGCTGGGAATCTCATACCAAGGTTAAAATCTCGAATTATTTCTCCATCTAAATTTTTATTTTTCTCCAGCTTATAAAACTGATGAGTTTCTTAAATGGTTCCCACTTCAGAGGCCCTAGAGGTAATGCCTAGAGGTAGTCATTTCTAAGTCTGTTGATCTTACAGTGAGTACCACATATATTTATAATGGATAGTGTTTTATTTGTAGTTATCTCACCAACTCGTAAAAACTGATTTGATTGCCTTCTTGGTGAGCATGAGACTGAAAAAGTGGGAAATGCCCCTTTAATATACCAAAAAGAGATTACCTGTTCTCTACACCTTTTCTTCTCTCCTTTTACCCTAACTCGTTATCCTCCCATCCTTAATTACTCTGTATTCCACTGAAATTATGTTACTGCCTTCCTTTTATAGATCACAAAATTTTTTTAAGTTTTAAGTAAAAGGAGTATCCACAAATATGTCTAGCTCTTAGAAAACCAAAACATCCTTGAGCCCACTTAGCCACACTAACTCTACAGGTTAGGTGTAATATTTTAACCTAACAGTAATTTAATAACTAATATAAATGCCCCATAAACCCAAAAGCAGGGATAAGTAGAAAGAAAATATGCTTTGCATCCTTACATGTAAAGGGTCTCTCATAATTCAGTGAGCAACCTTGAAGGAAGCCATTAAATTCTTATAATACTTTAAAAGCAAACAGAAAAAATTCTGAACCATTAGAAAATCTCTTCCAAAATATGCCTAGTGGTAATAGTATAATGAATAACATATAAGTTCTTTAGTCAAATATAACTCATCCAATACCCTGGAAATGACACTGCAATATTTTGTACTAATTTTAGATCTCTATAACTTCTTTAAGGACAAAGATATATTTAGCCTTGCTTCTCCCACAGCAATGTATCTCAAAAGGAAAAGAATGAATGAATGGCTATAACTTCACTCAAGGATTTCGATTAAGCATGTAGGGCTACAACAATACTTCTAGAACATTGCTAAACATCACCGCCTCACAAAGCACAAGGCTCTGTGTAACAGACGAACAAAAAATCTAATGCGAGCCCTAGGGATACTTTCGATCGAAGAGAAATTTTTTCAAGGAAAAAAAAAAGGAAAATTTTTAAATTTTTATAAAACGAACACATATATATAATGTAGATTCACAGAAGTATTCAAGTAATTACTAAGAGATACTAGAACAGTAAAAGACAAAGCCTCCCTTGAATACAAAATAATGAATGAAGAAGGAAAGTGATGTGGTGAAGTAGCAGGGTGATGGGGATAGAAGGACGGATGGTGGCATAAGTGAAAATTCTAAAGTAAGGGTAAGTCATGTAGGGTGGTAATTTATATTTTTTAAAAAAGTAAAAACCAAGTAGTATGGACTAGTTGAAAGGACTTGATATATTAAACTTCCTATTAAAAAATTTCTCGAACAAAGATGTATGCTTAGTTATGGCTGATCTTGGTGTAAAAGTTTAGCTGCAAAGGAAGACTTTCTGCTTAACAAAACATATCCTCTATGCCACACTGCTGCACAATGTATCAAGTGAAATGGCTGAACAAAATATGAGGGAAATAAGCTACACTTAAATTCTCTTTACTAGAGTTTGCAAATTACACTACTTTGACATATGAAGAAAAATCACACAAAATTTGCATTTCGATTTTGAAAATGAAGATATTTTTGTGTGGTGGAACCAAGCCTGAAAAACATCATTGCAGTTCAAATGTCCTTCCACTTTAGAGTGTAATTTCCTAAACTTTTGTCAAAAACTTTGATGTATATACTAGGTATAGTATACATTAGGCTCAGAACTCAGAAAGCTCTAATCAACATAAACCAAAAACCTCTCACACTTTTTTCAAGCTAAAAATGATGTTTGAGATTAAATAACAGGAACAATAAAAAACTAAAAGGACGAAGAAAAATTCAAATGAAGAGTGAAGTACTTACCAATTTGGCCAGCCCTGACTTTAAAAGGAACATCCAATTCACTCTTCAGAAGAAAGAAAAAAGATTAAAGAACATCTTAAATCATTAAGCTCCCACCCAAATCACCTTTCTATCATAATTTAAATACACAATCATCTCTAAGGAAAAACAAAATAAATTTTCTATATTTGAGTAACTCATAAACGATATGTTTCTCAGCTGAAAAAAAGTTTTTATTAACTTACACTTGACTTTAAAGAAAGAATTCATAAGAGAAGCAAAATTATAAATAAGAACAACAGAAAAAGAGTTTGTAGTTAAAGAAAGTAATTGTGTAAACTAGTTAGTTGTTTTAATAAACCAAACCAAGCCAGATGGAAATTCCATGAATTTTTAAAGTAACAGGTGGACACTGCTTATGTGAAATACTAAAAGGAAGGAAAAGGAAGATTCTTTTCACTTAAATAAGTTGAAAACAATCTTCTTCAAGTAAAATATTCAGTAAATGAATAAACAAATCTTAAAAGGCAGATTCCCAACATATTATCTACCATATTAGCATTTACTTTAGATAAGTTACTAACAGGTACCAATCAATAACGATGAACTTTCACTTATCTAGATTCCAAATCACTAGAAAGTTCAAATAACTTTTTTATTCACAGAGTACTAAACAATAACTGAGATTCACAATGTTCGCTTGAGTCTTTAAAATAATTTAAAATTCAACCAGTCAGAATAGCCTTTCTGTTAGGTGTACCTTACATGCCAATACTATGGAAATCTGGCAACTTAAATACATACTTTAGGTAAGAATTAACCAATCAATTAAAATTTAACTAAAAAATAAATAAATAATTAACTAAAGAATCAATTTACCCACTCATCTGATTACTCAACTATTCTAAGTGAACAGAAACTGAACAAAACGCTAACAGATTTTGACAATAAACCTTGTTTTAGACCCAAATAAAAAATCCTCACTGGTAATGAGAGAGCAGCTCTACCCTCCAGGGGTTCGGCAGGGGAAGGGGACAAATAAATTCAAGGGTCTTCATATCATACAGGATACCAATGGAAAACTATACACTTCTATGAGTGTGGTCTCACACACATTTTAATCCTCCTGAAATAATTTTTCACACAAAATAAATGTAAAGAACCCATATCAAAGTAAAACCTCACCAAGCTGGATTAACTAGGGAAAGGAGGCTAGTTTGAATTAATGGAGAATATAAATTACAAAATAATTTATTGATTTAATCATAACCAAAATTCAAATTAGGCTAACAGAGTGCAACCTGTCATCTAAGTATATTAGATACTTATAGCCTGCAACCACAATTCTATTTAGACTTATTATCTTCCAAAATATTTTCGTAAGTAGAGTAAAAATAGCCTTATTCCAATCTCTAGCAATGGAATCTTAAGTTCTAAAATTTTGGATAAAATTTTTAAAATTATAGCATCCTATATAAAGGGAGGGAAAGAAAATTTAAATATTTTGAGAGTCCACTACTTGCCAGGCTCTACTTTTTATTTTATTCAAGCCACAAAGGTACACAAATATTATACTGTTTTGTATTATTAACTTCGTTCTAAAGATGATTAAACTGACGCTCAAAGAAATTGAGAAACTTCCCAAAAGTCACACAGCTGGTCAAAGCCAGAGCTACCACTCAAACCCACGTCGGCCAGAGTACAAGGTCCATGACCTTTCCACTATGCCAGTAACAAAATAAACTGTTACTTCTTGAGTTCTACTCCTAGATCTTCAACATTCAAAATTGGCTTCCATGAGCTCAGTCATGGGAGAACTTTGTGTATAAGGCTCTCCTTAATTACACAGTTCATCATGTAGAAATTCAACCAGAGGTCAAAGCTAGGACTATAAAACATAATGTACGTTAATTATAAATCTGACCTATTGATTAAAGAATAAACTCATTCTTAAGACATTTCATAAACTCAAATTAAGTCCAAGAGGCTAAAAACAAAGGGGGGTAGGGGTCTTGGAAGATGGGGAGAGTTTTGTTTTTAGCTCAATAGTAAATGACCCAAATTACTGTCTAGAGCTAGATTCCAAAAAAATCTATTTTACCTCTTAAAATTACCACAGTATTATAAGGCTGGACTGCCAATATATCTCAAAAAAATACAATTATTTATTAGATACATTGTTAAAATAAAGCCCTTATTTACCTGTAAAACATTTAAAGATAATTCTGAAGAAAACTATTTCATTAAGACAAATGTCTACTACAAAGCTATACAGTCAAATATATAAAAGGGAAAAACATTATTATTTTCCAAGAGATACTATTTCTATCATCAGTAAAAAAATTTTTTTCCTAAATCTTTAATCTCAGATTTTCCTAGAGCAAACAGTTAAAAAAGTAATCCTTCTCTGAGCGACTCAAATCACTTCACCTGGCACCTGGTACCAGATACCTAGTAACCAGGGTTTCTAAGAGCTTACTGAATTAACTGAGTACTCAACATAGTTAAAAAAAAAAAAAAACAACTTACCAGAGCATTTTCTTTTATTTGTAGATTATCTAAAGCCACATTACCTTTAAAAAATAAAAGACAAAAATATGAAGTTAATACACCAAATAGTATACCCTGTCTTAATGCAAAACCAAACACTATGACACTATGCTAAATGCTAAGTGAGCAAAGCAAACTTCAAGAACTTAAGAAGCTACTGGCACAAAAGAGTTGCTACTTATAAGAAGTATTAGTTGTAAATATTTTAGGTTAGCCCAATGCAAAACAAATTACAAACCAGTTAATCAGGCTAACATTTAATGAGAAAGAAGTCGAAACACACCATTGTAAAGCAATTATACTCTAATAAAGATGTTAAAAAAAAAAAAGAAGTTGAAGATTTTCAGACTAAAGAACTTTAGAACCAAAGAAAGTATCCATCATTTTTAATGATTAAGCCAAAATCTCAAAAGAAGGAAGTAAAGAGGTGACTATTATAACAGATCAATTATCCTGTAATCCAGGATTCTTTCCTTAATCATGGTGTCAGTGAATATTTTCTACAAGACCACAGTGTTAATCTTTTAAAACTTCAAACATCCTACTTTCCCAGTAATTATTGTTTATGGTTCTAATATTCTTTTATTAGTCCAATTTTTTAAAAGTCTATTCAGATATTAAGTTATAAAAAACTAAAGCCACAATAACACAATTACATGACTCAAATTTTAAACACTGCACTTACATGTTGATACACAATATGTAAGTATTCTTACTTACATAAAAACTTAAGCAAAAGAAAAAGGTTTTCATTTCACTTAAATTCTCTAAAGATTACTAAAACTAAAGTTTCAACACTAAATACAAGTATAAATTATGCAGTTATGCATTTTCTAAATCACTCATGACACATTTATTTTTTAAAAAATATTATGCTTCCTATGCACAGATAACAACTACAAGACTAGATACTAAAATAATCACAGCTGTTATTGCCATGTAATAAAGTTCATTTCCTTTGTATAAGCATATTGTAAATTCCTAAGATAAACTTAAAAACTTCAAAAGGAAAGTAAGAGGTAAGAAGCCTCACAAACGTGAAGAAAATACTGCAGCATGATAATAGGAAGAAAGCGTCTACAATATACTGCAGAAAAATTAAAACCTGAAGTAGGCAGTAACTTCAGAGTCAAAGAGATAGATTAAAAAGTTATGTTGGGGCTTCCCCGGTGGCGCAGTGGTTGGGGGTCCACCTGCCGATGCGGGGGACGCGGGTTCGTGCCCCGGTCCAGGAGGATCCCACGTGCCGCGGAGCAGCCCGTGGGCCATGGCCGCTAGGCCTGCGCGTCCGGAGCCTGTGCTCCGCAGTGGGAGAGGCCACAGAAGTGAGAGGCCCGCGTACCGCAAAAAAAAAAAAAAAAAAAGTTATGTTGGAGATAGCCACATCCACCACAGGGCAGACAGCAGAACCAAAAAGAACTACAATCCTGCAGCCTGTGGAACGAAAACCACATTCACAGAAAGACAGACAAAATGAAAAGACAGAGGACTGTGTACCAGATGAAGGAACAAGAAAAAAAAACCAGAAAAACAACTAAACGAAATGGAGATAGGCAACCTTCCAGGAAAAGAATTCAGAATAATGATAGTGAAGATGATCCAGAATCTCAGAAAAAGAATGGAGGCAAAGATCGAGAAGATGCAAGAAATGTTTAACAAAGACCTAGAAGAATTAAAGAACAAACACTTAGAAGAATTAAAGAACAAACAGAGATAAACAATACAATAACTGAAATGAAAAATACACTAGAAGGAATCAACAGCAGAATAACTGAGGCAGAAGAACAGATAAGTGACCTAGAAGACAGAATGGTGGAATTCACTGCCACAGAAGAGAATAAAGAAAAAGAATGAAAAGAAATGATGACGGCCTAAGAGACCTCTGGGACAACATTAAACGCACCAACATTCACATTATAGGGGTCCCAGATGGAGAAGAGAGAAAGGACCTGAGAAAATATTTGAAAAGATTAAAGTCGAAAACTTCCCTAACATAGGAAACGAAATAGCAACCCAAGTCCAGGAAGCACAGAGACTCCCAGGCAGGATAAACCCAAGGAGAAACATGCTGACACACATATTAATCAAACTAACAAAAATTAAAGACAAAGAAAAATTATTAAAAGCAACAAGGGAAAAATGACAAATAACTTACAAGGGAACTCCCATAAGGTTAACAGCTGATTTCTCAGCAGAAACTCTACAAGCCAGAATGGAATGGTACTATATATTTAAAGTGTTGAAAGAGAAGAACCTACAACCAAGATTACTCTACCTGGCAAGGGTCTCATTCAGATTCGACAGAGAAATCAAAAGCTTTACAAACAAGCAAAAGCTAAGAGAATTCAGCACCACCAAAGCAGCTCTACAACAAATGCTAATGGAACTTCTCTAAGTGGGAAACCCAAGAGAAGAAAAGGACCTACAAAAACAAACCCAAAACAATTAAGAAAATGGCAACAGGAACATACGTATCGATAATTACCTTAAATGTGAATAGGTTAAATGCTCCTACCAAAAGACACAGGCTGGCTGAATGGATACAAAAACAAGACCCATATATGTGCTGTCTACAAGAGACCCACTTCAGACCTACAGACACATACAGACTGAAAGTGAGGGGATGGAAAAAGATTTTCCATGCCAATGTAAATCAAAAGAAAGCTGGAGTACCAATACTCATATCAGATAAAATAGACTTTAAAATAAAGAATGTTACAAGAGACAAGGAAGGACACTACATAATGATCAAGGGATCAATCCAAAAAGAAGATATAACAATTATAAATATATATGCACCCAACATAGGAGCATCTCAATACATAAGGCAACTGCTAACGGCTATAAAAGAGGAAGTCGATAGTAACACAATAATGGTGGGGGACTTTAACACCTCACTTACATCAATGGACAGATCACCCAGACAGAAAAGTAATCAGGACACACGATCCTTAAATGACACAACAGACCAGATAGACTTAACTGATATTTATAGGACATTCCATCCAAAAACAGCAGATTACACTTACTTCTCAAGTGCACACAGAACATTCTCCTGGATAGATCACATCTTGGGTCACAAAGCAAGCCTCAGTAAATTTAATAAAATTGAAATCATATCAAACATCTTTTCCAACCACAACACTATGAGATTAAAAGTCAAGTACAGAAGGAAAAAACGTAAAGAACACAAACACATGGACGCTAAACAATACATTACTAAGTAACCATGAGATCACTGAAGAAATCAAAGAGGAAATCAAAAAACACCTAGAGACAAATTACAATGAAAACACGACAATCCAAAACATATGGAATGCAGCAAAAGAAGTTCTAAGAGGGAAGTTTATAGTAATAAAATCCTACCTCAAGAAACAACAAAAATCTCAAACAATCTAATCTTACACCTAAAGGAACGAGAGAAAGAAGAATAATAAAAACCCAAAATTATCAGAAGGAAAGAAATCATAAAGATCAGAGCAGAAATAAATGAAATAGAAACAAAGAAAACAATAACAAAGATCAATAAAACGAAAAGCTGGTTCTGTGAGTAGATAAACAAAATTGATAAACCTTTTACCAGACTCATCAAGAAAAAGAGGGAGAGGACTCAAATCAATAAAATTAGAAATGAAAAAGAAGTTACAAAGAACACTACAGAAATACAGTGTCATAAGAGACTACTACAAGCAACTCTATGCCAATAAAATGGACAACCTGGAAGAAATGGACAAATTCTTAGGAAGGTATAACCTTCCAAGACTGAACCAGGAAGAAACAGAAAATATGAACAGACCAATCAAAAGTAATGAAATTGAAACTGTGATTAAAAATCTTCCAACAAACAAAAGTCCAGGACCAGATGGCTTCACAGGTGAATTCTATCAAACATTTAGAGAAGAGTAACACCCATCCTTCTCAAACCCTTCCAAAACATTGCAGAGGAAGGAACACTCCCAAACTCATTCTACGAGGTCACCATCACCCTGATACCAAAACCAGACAAAGATACTACAAAAAAAGAAAACTACAGACCAATATCACTGATGAATATAGATACAAAAATTCCCAACAAAATACTGGCAAACAGAATCCAACAACACATTAAAAGGATCATAGGGCTTCCCTGGTGGCGCAGTGGTTGAGAGTCCGCCTGCCGATGCAGGGGACACGGGTTCGTGCCTCGGTCCGGGAATATCCCACATGCCATGGAGCGGCTGGGCCCGTGAGCCATGGCCACTGAGCCTGAGCATCCGGAGCCTGTGATCTGCAACGGGAGAGGCCACAAGAGTGAGAGGCCCGCGTACCGCAAAAAAAAAGGATCATACACCATGATCAAGTGGGATTTATCCCAGGGATGCAAGGATTCTTCAATATATGCAAATCAATCAATGTGATACACCATATTAACAAACTGAAGGAGTAAAAACTATATGATCATCTCAATAGATGCAGAAAAAGCTTCTGACAAAATTCAACACCCATTTATGATAAAAACTCTCCAGAAAGTGGGCATAGAGAGAACCTACCTCAACGTAATAAAGGCCATATATGACAAGCCCACAGCAAACATCATTCTCAATTGTGAAAAACTGAAAGCATTTCCTCTAAGATCAGGAACAAGACAAGGATGTCCACTCTCGCCACTATTATTCAGCATAGTTTTGGCAGTCCTAGCCACAGCAATCAGAGAAGAAAAAGAAATAAAAGGAATCCAAATCAGAAAAGAAGAAGTAAAACCGTCACTGTTTGCAGATGACATGATACTATACATGGATAATCCTAAAGATGCCACCAGAAAACTACTAGAGCTAATCAATGAATTTGGTAAAGTTGCTGGATAAAAAATTAATGCATAGAAATCTCTTGCATGCCTATACACTAACAACAAAATATCAGAAAGAGAAATTAAGGAAACAATCCTATTCACCACTTCAACAAAAAAATAAAATACCTAGGAATAAATCTACCTAAGGAGGTAAAAGACCTATACTCAGAAAACTCTAAGAAACTGATGAAAGAAATCAAAGATGACACAAACAGATGGAGAGATATACCATGTTCTTGGATTGGAAGAATCAATATTGTGAAAATGACTATATGACCCCAAGCAATCTACAGATTTAATGCAACCCCTATCAAATTACCAATGGCATTTTCTATAGAACTAGAACAAAAAATCTTAAATTTGTATGGAGACACAAAAGAGCCCGAATAGCCAAAGCAATCTGGAGGGTAAAAAACAGAGCTGGAAGACTCAGACTCCCTGACTTCAGACTATACTACAAAGCTACAGTAATCAAGACAATATGGTACTGGCACAAAAACAGAAATATAGATCCATGGAACATGAGAGAAAGCCCAGAGATAATCCCACACACCTATGGTCAACTAATCTATGATAAAGGTGGCAAGGATATACAATGGATAAAGGCGGCAAGGATATACAATGGAGAAAAGACAGTCTCTTCAATAAGTGGTGCTGGGAAAACTGGACAGCTACATGTGATTGAATGAAATTGGAACACTCCCTAAAATAAACTCAAAATGGATTACAGACCTAAATGTAAGACCGGACACTATAAAACCCTTACAGGAAAACATAGGAAGAACACTCTTTGACATAAATCACAGCAAGATCTTTTTTGATCCACCTCCTAGAGTAATGGAAATAAAAATAAACAAATGGGACCTAATGAAACTTAAAAGCTTTTTCACAGCAAAGGAAACTATAAACAACAGAAAAAGCAACCCTCAGAATGGGAAAAAATATTTGCAAATGAATCGACAATGGATTAATCTCCAAAATATATACACAGCTCATGCAGTTCAATATTAAAAAAACAAACCACCCAATCAAAAAATGGGCAGAAGACCTAAACAGACATTTCTCCAAAGAAGACATACAGATGGCCAAGAGGCATATGAAAAGCGCTCAACATCACCAATTATTAGAGAAATGCAAATCAAAACTACAATGAGGTATCACCTCACACGGTCAGAATGGCCATCATCAAAAAGTCTACAAACAACAAATGCTGGAGAGGCAGTGGAAAAAAGGGAACCCTTTTATCCCATTGGTGGGAATGTAAATTGATACAGCCACTATGGAGAACAGTATGGAGGTTCCTTTAAAAACTAAAAACAGAGCTACCATATGGTCCAGCAATCCCCCTCCTGGGCATATACCAGGGAAAACCATAATTCGAAAGGATACATGCACCCCAACGTTCATTGCAGCACTATTTACAATAGCTAGGACATGGAAGCAACCTAAATGCCCATCGACAGACGAATGGATAAAGAAAATGTGGTACATATATACAATGGAATATTACTGAGCCATTAAAAGGAACGAAACTGGGTCATTTGTTGAGACGTGGATGGATCTAGAGACTGTCAAACAGAGTGAAGTAAGTCAGAAAGAGAAAAACAAATATCGTATACTAACACATATATGTGGAATCTAGAAAAATGGTACAGATGAACCAGTTTACAAGGCAGAAATAGAGACACAGATGTAGAGAACAAACGTACAGACCCCAAGGTGGTGGTGGTGGTGGGAGGAACTGGGAGATTGGGATTGACATATATACACTAGTATGTATAAAATAGATAACTAATAAGAACCTGTGGTATAAAAAAAATAAATAATTTTTTTAAAAAAAGAAGTAAAAATAAAAACCAATACAACAACACCAACAACAAGTTACTCTGGAGGCAGAACTGACAAGATGTCATCACTGATCAAATATAGGGATAATACAGTAGTCATGGAAAACTGACATGTTCGAGAATTGGGAAAAAATCCTTAAAACGCATTATATGTATAAAAATTATATAAAGTGGAAAAATATTCCTGGGTTTAATTCTGTCGGATGGCGAATTACAAAAAATTACAAGTGGGAATTCTACTCAGGCCAAAAGAATTGATCTGCACAGAAGCTAGTGCATATTTGAAGGAATCCAAACCAATTTAACACGATCTAAGACCATATGGAGACTTGTAAACTTGCTCATGAATTTTGATTGTCCTACCCATTAATTTTCAACTAGTGGGTCAAGGGTCACCAGGAGTGCTCACAAGTAACCTGCAGTAGATATGAGGCATTTTCTAATAATTATTAAGGCACTAACATAATAAGCGCCCTCATAAAAAGCACACTTTCTACTGCAGTGACACTCTCACTCTTTAATGAAGTAATAGATGGTATTTAACATGTGAAATACTGAAAACTACCAATATGGCTAACAGAGCTAAACAAGTATATTTAGAAAGGCAGATAAAAAACGGTAATGGCAATTATTGCTAGGAGGTAGAATTAAGGATTTTTTATTAATGTTCTTCAGTATTTTCTAGTTTTTACAATAAACATGTATTACTTTAATGTTAAAAACTATTATACAAATTGTAATATGAAATGGGGAACAAAACAAGGTAAATTCTAATGTCAATATGACCTCAATATATTTTATACAAATTCTTTCTATATTTACTATTTACCGTCTCTACAGACACATAAAAAAGATCTATTTCTACTACTTAGAGTCCAGCAAACAAATGCATACTTCCTCTCTGAAAAATGTGAATGTTACCTAACAAACAGTAAATATAACAATGAAATAAGAATGATACAGTCTATAAATTATTTGCACTGAAGGAGGAGCCACTAGTCCTAACACAAAGAAAAGGGGAGGAACAGCAGTGTATTTCTGCACCAGGGTAAAAGTGCATTCATTCATTCAACCAGTAGATGCATGCCTTATCTAAGTAAGGCACTGTGCTAAGAAGTACTCTTCCACTAAAATGCATGCTTTCCTGCAGATACAGAAAGCAGACTCCCTCCTAAATATCAACCATCTTATATTTAACTCAATACTAAGGAAAAAGTTAAGATTTAGCTTTCCATTTCTATTCAAGATAACATAATTCTATACACATGCAAATAACTTGAATAACTGTAATCAGATCACCCTGGGCTAAGAACACACAGAGGCCATAGGAAGTTCCTGAAAACCTAGAGGAAGGGTAAATATGTGTCTAATCTTTTAACAATAACCAAAACAAAAAAGGCGAGGGGAGAATGACTAATCATTGGAGATGGATAGACTTAACTCTGCCAGCAAGGAAGGCACTAACGCCAATCCCACAATCAAGTGTCCCTAATCCCATGAATTTCTAAAGAAACCAAGGTGAGAGACAAGTAGAGAAATTCTGTGAAATGATTTCCTTCTATGATGGATTGGCAACCCTAAAGGATGACAGCAAGCAATAAGTGTAGTCTGGCTTCAGAAGACAAAATTTCTAATTTTTAACCCTGTATGATACTCATAAATAAACAGAAACATTTTGGATGAGCATATCTGACTAGAGTCACATATACAGTTTCAAAGCTAATCTTGCAGGATATTTTAAGAAGTATCTTACAAAAGTAAATCCTGGATCAAAATTTATCTAATAATCTTTACAAATGAACCAGAAGAGGGGAATGAAAGTAAATCCATTAAATTAGCAAATAAAACCAAGGCAAGCAGAGTTGGAGCCATCTCAGAAAAGTTCAATAGAAAAAGAAATGGTTGCTAAATTACAGAAAATAACAAGGTTAGTATATTTATGAATAAGAATCAAATGGTACTGGCATAATTTGGAACAAGCCCACCTCAGTCGAAGAATGGCTTTTAAAACACAAAATGACCTACAAAATAAATGCAAGAAATATAGTGCTGATGTTAAATACCTCCAGTCAGAAATAACCTATCTGAACTTTCACAGACGTTTCACTACACCTGTCTTATGGCACTTAACACTTAACTATTTAAATCCCCAACCTGATCATAAACTCCTTATTGATTCTCCTCATAGTAGGTACTCAATAAGTCTTGACTCAATTAATTAGAATGCATATTGTACTGAAATAGGAATGAATACAATAAGAACATAAACCTTTCTATTTTAGAAAACACTTTCAGAGCTATTACATTACTTGATCCTCACAGCCTCCTGGTGAAGGAGGCAGGACACGGAAAGAAACTGGGGCTTGGAGAGCTTAAGTGACTGGCCTAAGACTACTGTGTCAATGTAGTAAATGGTTATCCTGATGGAAGATTATGCTTTTTCTGTTAACTAATTCTGGACGCTTTTTGTCGAGTGCTGCTTTCAGTTGGTCTAATTGGGAGCAATACGTGTTGAAATTAACCGTTTGGTTTTCCAGAAGGAGCTCATAATAGAGGACTTCTTCCAATCCCACCATTACACAACATCACCTTCTTTGGACAAAGACCGGCCTCTGGTGTGGTTGGTGGTGGTTCATTTCGCTTGCCCCACGATCTCTTCAGTTCCATATTACTATACAGTATCCACTTTTCATCGCACGTCACAATTTGTTTTAAAAACGGAACGTTTTCATTACGTTTCAGAAGAGAATCGCACACAGAAATATGGTCAGGAAGGTTTTTTTCACTTAACTTAGGTGGAACCCAAATATCAAAGCGATTCACATAACCAAGCTGGTGTAAATGATTTTCAACGCTTGATTTGGATATTCTGAGTATGTTGGCTATCTCCTGTGCAGTATAACGTTGGACGTTCTCAATTATTGTTTCGATTTGATCGCTATCAACTTCAACTGGTCTACCAGACTATGGAGCATCGTCCAGGGAGAAATCTCCAGAACAAAACTTCGCACACCACTTTTGACACGTTCGATCAGTCACAGCACCTTCTCCATACACTGCACAACTTCTTGTGCATTTCAGTTTCGTTTTTACCTTTCTTGAAATAATAAAGCATAATATGCCGAAAATGCTGCTTTTTTCTTCCATCTTCAATATTAAAACGGCTACACAAAAATTCACCAATTTTGAAAACTCTTTTTTTAAATGCATGCTGATGTGAGAGCTGTCACATACAATCTAACAAAATGTTTTCGAATGAATTTAAAGAACTAAGTGCTACTAGAGCCATCTTACAGAAAAAAACGAACAAACCTTTTGGATCACTCAATATTTAACCCAAATTAACCCATCCAGACTCATTTTAATAGTAGTTCACAGTAACTTTATCTTGGGAGGGGAAGCTAAGGGAAGGAGAAGAAACAACTGACTCTCACTCTTCCATTTCCCTATTGAAACAGGAAGTTTTGGCAAAGAAAGGTGGAAAGCTGCCATGTCACCACTGAACTTTCTCCTTTTCAAGTACATTTCAGGGCTTTCATAAGAATGAGTAGTATGGCAGAGCCTCCTAGCAGAATGGTTACCCAAGTAACCCTCCAGCTCTATTTGTAGAAAAGAGGTGAAGTTTTCATTTATGATACTATTCAAGTATGTGGAAAGTTGTTTTCAATAAAATTTTAAAGTGTTGTTTTAAATAATGATAACTAAGCCTAAGTACATTATAATACTGAACTTTTTGTTGTTCATTTTACATACTATAGGACAAGCTAATAAGAAATGTGGCTTTCACTACACCAAGTGCTGGCTGGGTGGAAAGGAATAAAAAAAAATTCCTCAACAGGTTTAGAAACACTTAGATACTGCTATGTTTTATGGATCAAGGTAAAAAGAAGCAAAGAGGCCTGTTTTTTCTTGCATTCTCAAGCTGCCCTTTGACTACCTGTTAAGACTATATATATACATTTGGATTCTCAAATAATCAGCATGAGGCTGAAACTTTATTTTTCTTGTCGTATTTCATGACTGTGGCTCTCTGCTCACTGGTACCGAGTGAAGAACAGAAAGGAAAGAAACATGATCTGACTACCATTTCTCACCATGAATGCAGAGCAAGTGGCACTACAACTTAATGAAGGAGCTCACGCTGCTCTGGCCTTATTCAAGTCACAGAAGTTCAAAGCGAGAAGAAATGACCTTGTCTCACCTCATTTACAGATAAGAAGCTAGTGGTCACTGGTCAGTGACTGCCAAAAGCCAATGAACCAGGCAGTACTGGATACGTAATTAGATCCCAGGTTTCCTCCTTCCTTATCCTGTTGCTCCGACAACATCTGGCAGCTGATGGAGAAGTGTCAGGGGTGGAGTGTAGGACAATAGGGTAATAAGCATGGGCTCAGCCTGGTTTGCAGAGCTACAAACTCTGAAGGCACTCCACCTGGCTCCTAATCCTACTGGTGGGCAGCAGGTCACCATAGGCAACTCTTGCACCCAACACATCACAGCCTCTATGTATATTCTACCTGTCAAATGGAAGTGAGAGCAGCAGAATTCTGAACGGACATCTTCTGATGACTTTTCACAGTAAATGACTTTGAAAAATCAAACTGACAAAGGTTCTACATTGCAACAATCCTACTTAAACTGAATTGCAAAAGATCTGATGTTTCAACATACCTTTTCAAATATATGTTACTCTTAAAACAATTAAATCCTGGACACTCCAAAAATAGCTAAGAGCTGTGCAATTTATCTCCTGGTACCAGTCTGTGGAGAACAAAAATCTAGATAAACCTTCTGACCTGCATAGGCAGCAACATGCCCACCAGGCATTTTTCTGAACCTCTGAAAATCTGACTGACAAAATAACTGGCAGATAGTACAAGTACTGTAAGTGTAAACTCGTATGCAAATAGTTTTTTTTTTCTTTAAAGAACAAATTTTGGAAAATAAGATATTTTTAGATATGTGGTGTTTAGACACGTGGTGTTAACTCTACACAAAATTATCACACTGCAGAATGTGAAAACCCTGGAAGAAATATACTTAGGAAAATACAGGCATGCCTCATTTTACTGCACTTCACTGAGCTTCACACGTACTGTTTTTTACAAATTAAAGGTTTGTGGCAACCCTGTCAAGCAAGTCTATTGGTGCCATTTTTCCAACAGCAATTGCTCACTTCACGTATCTGTGTCACATTTTGGTAATTCTTGCAATATTTCAAACTTTTTCATTATTATTATATTTGTTATGGTGATCAGTGATCTTTGATGTTCCTATTGCAAAAAGATCACAACTCATCAAAGCCTCAGATGATGGTTAGCATTTTTTAGCAATAAAGTATTTTTTAATTAGGTATGTACATATTTTTAGACATAATGCTCTTGTACACTAAAGAGACTATAGTACAGTATAAACATTAACTTTAATATGCACTAGGAAACCAGAAAATTCATGTGACTTTTTTTATTTTGATATTCACTTTATTGCAGTGGTCTGGAACCAAACCCACAAAATCTCCAAGGTATGCCTGTAAAATAAAACAAGCAGGCTGGTTTCCATCACTTGGCTAGGTTTGTGTATCGTCACTACTCCTGTCAGTATTAACCATTTAACAATTATAATTACAAAGAATTTTCACATGACTTATTTTACAAACACAGAATGTTATTTCCCCATTTTAAAAGGGGGATAAGGAAACTGAGGCTTAAAGAATTAAAATTTTTCTCCCATGTCCCACAGCTAGTAAATAATTTTTCATTTTTCTACAACAGCAAGAATTTTTAAAAAATCATTATGCTTAAATCACTTTTAAAAATACATAGGAGGGCTTCCCTGGTGGCACAGAGGTTGAGAGTCCGCCTGCCGATGCAGGGGACACGGGTTCGTGCCCCGGTCCGGGAAGATCCCACATGCCGCGGAGCGGCTGGGCCCGTGAGCCATGGCCGCTGAGCCTGCGAGTCCACAGCCTGTGCTCCGCAATGGGAGAGGCCACAACAGTGAGAGGCCTGCGTACCGCAAATAAAAAAAATAAATAAAAATACATAGGAATTTCTTGGCATTAAAAAAAATCTTTAAAAGAATAAAAACAAGAAAAATGATAAAGTTTTCTTTATTTTTCTTCTCCAATTTAAGGCAATATCGACAGTATACTTCCTGATTCTAGACATTCCAATAATTTGCCCCATCCTTCTCACTCTGTAATTTTTTGTTTATTGTGGATTTCATTGTGAATGCCTATATATATATATGAATATATGCACAGCACGTTTTTCAACTTATGTCAACACATTTTGATTTCTAAAACTTCCTGATATCATCCAAGCAAAGACTATGCATTTTTACTGACATGATACCAAGTCACTTCTTAAGACTTCTGTTTCTCTCTTAAGTTATAAATTTCATGAAGCATATAATTCCTCTAAGTCCTTTTTTACTTCCTACTACAACCTGTTCAGCACCAGAAGGTCTCCTATAAATGCAGAATACAATCTCAATATTCCCCTTCGACTAGGGTTTCTCAACAAACATTTTGGGCTGGTAATTCCTTTCTGTGGGGAGCTGTCCTGTGCACTGTAGAATGTAACAGCATTCAGGAGTTCGCCCACCAGATACCACAAGCACACCTCTCCCCACTACGTGACAATCAAAAGTGTCTCAGACATAACCAAATACCCTCTTAGGGGCAAACTCATTCCTGCTTGAAAACCACTGTCATAGGCTAGGCAAAAAAGTATCCATTTATCCCTTGTTTGGAAAGAATAGTAAGATCAGCTGTGTGAAATTTTTGCAGGTTGAATTATTCCCCTCCTCAAGATATGAAAATTTAACAAGAAAAAAAACCTGAAAAAGCCAAACTCTATGAATCATAAACCTTATCTGCTAAAGCAAATAGTTTTCAAGTAAGGTCATATAAAATTTTAAATTCTTTATAAAACTTGTCACCGTCATAGATGTCACAAATATCAGCTGTTTTCTTAAATAACTTAATAATCCCACTTGTTTACTATAAAAAGTTTAAGATAAATTTCTTCAAAACACAGAAATAGTCAACTCGGGGCTTCTCTGGTGGCACAGTGGTTGAGAGTCCGCCTGCCGATGCGGGGGACACGGGTTCGTGCCCCGGTCCAGGAAGATCCCACATGCCGCGGAGCGGCTAGGCCCGTGAGCCATGGCCGCTGAGCCTGCTCTCCGCGGCGGGAGAGGCCACAACGGTGAGAGGCCCGCGTACAAAAAAAAAAAAAAAAAAAAGAAATAGTCAACTCACATTTTGCCTTTCTATTTTAATGAGGGAATTAGGGTTACAAAGAAAATATTTGAGCAATAACTATAAAAGCTCATGACTTATTCCCTCCTTTATGACTATCACAAAAATAAAAGGCAGCAAAACTTTACAGACGCACAGCTATGGGCTAATAAACCTGATTGGACTTCCACTGGAGGCATTTCCTAAAAGAAATGGGTTTATTTGCTCTGGCCTGTTATAAAGTTGATGTTGGCCATGGGCAGAATACCTTATTGTAAAAAAACAAAATAAATTGTAAGAAAAGAAAGTTTCCTTTCCTACACTTCACCAAAAAAGAGGGGAAGAATGATGTAAAATTATTATTATGGCATTTTAATTTCTAACATGAAAAAATTCAAAAGCCTCAGGCAGTATACTTCACAATTTCACAGTATGTTTATAATTAGAATCACAGAGTATTGGCACTGGAAGGACCCTTAGGTGTTACCTAGTCCAACCCCTAAATCTTAAAGAAAAAGAAAAAGGAAAATAAGATATGGGAGGGAAGGAATCTTCGAATGTATCCATAAACTTTAATTTTTAAAAATCTGAGATAAATAGGGCAAAACGTTTTAACTTGGGTAAGCAATTCTTAGTGATTACATAGGAATATTATATTTTCTGGTATTTTTTTTCTATTAAAGGTGAAATTAAGATGAAGAAATTAAGGCCCAGTGAGGTAAATGGATTGTCGAACACACCAACCTCAAACCCAGGTTTTTCCTAAATGCTAGCCCAGAGCCTTTTCAGATTTCAAATAGTGTTTACAAACTACAAGAAATAATTTGTTATTATTAGACAGTAGCCTGAAGAAACACTTGATCCCTGCAGAAGGCACTGGCCATTTAATTCCTTAAATGTCTCCTTTACTTCTCTTTCTCTTGCACTAAGTGTGAGGGGAGGGCATGTAAATAAAGTATGTTATTGCTGGGCAAATCACACAGAACCAATAAAAAGATCAGTAAACTACTAAAAGCAGGCTCCTCCGTAATTCAGGGCAGCACAATTGCCCTCTCTCTCTCCCTCTCTCTCTCTCTCTCTCTCTCTCTCTCTCTCTCTCTCTATATATATATATATATATATGTATGTATGGTCCATATATGTAATTATAAATTTTAGGAATCAGATTTTTTTAAAAAGTAAAAAGAAACGGGGGAATGAATTTTAATGATATATTTTATTTAACCCAATGTATTCAAATATTATTATTTCACCATGTAATCAACATAAAAAATTGTTGAGATATTACACTCTTTCTCCTACTAAGTATTTTCAAAACTCGGTGTGTACTTTATACTTCTAGCACACCTCAATTTGCACTAACTAACTAGGCTGCAAGTGCTCCTATAGTGGCTACTGTATAGGACAGATGGGGCTAGGACTACTTGTTGACTGAATTAAAAGCAGTTCCATCCACTTGAGTAGTTCTTTAGATTTCCCTCCAAAGCTGACAAAATGCCCAAAAGTCTTCTGCAGAATGCAAAGGTATCCCCAGTGTCCCCAAAGCTTAACATGTAAATGGTGCAAATAATTAATCTTTTTGAAGAATGGAGAAGCACACTACAATCTACTTCTATACACAACCCCTAGGGTAGAAGCATTGGTGTAAATTCTTCGGCGTGCAACCAAGCAGCACCTAATGATGATGCTGTTCGTGGCCTGAATTTCTCTCTATCGCTCCAAAACAAAATTGAAATTCCTCTTCCGATTGAGAGAATAAGCAATATTAAGGGAAGCTGTCACTTTCTCAGAAGCTCAGAAGTATTATGAGTTTGAATCCCTACCGACAAGTCTTTCGTAATGATCCTCCCCTGCCTGCCGATCCTTTCCCAAACCCTGCAATCTTAAAGAGAAGCCAGCTCCCGCTCGCTATCAACTGCCAAAAAGATCACTGCAAAACACAATTTCTTTTTTCTTCTTCCTTGGTGCCACTTTGAACGTGTGAGGCCACGCAGCCATCCTCGCTCCACGCGAGATGCAGGGAGGGGTTCTTTATGCTTCGGGGCCAGAGGGGCCAGGCTGAGGGCAGGGAGAGGCCGCCCAGGGTGAGCAGGTGGGACGGGGCAAGGGCTTCGACCTCAGGGTCGCGAAACCTGGGAATCCTGGCAGCCCGGGCGGACACCCCGTGGCGGCGGAGGCCAGCGCAGACCTCCCCACGCCCCGCACCTGCGGCCCAGGGAGGGGGCCCAGCCCAGCGCCCTCCCCGGAGGCGGAGTCGCGGGCGGCGAAGGGAGTACGGCCCGGGCTGGAGCCAGGAAAGGAGCAGCCCGCGGAGTGGGCCCCTCGGCCAGCGCCGACAACCTCAGACAGCCCGCGGCCACGCCCTCTTGCTTACCGCCCCAGATCCCCAGCTTCAGCTGGGACTTGTTCAGGTTCTCCACATAGTCCCCCAGGAAGCGGTTCAGCAAGTCCGCGACCACCGACTCCAGCACCATGGTGGTCTGAGGCGCGGGAGAGGGAGAACCCGTAACCGTCCGGCGCAGCTGAGGGCGGCGACCAGCGCAGCGAACGACAGCCCGCCCCGGGCGCCGACCCGCCCCCGCGGCGCGCCGCACCGCGCGTGACTCGGCCTGTGCGCAGGCGCACCGCCGCCGCCGCTGCTGCCGGGAGCGGGAGGTGCGTGCACTCGCTGCCGACTCGCGGCCTCGTGGTAGCCGCTTCCCGGGCAACCGAGGGTGGGCGGCGGAGCCGGTTTGGGGCCTGCCCCAGAGGAAAGGGATGTTAGAGAAAGAAAAGGGGAAGCCGGAGTTGCTGTGCACGGAGACATCTCTGTGGCCGCTGTGCTTCCCTGCTGTCGCCTTCTGTTGACCTCGGGTCCGCAGGGCTCAATCGTTCCCGCGGGAAGCAGCTCTGCGGCCTCGGAGCCGACCCTATGGGTGCCCGGCGCTTCCCAGGCCTCCAGTGCACCCTGAGCGCCTCCTAAGTAACCACCCCTTCAGGAGGGCAAAAAAGGAGACGCTGCACCCTCCTGCTACATATCAGCTCCGCCTAGCACCATCTCTCCGCTTACTTTTGCTTCCTGAAAACACACTAATAATTCACAAGTGGGAGGAGGAGGAACAGAGCCGCATCATAAGATGGCAGATAGAATGGGAACTGAATGTGCATTTCGTTAACTCGTTCTTTTACTCCCTTCTGTTGCTAAGTGGCTCTTAGTTAACTCATAAGCCACTTCTTAGTTACATACCTCGGTAGGGAAATAAAACGACGTAGTACTTCCTTTTTTTCCTTTAGGTGTAGGTGTATTTATCTCTTTCATGCAATCATTGAACTGTTTCTGGTGTGGCAAAGCTTTGAAAGTGGGGCTTTTATAATGCAAGGACTTTCACGTTAGTAAAGTTTAGCCGCTCATTGACAAGCCAATCCTCTTTAGAGAACAGGACTTCTTTTTCTAAAATTTGTTTCAAAAAACTGTTGAGATACTGTAAACAGACATGAACCTAAGAAATAATAAGATCATTTGTAGTCACAAGTTTATTAAATGCTTTGCTACACATAATGTCTGAAAAACTATGTGTGAATTGCTCTTAAACAACCTTCTATGGACATTGTGTACCCCCAAAATTCATATGTTGAAATTCTAACCCCTGTTGTCATGGTAATAGGAGGTGAGGCCTTTGGGAGATCATTAGGTAATTAAGCAGAGCCCTCATGCATGGGATTCGTACCCGTATAAAAGAGACCCCAGAGAGCTCCCTCACCCCTTCGGCCGTGTGAAGATACAGCAAGGAGACAGATATCTATGAACCAGGAAGTGGGCCCTCACCAGACACTGAATCAACTGGCACCTTGATCTTGGACTTCCTAGCCTCCAGAACTGTGAAAAATAAATTATTGTTTTTAAACCACCCACTCTATGGTATTTTGTAATAGCAGCCTGAATGGACGAAGAGGCTCAAAAAGAAAAATCATTCCTTAAATACAAAATCCATTGGAAAAGAAAAAAAGTCAAAATGTCTACAATTGGTATTATGTAAAATGGATGTAAAAGAAAAAACCAATACTAACCAGTACTGGTGCTATCAGTAACCACCTGCATCCTTCGCTTCAGCACACAGAATATAAAACCTTAACCGTTTGTTTTTCCGAGCTTAGTCACCCTGACAAAATACCTAGGATATATTTTGAAGCACGTCATACTTCCCTCCACCATCCACAAACAATTAACAGCCAAACCTGGCTATTCTGCTTTGGCCATATTTCCTAAATTCTCTTTATATCTCATCCGAACCATGCAATCACCCTCTAACTGGCCTCCTGGCCTCCAGTTTTTCCCTTCTCCATCCATCTTCACATTGTCACCACAGCTAATTTCCCAAAGCACAGGTGAGCTCAGGTAAGTCCCCTGCTCAAAAAGACCCAATAACTTTCCAGTGTTCAGAAAGCCCTCTTCAACCTGTACCAAACTTGTTTCTAATCTACCCACAACAACCCCTCTCTCCTTGTACATGCACACCAACTATGTACTGAGGAGAATGCAGAAATATATATATATATGTATATGTGTATATATGTGTATTTGTAAATATATATATATATTCTTGTTGGGATAGGCATGCACCAGAAAAAGATAAAAAGTAAACAATGCAAAGATGTATGAATAACACAGCAAGATGATATGAAAGATGCCACGGGCAGAAGAGTATAGTCAAGCAAATGGCACAGAGGAGTAATCTGCTGGGGAAAAGTGGGCAGTACTGATCCTTGTGTAATAATTTCTTGTACTTCTTTTTTTTTTTTTTGCAGTACGCGGGCCTCTCACTGTCGTGGCCTCTCCCATTGCGGAGCACAGGCTCCGGATGCGCAGGCTCAGCCGCCATGGCTCACGGGCCCAGCTGCTCCGCGGCATGTGGGATCTTCGCGGACCGGGGCACGAACCCGTGTCCCCTGCATCGGCAGGCGGACTCTCAACCACTGCGCCACCAGGGAAGCCCTAATCTCTTGTACTTCTATGGTACTTTACACTTTTGAAAGAATAATGCATGTGCCTGCCTTTATAAGCATTATTCCATCTTATTAATACTTCTCCAGTTATACCTCATGAGCTATCATGCCATTATTATGCCAAGGCATGCATTTTCAAATAAGCCTCATGAAAGATCTGTGAGACAAGTAATGCAGGTCGTCGTATTGTCTTCATTTATAGGAAAATTAAAGTCAGTGATTTACATTAAATTAAATGATTTACATAAAACTACACAGCAAGTGTTTCTTTCCTTCAGTTCCCTGAGCCCTGACACTTTTTCTCTTTTAATAAGTAGAGTTAAATCACCACTAGGTGATTTCTTGCTCTGAAAGGTTGATGACAGAATGGAAACTCTCATGGTGGAAAAATTCAGCTCAAAATTGTCAGTACAAATAATGCTATTACCATAGAAGATAAAAAGCTTTTAAGTTTTAATATTTTACTTTTTAAGTATGTTTTGAGGGATTGGTTATTATGTACACAGAGTAATGCCCCAAATATCCCATACTTCTTGAAAAACTCCTAATCCAAAACAAACCATAACCAATGTTAAGAAACACCATTAGGGCTTCCCTGGTGGCTCAGTGGTTAAGAATTCGCCTGCCAATGCAGGGGACAGAGGTTCGAGCCCTCATCCAGGAAGATCGCACATGCTGCGGAGCAACTAAGCCCGTGTGCCACAACTACTGAGCCTGCACTCTAGCGCCCACGAGCCACAACTACCGAAGCCTGCGCGCCTAGAGCCCGTACTCCGCAACAAGACGCCACCGCATTGAGAAGCCTGCGCACCACAATGAAGAGTAGTCCCCGCTCGCCACAACTAGAGAAAGCCTGTGCTCAGCAACAAAGACCCAACGCAGCCTAAAATAAAATAAAATTAAAAAGAAACACCATTAGCACTCTAACGCACAGATACCAAAAGGAATTTGGATACAAAGGTTAACTAAAGGAAATGAACATTCTAGTAATTATGGCTCTTGCTTCAGAACAATGAGAAGGTTTGCAAAGCTAAACTGCAAGGAGGGACTGAGCAATAAAAACAAATGAGCAAAATATTCTTCCTGTTAAAAACAAAAGTCAAAATTAGGGACACTTTTTAAAAATTAACACTCTTGCTTAAAAATTGAAAAATAAGAAATTCCAATGTCACACTACTACCTCATACCCACACCCCATTCCCCAGCCCTGGAGTTTGCTGAGAAAAGCAAAAGGGATTTGGGGGGAAAAGGAAATGGAGGGGAAAGCTAGAGAATAAGCGTGACAGCATGGGTTTTCAGAAAAGTTAGGAAGTTTAACTGGGAGAAAGCACAGGAGTGGATTGCAGAATGTCAGAGACAGAGGCAATCAAATATCATTTGGTTAATCCAACCTTCTTCTTTGATGGAGGGGACACTGACTGCGAGAGAGAATTAAGTGACTTGCCAGGGTCCCACAAGAAGTTAGTGACTATCAGTGCTAAACTCCAGGTGTCCCAACTCCGTTATCTGTTTACTTTCCATTACTCCACCCTCCAATTCTGTTGAATGAGATGGATGAGTCAGAACACCGGTATTTTATTGGGTTATAAACTCTCTTCTTCTTGCTTTCCTTGACACCCAACCTCCTATATATTATTTTGCAGTTCTCCTTTAAGTGGTTCCATATCCTTCTACTCCAAGAGCACCTCTGACCTCGATGGTGTGTGATCTATTTATGCTTACTTTGCAGAATTTTTTCAGCTCCATCAGTGAATGTTCCCATAGCTGTGATGAAGCTATGATAACAGTCTCCCTCTGAGTAGATTTGGGTGTTCCAGGCTCAGGGCCTCATCCTGTTACACCATCCTCCCAAGTACTGCATGGCCCACGCTTCCAAGGTAAGTAAAACATAAGGCTTAATGTGGTCACAGGGGACCAGCCATGCGAGGGCATGTCTCTGCTGTTTCAAGAAACCTTATATAGAAAATGCTTCCAAAGTGTTATTAAAGAAGGTGAATGATTAATAAAAACAAAGCAATGCTGCTTGGCTTGGCCAGAAAGAGAAACGTTTTTAAGGGAATCCATGTGTGAATCACCTAATTCCTAGCCATGCAGACCTGTATAATAATAACAGCTAAGTGATAGCCACACTTACTGTATGCCAGGCATTTCATGCATTTTTAACCCTCACAACAATCTTGTGTGGTAGGTATTATAACCCCCATTATACAACTTCAGCTCGAAGAAATTAATTAACTTGCTCACAGTTCCATAGTTAAAAAGTTGCATAACATTTGAACCTAGGATAGATCAACTCCAAAGTTTATGTTTCTTTACCCCTAAATCATCTCTCCCTTCACGACACAGCTCTGCTTAACAACTTCTCAGACAACTTCTCAGATTGTGAGCCTCACCATTTTAACCTAGGGGTTTCTGGGCTCTCATTTGCTGAGCTAACAGCATCTTGTCTCCTGAGAAAAGATGAGTCAAAACACATTCACGTGACCCTCAAGTATATAATTTGGTAATCATTCTGCAACAGATTTGGCACTGGACCAAGAATTTTGGCCAGGAGTGGAGCTCATATAAAGACAAACAAGTAGCTAGTCAAGGGCATGGCAAACCCAGGGACACATCAACCCTGCCCCCAGACTAAATATATAAATAGTGTGCAATAGTCTCTTCTCATTTCTGCCTCAGCCAGATGGAGTTCAAATATGTCATCCTCATCATTTCATTTCTCCTCTGACAGATGTACATAGTTGATATGATCTTGTACAGCCTGGACCTACCTGCCTAGCACAGTGGCTGAAACCCAGGAGGCATTCAGTAAATATTGCTTTGAATGAATAAATGGACTAACGAACATTTGCTCTCTTCTGTAGTAACAATAACTATCTGACATTGTGTATATCAGGCTCTATGCTAAAGTTTTCACCTGCATTATCTTATTTTATAGATAGATAGATACTATTATTATCAGAAGGGGCAAGGGAGCTCTCCTGGGTCTCTTTTATAAGGTCATTAATCTCATTCCCTCCCAAAGTCCCCACCTCCTAATTTTACATTTGATATTGTGGCTTGGAAAGGTTAAGTAACTTGCTCATGGTCACATAGTGAGCGGCCATTCTAGAGTCAAAACCACTGATTTCGGACTTAATTTTCTTTTCTTTCCTTTTCTTTTTCCTATTTATTTTATTTATTATTTATTTAGGCTGTGTTGGGTCTTCGTTGCTGCACGTGGGCTTTCTTTAGTTGTGTGGAGCGGGGGCTTCTCTTCGTTGCGGTGCGCGTCTCATTGCGGTGGCTTCTCTTGTTGCGGAGCACGGGCTCTAGGTGCGCGGGCTTCAGTAGTTGAAGCACGTGGGCTCAGTAGTTGTGGCTTGCGGGGTCTAGAGCGCAGGCTCAGTAGTTGTGGTGCACGGGCTTAGTTGCTCCGCAGCATGTGGGATCTTCTTGGACCAGGGCACGAACCCGTGTCCCCTGCATTGGGAGTGCAGAGTTTTAACCACTGCACCACCAGAGAAGTCCCTCCCTTCTATTTTTATTAATGATAATAATAATCACAGTTTATATGTATTTAGCACTTACCATGTTCCAAGCACAGCGCTAAGTATTTTACCTTATTAGAGTTGTTTAATCCCCAAAACAACTCATTTATGCCCATCAGTATGTATTTTTCTTCCATTTCCCATCATTATGTGAACTTGGATACCTTACTAGGAATAATCATAATTTGCAGGGTTTATGTGACTATTCCAGAGACTATATGTAAATCATCAAGTACAGTGGCTGTGTACGTATATATCCTGGAAACAAAATGCACATGCTCCATCCTAAAATCACCTTTGCATGAGTTCAGTTTAATTTACTGAACATCATTTGGATAAGCAATTAATTTGCAAGGCGGTATCTTAGGCAGAAATAGTGTACACCCAAACGCTGAACAAAATGCCTCAGATCTCTTTCAACCTAAGCCAGTTGGAAGCAGGTCTCTTACAAAGTGAACACAGGTCAGTTTTCAAAAGAGAGGAAAAGGATGTCTCAGGTGGGCACAGCCTACAAACGTGCCGTCAAAGGATGGTTCCAACAGCCCAGTTGTATGCAGGAGTATATTTTCCCAATTAAAACATCAGCGCACAAGGTTTAAGAAGTGGGTTGTTATTTTTTAAATTGAGGTATAAGACACAATCTTATATCTAATCTTAAGTGTATGCTAGATCATTTTTTTTACATATGGATACACCCCAGTAACCCCACCCAGATCAAGATACAGAATATTTACAGCAGCCCATAAGGTTCCCTGTATCCAGAGTGGTTTGTAATCAACAAACAAAAACGATTTAAAATCAGAACAGAAAACCAGAAGGTAGGTAAGGAACTTCTAAAGCTGGGCAAACTAAGGGCTGGATTTGGGGGAGGATATTAAGTAAGAATAAGACAGATTCGACTTCTATCTCCTCTTATTGGTGGGTGTAGAGTGCTTCTGTGATTCACACTCATTATGTCCATCGATCCTCACAATGACTCTGCCGTATAGTAAAGACTTTTTGCACGTGAGTAAACAGAAACATCCCTACCTGAAGGAGGAGAGAAAGCGGATCCAGCCACGTGGCAGAGGGAAAGTTGGAAGGCCTGTCGTCAGGTTACCTATCAGTGCCAATCCGGCCAGCCCACTGGCGGGCGTCCCAGGCCCCAGGTATAAAGGCTCAAGCCGACTGCCTTTAAGCTGTACAGAACTCCGCCACACGAGCTTTGATCTTCCCAGAGGCTGTATGCCTGTAGAGGTTGGTGCCACAGGCGGATCGGTGCGGAGACCTATATGACGCTGGACCCCAGGTACATTATGAGAGACCTATAGCCTTGCTTAACTCCCTCAGGGACTCGTTTGAGGCTCTTTGCACTTTAAGCGGGGAGCAAGCCGAATATCCTGGAAAGGATAATAATTATTTTAATTCTCTCTGAGGATTTGAGTGCAATAATCCAAGGATTCAGGAAACTATTGCACAAGCATAGTGCCACTTGGCACCGAGGACAGCACGAGGCAAACATTTTGAGAATCTCCTCCTGAGGCCAGCGAGGACAGGTCTAGATTAAGGCAACAAACCCAAAGTGTACACTACTACAGAAGAGAGAAGAACGATTGTTTTACCGTCAGGGAAACACTGAAAGATTTGCAACAGCAGCGTGAGGGGCAATTTGCCTGGTCTGGGGGAGGCAGGAGGAAGCACCCAATGAGTAGAAGAGACGGGCATTGCTGCGCCCAGCAGGGCTCACTATGACGATCCGTGTGTGCTTGTGCATTGCAGGCTGACCAGCTCCAGCAGAGGTTCCTCTGCAACCGGCACCTGCTGCCTGATGTGGTGCCTGGAGCGGCTCCGCTTGGGACCCGAGCACCTCCTGCGGGGCAGAAACCGACTTTTCCAGGATCAGGCCGGCCGAGCCACTGCTCTCAGGCCCTCCCGGTGCGCAAACGTGCTCACCCCGGACCGCATCCCCGAGTTCTGCATCCCCCCGCGACTCGCGCCCTGCCCGACCCTGGCTGCAATCCAAGACAACAGGGGCGAAAAAGCAGGGACAGGCGACGGCGCGGGGCGCACGGACTGGGACCCACGATCGCAGGCTGCGCTCTCGCTGCCTCACCTGCCCCGGGCACGTACAGCCTGTGGCTTCTGCGCGCTGCTCGAGAGCCCGCACACCCGCCGCAGGGAGTCGCTCTTCCTCCGGGGCCCGGGGGCCGCCCCGCTCCTGCCCGTGCTCCGCCCCCGGGCGCGCACCTTCGGAGGCGGCGTCGGAGACGCCCCCCTCGTGCCCCCGGGAAGAGTCCCTGCTGTGCCCCCGGCGGCCCTCGGCGGCTCCCGCCCGCACCTGGACACGCTCACTCTCCGACCCCGCGGCAGCCGCCTCCTGCGCGGCCCTCGGCGGCTCCCGCCCGCACCTGGACACGCTCACTCTCCGACCCCGCGGCAGCCGCCTCCTGCGCTCTCCGCTGCTGCGCTGCGCGCAGAGGAGCAGCGGCCTGGCCAGTGCCCGCTCCGTCGCCAGCGGGGACGGGGACGACGACGACGACGAGCGCGGCGCCGGCTCCCTGTCCCCGGCTCAGGCCCCCGCCACGTCCCCTCCGCCGCCCCCCGACCCGCGGCCCGAGCGCCTGGAGGCCGAGGGCACCGTGACTCTGGACCGCGCCGGCGGCGCCCTGCGCCTGGGCGCCGAGTACAGTCGGGACAGCGGGCGCCTCCGCGTCCGGCTGCTCCACGCCGAGGGCCCGGCCGGTGGGGCCGCCGAGCCCCGCGCCCCCGTCGGCTGCCACGTCAGCTTCGTCCTGCAGCCGCCGGGCCAGACGCGCCGGCTGCGGGGCGCCGTGTTCCGGCGGAGACGCCGGGCGGTCTTGGAGCAGGACTTGTGCTTGGACGGGCTCTCGGAAGACGAGGTGCGCCGCCTGGCCGTGCGCGTCAAGGCCGAGAACCGGGGCCGCGGGCTGGAGCGGGGTCGCCTGCTGGGCCAGGGCGAGCTGCTGCTGGGCCCCGTCCAGCTCCTGTGAGGGCGCGCCCTGCCCCAGCTCTGTCCCTCGGACACAGCCGATTTGTACAAAATAAACGTGTTTTTATTATTCTACTCTGGCCTTTGTTTCAGTCTAGTGTTGGCAGAGATAATACTGTATTAATTACCACTGTAAAAGGTGTTATATTTTGTGTACATACTGTCAATATTCTTTTTAAGTAAACGGCATGCTGTTTTGCAGTAGTGTTTCCCAATGTTGATAGCCAATGGCATTGCAGGTGTTCCCCACGGTACTCTTGAGAGATAATGAATCACATGAAGTATTAAAATTAGAGGGTTTCTTGGTGATCTATTTGCTCCAATATCCTCATTTTGAAGTTTGTTCATTCCACAACATCCATTGAGACAATCTTAGAACATGTATTACTTTTGAAACATTGTTTTAGATCCTGAATAAGAAAAATGAGGCCGAGAGGAAGTGACTTGTTCAAGGTCAACAGTGAATCATGAGTAGGAGCTCCAATCTGATACTCTTCGCTACATCTTGTTGGAAGAGCACAGGAAGAAGTGAAACCATTTTAATATTTATAAGCTTAAATAATTATTATAATAGTTTTACCAGTGTCAACTTCTTTTTTTTTTTTTTTTTTTTGCAGTACGCGGGCCTCTCACTGTTGTGGCCTCTCCCATTGCGGAGCACAGGCTCCGGATGCGCAGGCTCAGTGGCCATGGCTCACAGGCCCAGCCGCTCCGCAGCATGTGGGATCTTCCCGGACTGGGGCACGAACCTCTGTCCCCTGCATCGGCAAGCGGACTCTCAACCACTGCACCACCAGGGAAGCCCATTATCAACTTATTTCTTAAAACAACCCACAAAATTGGTACAGCTATCCCCATTTAACAGATGAGGATATGGAGGCACAGAATAAAGGCAGATGCAGGATTTGCACCTAGGTGATCAGTATTTTACTCTTTACTCTGTATTAGTAACACTGCAATGTCGGAAAGGCTCATCTTACTAGAGTCGTGAAACTGCAACTTATATCTGAAATTGCTGACTCTGGGGTTGAGGTCTCTAAACATTTCTCACCCTCTAATAGAAAAGCAAATAGATTAAAATGAGTGATTTATCATCTCAAGCTACTGACTTCAGGCATTGAGATAAGCTGGGTCTACGACTGACTGAGGCAGAAGCTAAAGACTTCAGAGTCCTAGAAAAACGGGTACCAGCCTTATCGGCACCAGATGAGCTAATGTACCAGGGCAGAGTCAAGAGTACCTGTAACATTGTTCTACCTCCTCTGGCTTCTGATAGTAATAATAGGTTTACTATGTTTTAAAGGATGATTTTCCTTCATCCCTCAAATTCATTGCCAGCCAGGCATATTTCTTCCTTTCTTAGGCATATAGGAGGGAAATGTGTCCTAAATGAGAGTTGAAAATATTTAAATATGTGGTGCACTGTTAAATATGACTACTTCATCAGTCTGGGTTCAGAAATGGTTTCTGCTTTCACTAAACTGCTGACAGTTTTATCCATTGGTGCTCGTGAAAAATGCTACTTAGAAAAGAGTTTCAGTTTTAATAACAGCTCAAGCATAAACTGAAAGTGGGTTATTGTGGTAGATATTTATAATGACATTCATTGAACAAATGCGAAGAGTAACTGAATTAACTGACTGTCAAAATCAATCACATCCAGAAGCTCAAAATGGTTGACCAAATGAATGATGACATCACAGTAGTTCAGATCTTTAAGATGCTCTTTTATCTACGCTCAGTCACAGTTTCCTTGGTCTTCAAGCCAACGATTTTTTAAAATATACATATATATATATATATATATATATATATACACACACACATACATACATATAACCTTCTTAATGATTTTAGAAGTTTGGTAGAGTAACTAATACTGAGTTCACATGTGTAGTGCTTTAAAAGGAAAATAAATGGAGAGTGAGAACAACCTGGGTATGCACAAGATCATTGTGGGGTTTTTTGTTTGTTTGTTTGTTTTAATAAAAACAGATTGTATTGATAGCTTAAACCATAAAATTTATTGCAGAAAACACTGCAACCACTATTGTCACTAGATTATATACAAGTAATGGGAAACATGAGAACTCCTAAAGCTCTTAAACATGAGAGCTCTTAAAGTTTGGGGGCAGAAGTGGCATTTTACTAAGAAGGAAAATCAATGCATATCAGGGACCTAAGTTTTCCATGAAATAACGGTGGGTATTTCCAAACAGAATCTCCACTAATGTCAAGTTATGGTTGATTGACTAATGCAATAGCCTAATCAACAAGACTTTAAATGACTTAAATAGAATCATTAATCATAAAACCATGGAACTTCAGAGTTGAAAAGAATGCTAAGAATCATTTTGTACAAATCCACATATCATAGAAGGGGACCAGAGAGGCAAACTGTAGATTGCCTCGTATCATGCAGTTAGTGAAAGAGCTGGGACTGAAACCAATTCTATTTTCATTTTGCTCTTGGACCACTACTTCCAAGAAAGGAGAAATACTTGTGCATCAATTATTTTACATCACTGATCTAATCTGAATTTTTTGCATTTAAGAAATCTTACTTGCAGTACAAATTTTTGTGATAATACAGTAGCAGCCTTTCTGGGGGCAAATTTAAATTTGATTTGCATTTTGCTGCCCTCTAGTGGATCCCTCATGTGTTTTGTCAGTTGGTCTATCTTCTTCCTATTAGACCATCTCAACCAATCTAATGCCAGGACCCAAGGACCTTGAAGATGTGTGCTAATATCAGATTACAGGAAGAAGTAGTAATAACTACTTCTAAATATAACTAAATATAAAAATACTTCTAAACTAACTAAACTGCTTCTAAAAATAACTAAATATAGCTATCTGAGCAAAGAAGGTGCCAAAATACTTTAGATTTTTAAAAAAAAACAACTTTTCCCAGTAATAATGAAGCTGGGAGTGTGTGGCAAACAGCATGTTGGTTGCAGAAAACTGCTTTAAGAGTTCTCATGTTTCCCATTGGGCTTTAGGTACCCATATCTTTTCCACAAATGACACAGCCCAATCTTGTCTCTTTGAGGTTTAAATATCTGAACATATTCAAAGAAAAACCCTATACAACAACGGGAAATATGTCAGTTTAAATAGGGTTAAGTACAAATTTAAAATCAAATCATTTTTGTCACTTAGTCTTACAAAGATAATTCATTCTATACCTAAAATACTAGCGTTAATATGACTGAAATCTGCCTAGAAGATTGTTTCTTTAGAATCTAATTTTCTTTTACCCACACTCAACAATTCTAAACATTTTCCCCATATCCATCCCCAAGACCTAGGTAAAAATACTCTTTTGGTCAAAGATATTTGAAAGACAGAGCAAAACGTGGGTACTATGTGATCTCTATAACATTAAAGCAATAAAAATATATAAGTGGATAGAAAGGTATCCAAAAGGTTAATTTAGAACACCTATCATATTCAAGATTCTAGATTTATAGCTGTAAATAAGACACAAAAGGTCCTTGCTCATATGGAATTAAGTTTTCAAAGGCAGGGGAGCAGATAGACAACAAACAAATAATTTTAGTAGTGCTTCAGAAAATTAAATGTGCTAATGGGAAAGAGTGTGACTAGGGTGAAGGGGCACCTTAGATTGGATGGTTAAGAAAGACCTCTATGAGGACCCAACACTGAGCCTCTTTTCTATGGTCATGTACATACTGCTATCATATTTTAATCCAGTGTGCTGATCTGGGGACTTCTGACCTCCCAGGGGAACCTGACAACGGTTTTCCTAGGAATTCTGCTAGTATGTTATCACTAGTGAGAAATACTTCCTGTGGGGTTCAGCCCTGCTATGTAGAAGATTTTCTGCCTCCAAGTTTACTAGTTCAACAGATGGAATTGACCTGAGACAGCCCATGGGGTTTACAAACCCAGTTTTCACTACCGTGCATCCCATAGCTAAGAATTTTATTATGGTGCCATGATGGCTCTGGCATTAATTTGAGAGGATTACAAACTCTGGTCAGATTAGGCCTTCAGGACATTAGGAAGCAAATAGCAACATGTTTTTTGTTTTGTTTGCAATGTTGTAGTTTTCAAGCAAATTTTTAATTCTGTATATGCTTAAATCTTCTCAACGACAGTGTGGGCTAGTTACTCTTATTGTACCTGGGGTAGATGCTGTAGGTTGGCTCCTTCAACGCACAATCCAACCCCTTATTGCTTTCTTTTCTGTGCTATAGAGGCTAGAGAACAAATACTTGCCTTCCCCAGGCCCCTTTTCCAGCTAAGGATAGCCATGCGACTCATCTATGGCCAATGAAAGATGGGGAGAAGTCACTTGATGGTGCCTCTTCCCCTTCCTCCCTCTCCCTGCTGGGATACACAAGTTGCCTGAGGAATGGCAGCCAGCACTAAGGACAGTAAAATGATCTTGGTTCACCAGTAACATCACTGATCCTCCATGCCAGCGCTGGACAGCCTACACCCAAAGTTCATGTCCATGAGACAAATACATCCTTTACTTGTTTCAGCCATTGCTAAGTTTTCAGATATATATGAACACAATCTTAACTGACAGAGACAGTGTCGATTTTACAGAGAAGGACACTTCTATTCAGAAGAATTAAATAAGTTGCCTGAGATCATGCAAGTAAATCATGAATTTAATTACAGACCTCTCAAAACTCCATGCTCACTGCTTTTTTCACCTCACCATCTTTCCTCATGTAAGCTATTTTAAAAAAACTTTTTTGGGGCTTCCGTGGTGGTGGCGCAGTGGTTGAGAGTCCGCCTGCCGATGCAGGGTACACAGGTTTGTGCCCCGGTCCGGGAAGATCCCACATGCCGCGGAGCGGCTGGGCCCGTGAGCCAGGGCCCGTGAGCCATGGCCGCTGAGCCTGCGCGTCCAGAGCCTGTGCTCCGCAATGGGAGAGGCCACAACAGTGAGAGGCCCGCGTACCACAAAAAAAAAAAAAAAAAAAATTTGAAGTACATTGAATCTGTAGATTGCTTTGGGTAGTAGAGTCATTTTCACAATGTTGATTCTTCCAATCCAAGAACATGGTATATCTCTCCATCTATTTGTATCATCTTTAATTTCTTTCATTAGTGTCTTATAATTTTCTGCATACAGGTCTTTTGTCTCCTTAGGTAGGTTTATTCCTAGATGTGTTATTCTTTTTGTTGCAATGGTAAATGGGAGTGTTTTCTTGATTTCACTTTCAGATTTTTCATCCTTAGTGTATAGCAATGCCAGAGATTTCTGTGCATTAATTTTGTATCCTGCTACTTTACCAAATTCACTGATGTACAGCTGACATACAATAAATTGCACTTATTTCGAGTATACAATTTCATGAATTTTGACATACACATGCACCCATGAAACCAATACCTCAATCAAGATAATGAACACAGTCATGATTCCTAATAGTTTCTTCATGTTCCTTTGTAATCCCTCTCTCCTGTCCCCTTCACGTCCCCTCTCTGGTCCCCAGGGAACCATCTGCTTTCTTCATTTATATATATATATATATATATATATATAACTAAATCACTTTACTGTACAGCAGAAATTAACACAACTTTGTAAACCAACTATGCTTCAATAAAATACATTTAAAAAAAAGAAAATCTGACCCCATTTAGGAAGCTAGACTTCCAGAATCAGCATCCATTCTCCTACAGATGGAGATTTAGATGGTTTCCAGTCTTTTACTATTCTGAATAAAGCTGCTGTGACTATTCATGTACAAGACTTTGTGTGAGCATATGCTTCCATTTCTCTTGGGTAAATACCTAGAGTAGATGGGTGAATCATCATGTGATAACTTTTTAAGAAACTGACAAAATGGTCGTATCATTTAACTTTCCCACCACCAACATGTGAGAGTACTGTTTGCCCTACACCTTGCCAAAACTTGCACATAGGAGGACCTTTTGAAGGAAACATATACTCAAAGTTTCTATTTTTTTTTCTTTTTTTACCTTTTACAAAGTTTCAATTCTGTTACCTATGTGTTATTACAACCATGTACCTCAGTCCTCTCGAGAATATTGATGACAGTTTTACTTTAATCATTAAAAAGTAGCAATAACAATTAGGCAAAATCCCCATTTAGGGCAGAATTTCAAAGTAATGTAACCATTATTATCTCGGTATAAGATATCTATAAAATATCTGGGTTTATTAAAAAAATCCTAGAACATCAGAATTTTAAAAATATTCAGTGCCAATTCAATAGTTTTCAAGTTTCATTGAGTTTCTTTCCCAAAGCGATTAATTTAGTCATTTAAAATCAATTTGGATAAAAGAGATCTATCATAGATCAGGATCAAATTTTGTGAGAGTCAGTTGAAGGAAATAACAATTATACCACTAGAGAAAAGTCTGAATCGAGATGGGGATTAGGGACACTCTTGCTTTTCTTCTAGGTAGGTTAATAGAAATCACCTTTGTCGAAGAATTGACAATCTCTTCTTTCCTATCGGTATCACCCTGAAGCTTGGGGAGCAGAAATAGGAGCTATCTGGTGACATCAGAGCTAGAATACTGCTGCAGAGCCGGTTTCTGACACTCATTATTCCAAGGTGCCACTCCACATTCAAATCTGGGCCTGGATATTCTGCAGCAACTCTCCAAGTGTTGGTTGCTGATACCAAATTCATTTTTTCAAAGAGGAGTTTATATTCAAAATCAGAGGAATGTAGGTTCCAGATCTCAGCTGCTGTTTTCTATCCGTGTCTCTCAGTCATGTCAATTAGCCTTTCTAAATGTCACTTCTTCCTAAGTAAAGAGGTAGTAATATTACCTACCACATGGGATTTGTGTAAGGATTAAAGGAGGTAATGAATTCAGTGTCTTCCACACAGGGCCTGGTATGTAGAATCACTCAATAAATCCTAGTTCTATTTTTGGCTTCTTCATAATGGATGATGTTTCTGGACTTACCCGCCAAGCTTTTAGCATGTTCAATAGGTGCTTATCCTATAGGTGGGACCCTACATCTAAGGGATTTAGGAGATAAGTTATACACATATGAGTCATTTCAGGAACAATACAAAGTGTCAAAGCAAGCAGACAAGGATTCTTTAAAAAGGGTATTGGGAAATGAGAAAGGCTCTGCCATTTATTTAATATTGATGTTCCAGACATTATACTAGACACACATTCAGTATTAGACATCTTTGTGCCACTGCCGAGTGAGGAAAGAGTTTAAAAGTAGATTTTGATGCTCAGAGATGATGCATGGTCATATGGCTGGTAAAGGGGAAGACATGGATTTGGAACGGCTGGGATACATATGACCACACAGCCTTTGCTCAAGGTGGGCTGGATTTAGGTTTAAAGAGAAAAGGGAGAAGAGCAGCCTTAGAAAAGGAACTAAGTTTTGGATCAAGATAAGAATTAATAAACTGTGTTGTGGAAACACGGCTTCTTAGATCCCCAGCAGCCCCTGGGATCATCTTTGGTGATCCTGTCCCACCTGTGGAGAACTTTGACTTGCCGACTTGCTGGCACATAAAAGTAAAGTATAGATATCACTGTGCCTTGCAACAGTTAGAAGAGAACAGCTCATCCTATGTTAGCAGTCATGATTTATTCACTCATAATATCACATCGCCCTTGGACAACACTATTTCTCCATCTTTTAAAGGTATTTTACTGCATGATTAACTATGTATTCAGCAGTAGGTTCTAAGTATGAGCTTTTCTGAAAAATGGATAAGTCACAGCTTTTTGCTTAAGAAAAAATGACTGGTTTTGAGCCAAGACAGATATATTACTTTTTATTTTAGGTAACCCAGTTCTCTAAGCTTGAGTGAGGCTTGAAAGTTTCTTTTTTGGACCAAGGCCGTAAAATTTGACATGTATCTACCATCCTTAAACATTTTAAAACACTTTATTTTTAAATTAAAAAAAATTTTATTGGAGTATAGTTGATTTACAATGTTATGTTACTCTCAGCTGTACAGCGAAGTGAATCATTTATACATACGCATATATCCACTTTTTTGTAAGATTCTTTTCCCATATAGGTCATTACAGAGTATTGAGTAGAGTCCCTGTGCTATACAGTAGGTCCTTATTAGTTATCTATTTTATACATAGTAGTAAAACCTTTCAAATTTCAATTTAAATAAAGAAGAAGGTAAGTCCATGAAGATAATAGAATTTAGATCAACTAAGAAAAAAGTTGCTCAGTGTCTTCATTTTCTTTATTTTTTTTTCCGATACGCGGGGCTCTCGCTGCTGTGGCCTCTCCCGTTGCGGAGCACAGGCTCCGGATGCGCAGGCTCAGCGGCCATGGCTCACGGGCCCAGCCGCTCACGCGGCATATGGGATCTTCCCGGACCGGGGCACGAACCCGTGTCCCCTGCATCGGCAGGCGGACCCCCACCCACTGCGCCACCAGGGAAGCCCCAGTGTCTTCATTTTATAGATGACAAAAGTGAGATCAAACAGTGAAAGGATTTTGCAGGGTCATATTGCCAGTTAGTGACATATCCTGACTCCCAAATTAGAGCCCCTTCTTCCTTCATCTGCCATAATACTAACTACACTGGTGAACTCTCAATTTTTTGTATTATTAAAGAACATTTTGAAAAATGATCACCATCAAAACACAAACATTCCCCTGCCACTCTGATGTAAATTATTTTTGTCTTTATTCACTACTTTCCAGTCTTTGTTCATAAGTATACCTGTACTTATACAACTTCAAGAATAGTGTATACACACATAGCATTTTTTTCTATTTTTTATTTATGATTATAATTTGAGTTGTTCATGTTGCCATTGGCCTTTGGTATCATAGCCCTTGAAGTAGATATATAATAATAAATATCACTATGTCCCTATTGTTGAACACTATTCACACTTCCCAATTTTTTTCTTCTTTTGATTTTTTTTCTTGAATAAATTCTAAGTGATGTGATTTCAGGATCAAAGGCTATGAACAAGGTTATATCTCCTAATACACCTTAATAAACTGCCTTTTCCAGTTTGTTAATATTTTCTTTTACAAAGTGAAATGGGGAAGAGAAGTACTGTGAGGAAGGGAGAGAAAAAACCCGAAATTTAATAGGTTTGTAACTAAAGAACTGAACATGTTTGTAGAACGCACAGTGTTTCCAGAGATGAAATAGCAAGTGAAAAGGAATGAGTATGGCTTGGTTGCTATGGTAAGTAACACTATTGTTACATATTAATTATTGATATTAAAGACTCTTTCTCAAAGCATTTGCTGGCCTGGGCTGCTTCTGAGCAAGGGTCCCCTTCCTCTCCAGTCTCCTTTTTCCTGTATCAGGGTCTAGTTTGCAGCAAGAGCCTCCAAAGCACAAAAATGTTATTTCTGTTGGGATTTTAAAAACCCTACTCTCTTTAATTACTGTTTTGTTAAGAGCCCTTCTAAGTGCCTGGAGAAAGAACCGAGAAGAACAATTTGCTCAGATGCATCCATCTTAAATAACTTGGAGGAGAGTAAACTGATTTCATGCAAATATGTTTTTAGACTTATGCTTTTTAAATCTAATTTTCATTATGAATGTGATTGATGTATTTTTTTTTTATATCTAACCTGCCATATTTAACCAGGAAGGTTTTGTACAACTACAGACTCTTTCCATGTGTATGACTGGTATAGACTATGGCAAGTGGTGAGAGGGGCATATACTTTAATAGGTTTGGGATATCCTCTGTGGATCTCATTACAGAAGGAAAAGAGTTTGAAAACTACAAATTTGAACTGAAATGTCAGATAATTCACAGTCATGAATTAAGCTGCCACCCCAGGCAGACCCAATGATATTAAATTACAATGTCAATAGCATTGTGAAATACTCTGCCTTCCAAATACCTGAGTAAACTCAGCCCTAAGAAAGATGGTCATAGTGTTTGTTGAGCACCCAGTATGAACCCAGCAACTGTGTCGGGCACCCTTGGGGATATTAACAACACAGCATGCTTAGTGATGCTGAAGAAAGAAGATGACAAGAAATAGGAGACACTGGTTCTAGTTCTGGCTCTGCACACCATGAGTAAGTCACTCCCTCTTTGGGCCCTAATTTCCTCATTTGGAAAGTGAGAGGCTTGGAGTAGATCCAGAATAGCAAGTAGATTTTATCTCAGGTGTAAGCTCCACTGAACTTATAGTGGTGGCCTGGAGTGCTATAGTGAAAAGAATGCTAAGACAACATCTGGGCTTAGGGGGAGAGAGCTCTGTGATTGATTAGCTATGTCTGTATAGGTTCACTGATTAGCTATGTCTGTATAGGTTCATACTGAAGTACGGATACATGTGCTACTACTTATTGACCCTGGGCTCATGAGCTCTCCAACTCTGATATTCTTTGATGTTAATGAAGATAAGATTCTTGCCCTAAGTAACTTAAAATCTGTTTGCAGAAGTAAGACCAGCAACCAGAAATTAAATAAATTGAATAAATCGAGGTGGAATAATTATGAGGGCTAATTTGTGTGGCACAGATGATAAAGGTCAAAATTCAGAGACAACAAAGATCAGTTTATCAATTCAGACTTGGGTAGTTATGGATATTTTCTTGGAGGAAAGAACACTTGAATTGGGTCCTGAACAGGGAAAGATAATACTAACATAAATACTAAAAAAGATCATATATTTATGATTATAGCACTTTAGGATTTACACATCACCTTGGCATATATTATCAAATTTTGAGAAGATTTCAAGTGTGTTTCATATTTTCCGGATGCTTGATAATTTACAGAGTTTTCACAACCATTGTAACATTTAATCTTCACAATAATCCTAGAAGTAGGTATCATTAGCCATCTTGCAAATGAGGAGTCTGACATTTAGTAAAGTTAAGTGACTTTTCAAGAAATGTCACACAGTTAATAAGGGGTATAGTGGGAAACAAACCTACCTTACCCACAGTTTAGAACTAGGCTAAGGGAGGTGTACGGATTAGGGTTGAGCATTAAAAAAAAAAAGTCCCCCTTAACTTAGGAAAAGACTGGTATGTAACTACGGTAATGAGAAGTCGCAAAAACTTCTTTTTTGGAAGCAACATGCCTCACTGAACATGCTTCTACAAGCCAACCAATCAGTGACAACCTTCACTTCTGGAAGCCAGCCAATGAGAGATGGACTCACCTAAGCCTACCTCTGAGCGACAGCCAATCAACAACAGTCTCAGCTGAGTAACCAAGCTGCTGCGGAGAACGTCATCAGTTTTGGCTCTAAAATTCCTCCAATTCCTGAGCTCTGTGCTTCCCCAAACCCCTAAAAGATATTAGCAGACTTCTCAGCTCAAAATGAATGTGCCTGACCAGCGTATCCCTCCCTTACTATAGTAAGCAATAATCTCAGCTTTGGTTTGTTTGTTTATTTATTTATAGCAGTGTTGGATCTTTGTTGCTGCATGTGGGCTTTCTCTAGTTGTGGCGAGTGGGGGGCCACTCTTCGTTGCGGCACGCAGGCTTCTCATTGCGGCGGCTTCTCTTGTTGTGGCTCACAGGCTCTAGAGCGCAGGCTCAGTAGTTGTGGCGCACGGGCTTAGCTGCTCCACGGCATGTGGGATCTTCCCGGACCAGGGTTCGAACCTGTCTCCTGCATTGGCAGGCAGATTCTTAACCACTGTGCCACCAGGGAAGCCCTCAGCTTTGTTCTTTATTTCAGATACTGAGTGGTGGTCTCATCACTTGTTGACGAGGTCCATTCAAAACAAAGCCGCTTTGGATATTTCAAACAAAGGTAAGAAAATACAGAGGATTGCTTCCACGGGGTGGGAAGGATTGTGTCTGCAAAAAGGGATGTTGAGATGACCCAGAGATGAATAAGAGGTACAAGCTTCTAAAAGATTGGTTACATGAATGTAACTCATGCCAACCCTTCTTCCAGGCACTGGAATACAGAAAGGAGCAAAGAAGAGAGATCCCAGCTCCCATGGGATTGAGAACGAACAGTGAATGAGTTTTTAAAAATAGCTAAACAAGGTACGGGAAGTAACATGAAATGACGCAACAGAGTGATGTGATAGATTGGGGTCAGGGAAGCCCTGTCTCAGATGAAGGTGATAATACAGAGGCTGAGGTAGCTTAGGCCAACCCTACTACCATTATAATGCTGTGCCACCAGCAGCATAAAGTTGTCCCTCTGGGTCAAATTATTCACTCCAAAACGTCAAAATCTCACTGAGATAAGCATTAACAATTCCTTTGTGGATTTTTTTTTTTCTTTTTCTTTAAAGTTGGACACAGGACAAAGCCTGGAAAGTGTCTGTCTGGCTGATTAGCCAACTGTTTTTCCCATAAGATACCATAAAGGAGAAGAGAAGGGGGAAAAAAAAAAGCAACCAAAAAAATCCTGGGGAGGAAAATACAGAACAGATGGTGATGTTTATTACTTCATTAACCTTTGCATATGTGAGAAGTGCTTGCGAAATTTCTGGGAACCGGGCATTGCCAGAAGAAAAAAATATATATAAGCTAATTGCTAGTACTAACAGCATCAATAAACCTAACCACACCTGAGGTGCTTGAGCTGGAAGCAGAAAACCCAGCTATCACATACTTGTAAACCTGTCACTTGTGGTAACCAGAGCTTAAAAAAGAAGGTGGGGGAAGGCAAAAGCTTTTCAGAGAGCAGCTCCTGTTACTACTTCTTAGCAGTGAAACTCTTGATTGTAATAACTGTGAAATGATTCTTCTTTCAAAGCAGGGGTAAAAATTTAAGGAAGAAGTAGGGAAGGCTTTAGGCGGGCATGATGAGGGTGAAAGAGACTGAAGAAGGCTGAGATCATAAATCAGGGGAGATGATTCCTCTTCTGGTTCTGCTCCAGCTGGATGTGTGAGTCCTCTGGGCCCAGGCCCCCTAATATACGTAAATGGAGCATTGGACCAGAGCAGTGGTCTCTAAATGGTCTTTTTAGCTGCTGAATCTTTTTTTCAAATACAATCTTATGCAGAAACTTAACATCAATGCTAATTTTAAAGATGAAGTTGCTCTGGTTGATGAAGAAGTGATGGACCCAGAAACCCATTCATTCATGCAGACACTAATTCAACAGATATTTTTTGAAATCCTATTATGTGTCAGGCAGTGTTCTAGCTGCCTGGAAAACATCAGTGAGCAAAACAGATAAATATCCCTGCCCTTATGAAACTTACTTTTTAACAAGGGGAGTAAATTGTTTAGACAATAAACAGAGTAAATCAACATATAGTAAATATGTATGGTATGTTAGAAGGTGATAAATATAACAGGAAACAGAAAAGTATACCAGAGGAAGGGGAATCCAGAGTGCCCAGCTGATATGGGGAAAACTGCAATAGAGGAGGTAGTCGGGGAAGTTCTCATAGAGAAAGTGAGGTTTGAACAAAGATTTGAGAAGGGAGCGAGGAAACCACCAAGCAGGTGTCTGGGAGAAGAGCATCCAGGAGAGAGAGCGGCCTGAGCAAAGGCCCTGCATGGAAGCACACCTGCACAGTGGAGCAGCAACAAAGATGCCAGGGTGGCAGGAGGGCAGCGAGTGATGAGCAGAGGAGCAGGAGAAGAGATTGGAGAGATAAAGGGGACTAGACTGTGCAAGGCCTTGAAGAGTCTGGCCAGGAATCTGGCTTTTACGCTGAGTGAAATGGGGAACCACAGCAGGGTTTTGAGCTGAGGAATTGCCTAATGTGACCTCTGTTTTAACAGGCTCACTGTAGCTGTTGCATTGAAAATAAGCTAGATGGCAATGAGGATGAAAGCCAAGAGACTAATTCAGGGCAGAAATGAGGTGGCCCAGATCAGGGCGGTAGCATTGGAGATGGTGAGAAATATGTCCAGGGTCTGGACATAGTTTCAAGGCCCTACCCCTTAGCCTCCTACTCACTCCCATAGCTGCTTCTGGGGTCCTCCTGGAATCCCTTGGACTTCTAGAGCACAGTTTGCAAATCCATGGGCATCTTGACCTGCCAGCTTCCCTTCTGGCCCTGGTTCCTATCTCCAATAGAGCCAGAGCACTAATCACGAATGTTCAAAGCGCTGCCCAGGGAATGGTATGATCTGCTGGACCTAACTTTTTCCCTAGCCCAAACATTTAAATTTTGGGTAGTGAGAAATATTTTGGCTTATAAGTCATTACCGGAGTCTACCTCAAGCCTGCACACCAGCCTTTCTGGCTTGGAGGACAGCCTCGTGTGCCTCACTGCAGGCAAGAATTCCAATGAGGGCCTCAAATGTGCAGTAGGCCCTCATGTACATGTTCCATCCTTCCTCCTCCTGTGAATGACAGAAAGGGACCAGCATGCACTCAAGACTCAGATCCCTCCGCAGACGGCCTCTGGGCTTTCTGCACTGTCATATTGGTAATAACTCCATGTATTACATACAGAAAGTTCTCAAAGGAAATAGGTTGTGTTGATTCAAACCCGTACCAGTAGCTCCATATAAAAACAACATTATAAGCAGCAAAATTGCAGAGTCATAAAGGAGGATGGAGTTTTGGTTTCTGTCCACTTTAGTCGAAACTTATAAGCTGCTTGTGAATTGATCTGAGGAGCACATAGGGCCCACCTGGCTAAATTATTTATCCCATAGGCTTCTATTATTTCTACAATTATCCAAATTTAAGCCAGGATGACAGATAGAATTTATCTCCAATATCAAATGTGATCAATTAGTAAAGGCTATCTGGAGCAATGTGTTGAGAAGGATAGTGAAGCCACATCCAGGTTCAACAACAAGAAATAAAAAAGAACTGTAATTGATTAATAGTGTCTGCCATGGACGTGGTAAGAAGGTACTGTTACATATTTTATTCCTATTTTAAGCCTTTCTCTTATGTTCAAAAGCCCTATATTTAGAAGGTACCATTTAAAATAGAAATGGGCAGAAAATAATTACTAGTAACGAAACCTGTTGAACATCCATTCACATGTTATGTATGTTTTGAGGCGTAAACTCCATTTCTTAAGTATGTATCTGAATCCTTAAATTGGATGTAGCCTGGCCCAAATCTGCTTGATTAGGAAATAATTGTTGAACGCAAATCTGATAACATTCAACCCAGCTGTTTTGTCTATTGCCTTTTGGCATCATATCTTTCACGGAAGTTACTTTTTGAGCATCCAGTGTTTTCAAGGCACGATTTAGGTACTTTCCATATATTATCTCAAATTCTCACCACAATCCAGCAAAGTAGATGTGACTTATGTCTGTTTTACAGAGAAGACTCTGGATTGTCACACAGGTACAGGTGGCAGATAAAGGCTCTGAACCTACCTCCAATGCTTTGCTCTTTCTTTTCAAATTTGAAATTGGCGCTATGAGCTCATGCACATAATTTGCAGAGGTAAATTATCTACTAATGGATGTCTCCAGCTGACAAAATGACGAAGTTGTTCATCTCAAAGATGACTCTAGTAGCATAAGCCTGATGATCTTTGTGATTTCACTAAGTAAAGCCCCAAGGGCTATTAACACTGATTCAATAAATGCTGAAGCCCTTACCCAATCATTTGTTTGCATCCTTCAATAAAATGGAAATGTCAGCTGGATGTGACGCACCTCATTCTGCTAGTGATATTTTGAAAGAGATGACTGTTTTCTCAGAGCTCATATTTCCTCTCCGGTCCCCTCCCTTCCCCACTCCTCCCCAAGCCACCACCTGTTAGATGGTTGCTGGGAAGAAGGTCAGGTTTCCAGATGCTGACCCAGGACTGGGAAATTTCCCAGAAAGTGTGCCTGATATTCATGTCTACAGTTCTGATTTTATAGGGCAGAAACATTTAATTGCAGATTTCCACTGTCACAGATAATATGAATTTAGGGCATAAAAAGCAAAATTCCAAATGGGTACTTTTGCCTTATACATCTTTAATAAAGCTTGTGAGAGGGGTCACCGAGTCAAAACATAGCAGGCTTCACCCACAAGCATTTAACCCATAAATGCCTACTATGTGCTCTTCCTCACACACTGTGTGATGTAGTCATCAGCCTCTTTAGAGGTTGCAAGGGGGACAAAGGACCCAGGATTCACAGACCTTAAACTCTACCCGGAGAGGCAACATGGACACCGAAAACATTTGGAAAACATCGGGTTGATAACAACTAACACTATACAGTAAGCGACAGATTCTGCTCTAAATGCCTTACATATATTAACATGTTAATACATGCAACAACATCAAGAGCTAGGTACTATTTTTTATCCCCATTTTACAAACAAGGAAACTGAGGCTGAGGTCACATTGCTAGCAGAGGTCAAGCTAGAATTTGAACCCAGACTCTTAACCACACTTTGTGTTGCCTCTTATGTTACCTGCTTGGTGAAGTGGCCAGAAGTGTAAATAAAGCTGAGACAATGGGGAATTTAATGTAGCCTGTGTAATGCAGGAGGGCTTCAAGGAGGAGGCATGAATTCCTATGTCTGCATCTCTCATATTGGAATCCTGGAAACCTGACTGAGACTCTGGGGTGCAACTTCCTAACTTCGAATGTCAGCTCTACCTCTTACTAGCTTTGTGACCTTGGACACATTTCTTAACTTCTCTGTGTCTGTTTCCTCAACTATAAACTGGGGGTAGTATTTCTATTAGGCTATACAAATTCTGGAGTGGTTGTAAGAACAAAATGTGACACTGGGAGTAAAGGGCTTAGCATAGCTTTAAACATCATACAAGCTTAGTGAGTATTCACTGTTATTGCTATTACTATTATTGTTTACAGTTAGGTACAGGGTTCAGATAACTTTTGCCTTATGCTGGCAAGAAGGGTGCACAGGGTATTGTCAAGCAGGATGGGAACTTGCATCTTCAAAAGATATTTGGCCACAGCAACCACAGTCTGTGGTTCTCTCTTTCTCTCCATCTCCAACTCTCCTACTGTGATCAGGTTTCTTCCATGGAGTGGAGAAAATGATGGGTGGAGGCCATGGATGCCAACATTTTCAGCATATATTCAACTAGCCTAATGACCCCAGAGGAAAGAAGAGCAACATGGTCCCCAAGGAAGCCTCTGATTGGCTCGGCATAGTCATGGGACCCTCCCTGGGCCAATCACCATGGCCAAGGAAGGGTACCACTGTTGGCAGTAGAACCAAGAACCTCAGGGAGTAGTGGAGGGGCAGTTCCTCCAAGGAAGGGGGTGTTATATCAGGAGAGAGAGCACAGGGATGCGAAGCAAAAACAACAGATGTTAGTCCTCCAACACCCACCCCTAGTACCTAAAAATAGGCTTACTTTGCCACACATGAGAACATAACTTTATTAATAACCAAATATCATTATTTGTGGTGAAGGAAAAATTACTACGTTTGTCAACTTGGAAGCTTGAAACCAACAGCAGCAAAAAGTAAAGAAGATATTCTGTCAATACAAAACAAACTTTAAAATGTGAATCAGATCATTGATAATTTTATAACTTCCTTTTTTTCAGCTGCCTAGCTTTTAATTCTAAGTTGAGGTAACTTGTTAAATTTTCTTGTCCTCCAGAGTTCCTTAAAGAGTTTTTATTTGGGAAGAAAGAAACTATTCTGCTAGTAATGCAAGTTGTCAAAAATAAAACTTGCAAAGAATATGCTTCAAAAAGCCTTGCCCTCGTTTCATGGTAGGTAATGCTATCGTAGCACATTTACAGATAATTTCAATTTCTCTTTTTGATGATCTTGGGTAAATGATAATGATGTGCAGGTTATTTGAAATATATCTCTGTGATACACCAGAAATACATCTACGCGTGGAACAATTCCTACGGAGCACCTACTGAACGCTGGCAGAAGACCTCAGACCTCCCAAAAGGCAAGGAACCCCCCACGTACCTGATTAGGGCAAAAGAAAAAAATAAACAGAGACAAAAGGATAGGGACAGGTCCTGCACCAGCGGGAGGGAGCTGTGAAGGAGGAAAAGTGTGCACACACTAGGAAGCCCCTTCGCGGGCGGAGACTGCGGGTGGCGGAGTGGGGGAGCTTCAGAGGCGGAGACTGCGGGTGGCGGAGTGGGGGAGCTTCGGAGCCGCGGAGGAGAGCACAGCAACATGGGTGCGGAGGGCAAAGCGGAGAGATTCCAGCGCAGAGGATCGGGGCCGACAGGCACTCACCAGCCGAGAGGCTTGTCTGCTCGCCCCACGGGACGGGCGGGTCTTGGAGCTGAGGCTCCGGCTTCTGTCGGAGCGCCGGGAGAGGACTGAGGTTGGCGGCGTGAACACAGTCTGCAGGGCGCCAGTGCACCGCGGCTAGCCGGGAGGGAGTCAGTCCGGGGAAAAGTCTGGACCTGCCGAAGAGGCAAGAGACTTTTTCTTCCCTCTTTGTTTCCTGGTACACGAGGAGAGGGGATTAAGAACGCTGCTTAAAGGAGCTCCAGAGACGGGCGCGAGCCGCGGCTAAAAGGGCGGAGCCCAGAGACAGACATGAGACGCTAAGGCCGCTGCTGCCGCCACCAAGAAGCCTGTGTGCGAACACAGGTCACTATCCACACCCCCTTCCGGGGAGCCTGTGCAGCCCGCCACTGCCAGGGTCCCGGGACCCAGGGACAACTCCCCCGGGAGAACGCACGGCGCGCCTCAGGCTAGCAACGTCACGCCGGTCTCTGCCGCCGCAGGCCCGCCCCACACTCCGTGACCCTCCCTACCCCCCCCCCCCCCCCACCGCGGGCCTGAGTGATCCAGAGCCTCCGAATCAGCGGCTCCTTTAACCCCGTCCTGTCTGAGCAAAGAACAGACGCCCTCCGGCAACCTACACGCACAGGCGGGGCCAAATCCAAAGCTGAGACCCTGGGAGCTGTGAGAACAAAGAAGAGAAAGGGAAATCTCTCTCAGCAGCCTCAGAAGCAGCAGATTAAAGCTCCACAATCAACTTGATGTACCCTGCATCTGTGGAATACATGAATAGACAACGAATCATCCCAAATTAAGGAGCCATGTGGATGAAAGGCTCTTGGTGCTGCAGCCAGGAGTCAGTGCTGTGCCTCTGAGGTGGGAGAGCCAACTTCAGGACACTGGTCCACAAGAGGCCTCCCAGCTGCACATAATATCAAACGGCGAAAATCTCCCAGAGATCTCCATCTCAACGCCAGCACCCAGCTTCCCTCAACGACCAGCAAGCTACAGTGCTGGACATCCTATGCCAAACAACTAGCAAGACAGGAACACAACCCCACCCATTAGCAGAGAGGCTGCCCCAAATCATAATAAGTCTACAGACACCCCAAAACACACCACCAGACGTGGACCTGCCCACCAGAAAGACAAGATCCAGCCTCATCCACCAGAACACAGGCACTAGTCCCCTCCACCAGGAAGCCTACACAACCCACTGAACCAACCTTAGCCACTGGGGACAGACACAAAAAACAACAGGAACTACAGACCTTCAGCCTGCAAAAAGGAGACCCCAAACACAGTAAGATAAGCAAAATGAGAAGACAGAAAAACACACAGCAGATGAAGGAGCAAGATAAAAACCCACCAGACCTAACAAATGAAGAGGAAATAGGCAGTCTACCTGAAAAGGAATTCAGAATAATGATAGTAAAGATGATCCAAAATCTTGGAAATAGAATAGACAAAATGCAAGAAACATTTAACAAGGACCTAGAAGAACTAAAGATGAAACAAACAATGATGAACAACACAATTAATGAAATGAAAAGTACTCTAGATGGATCAATAGCAGAATAACTGAGGCAGAAGAACGGATAAGTGACCTGGAAGATAAAATAGTGGAAATAACTACTGCAGAGCAGAATAAAGAAAAAAGAATGAAAAGAACTGAGGACAGTCTCAGAGACCTCTGGGACAACATTAAACGCACCAACATTCGAATTATAGGGGTTCCAGAAGAAGAAGAGAAAAAGAAAGGGACTGAGAAAATATTTGAAGAGATTATAGTTGAAAACTTCCCTAATATGGGAAAGGAAATAGTTAATCAAGTCCAGGAAGCACAGAGAGTCCCATACAGGATAAATCCAAGGAGAAATACGCCAAGACACATATTAATCAAACTGTCAAAAATTAAATACAAAGAAAACATATTAAAAGCAGCAAGGGAAAAACAACAAATAACACACAAGGGAATCCCCATAAGGGTAACAGCTGATCTTTCAGCAGAAACTCTGCAAGCCAGAAGGGACTGGCAGGACATATTGAAAGTGTTGAAGGAGAAAAACCTGCAACCAAGATTACTCTACCCAGCAAGGATCTCATTAAGATTTGATGGAGAAATTAAAACCTTTACAGACAAGGAAAAGCTGAGAGAGTTCAGCACCACCAAACCAGCTCTACAACAACTGCTAAAGGAACTTCTCTAGGCAAGAAACACAAAAGAAGGAAAAGACCTACAATAACGATCCCAAAACAATTAAGAAAACGGGAATGGGAACACACATCGATAATTACCTTAAATGTAAGTGGACTAAATGCTCCCACCAAAAGACACAGATTGGCGGAATGGATACAAAAACAAGACCCATATATTTGCTGTCTACAACAGACCCACTTCAGACCTAGAGACACATACAGACTGAAAGTAAGGGGATGGAAAAAGGTATTTCATGCAAATGGAAACCAAAAGAAAGCTGGAGTAGCAATTCTCATATCAGAAAAAATAGACTTTAAAATAAAGACTATTAGAAGAGACAAAGAAGGACACTACATAATGATCAAGGGATCGATCCAAGAAGAAGATATAACAATTGTAAATATTTATGCACCCAACATAGGAGCACCTCAATACATAAGGCAAATACTAACAGCCGTAAAAGGGGAAATTGACAGTAACACATTCATAGTAGGGGACTTTAACACCCCACTTTCACCAATGGACAGATCATCCAAAATGAAAATAAATAAAGAAACACAAGCTTTAAATGATACATTAAATGAGATGGACTTAATTGATATTTATAGGACATTCCATCCAAAAAAAACAGCATACACATTTTTCTCAAGTGCTCATGGAACATTCTCCAGGATAGATCATATCTTGGGTCACAAATCAAGCCTTGGTAAATTTAAGAAAATTGAAATTGTATCAAGTATCTTTTCCGACCACAACGCTATGAGACTAGATATAAATTACACGAAAAGATCTGTAAAAAATACAAACACATGGAGGCTAAACAATACACTACTTAATAACTAAGTGATCACTGAAGAAATCAAAGAGGAAATCAAAAAATACCTACAAACAAATGACAATGGAGACACGACGACTCAAAATCTATGGGATGCAGCAAACGCAGTTCTAAGAGGGAAGTTTATAGCAATACAATCCTACCTTAAGAAACAGGAAATATCTCGAATAAACAACCTAACCTTGCACCTAAAGCAATTAGAGAAAGAACAAAAAAACCCCAAAGTTAGCAGAAGGAAAGAAATCATAAAAATCAGATCAGAAATAAATGAAAAAGAAATGAAGGAAACGATAGCAAAGATCAATAAAACTAAAAGCTGGTTCTTTGAAAGGATAAACAAAATTGATAAACCATTAGCCAGACTCATCAAGAAAAAAAGGGAGAAGACTCAAATCAATAGAATTAGAAATGAAAAAGGAGAAGTAACAACTGACACTGCAGAAATACAAAAGATCATGAGAGATTACTACAAGCAACTCTATGCCAATAAAATGGACAACCTGGAAGAAATGGACAAATTCTTAGAAAGGCACAACCTGCCAAGACTGAATCAGGAAGAAATAGAAAATATGAACAGACCAATCACAAGCACTGAAATTGAAACTGTGATTAAAAATTTTCCAACAAGCAAAAGCCCAGGACCAGATGGCTTCACAGGCGAATTCTATCAAACATTTAGAGAAGAGCTATCACCTATCCTTCTCAAACTCTTCCAAAATATAGCAGAGGGAGGAACACTCCCCAACTCATTCTATGAGGCCACCATCACCCTGATACCAAAACCAGACAAGGATGTCACAAAGAAAGAAAACTACAGGCCAATAACACTGATGAACATAGATGCAAAAATCTTCAACAAAATACTAGCAAACAGAATCCAACAGCACATTAAACGGATCATACACCATGATCAAGTGGGGTTTATTCCAGGAATGCAAGGATTCTTCAATATACACAAATCAATCAACGTGATACACCATATTAACAAATTGAAGGAGAAAAACCATATGATCATCTCAATAGATGCAGAGAAAGCTTTTGACAAAATTCAACACCCATTTATGATAAAAACCCTGCAGAAAGTAGGCATAGAGGGAACTTTCCTCAACATAATAAAGGCCATATATGACAAACCCACAGCCAACATCATCCTCAATGGTGAAAAACTGAAAGCATTTCCACTAAGATCAGGAACAAGACAAGCTTGCCCACTCTCACCACTCTTATTCAACATAGTTTTGGAAGTTTTAGCCACAGCAATCAGAGAAGAAAAGGAAATAAAAGGAATCCAAATCGGAAAAGAAGAAGTAAAGCTGTCACTCTTTGCAGATGACATGATACTATACATAGAGAATCCTAAAGATGCTACCAGAAAACTACTAGAGCTACTCAATGAATTTGGTAAAGTAGCAGGATACAAAATTAATGCACAGAAACCTCTGGCATTCCTATACACTAAGGATGAAAAATCTGAAAGTGAAATCAAGAAAACACTCCCATTTACCATTGCAACAAAAAGAATAAAATATCTAGGAATAAACCTACCTAAGGAGACAAAAGACCTGTATGAAGAAAATTATAAGACACTGATGAAAGAAATTAAAGATGATACAAATAGATGGAGAGATATACCATGTTCTTGGATTGGAAGAATCAACACTGTGAAAATGACTCTACTACCCAAAGCAATCTACAGATTCAATGCAATCCCTATCAAACTACCACTGGCATTTTTCACAGAACTAGAACAAAAAATTTCACAATTTGTATGGAAACACAAAAGATCCCGAATAGCCAAAGCAATCTTGAGAACGAAAAATGGAGCTGGAGGAATCAGGCTTCCTGACTTCAGACTATACTACAAAGCTACAGTAATCAAGACAGTGTGGTACTGGCACAGAAACAGAAATATAGATCAATGGAACAGGATAGAAAGCCCAGAGATAAACCCACGCACATATGGTCACCTTATCTTTGACAAAGGAGGCAGGAATGTACAGTGGAGAAAGGACAGCCTCTTCAATAAGTGGTGCTGGGAAAACTGGACAGCTACATGTAAAAGTATGAGATTAGATCACTCCCTAACACCATACACAAAAATAAGCTCAAAATGGACCAAAGACCTAAATGTAAGGCCAGAAACTATCAAACTCTTAGAGGAAAACATAGGCAGGACACTCTATGACATAAATCACAGCAAGATCCTTTTTGAACCACCTCCTAGAGAAATGGAAATAAAAACAAAAGTAAACAAATGGGACCTAATGAAACTTAAAAGCTTTTGCGCAGCAAAGGAAACCATAAACAAGACCAAAAGACAACCCTCAGAATGGGAGAAAATATTTGCAAATGAAGCAACTGACAAAGGATTAATCTCCAAAATTTATAAGCAGCTCATGCAGCTTAATAACAAAAAAACAAACAACCCAATCCAAAAATGGGCAGAAGACCTAAATAGACATTTCTCCAAAGAAGATATACAGGGTGCCAACAAACACATGAAAGAATGCTCAACATCACTAATCATTAGAGAAATGCAAATCAAAACTACAATGAGATATCATCTCACACCAGTCAGAATGGCCATCATCAAAAAATCTAGAAACAATAAATGCTGGAGAGGGTGTGGAGAAAAGGGAACCCTCTTACACTGTTGGTGGGAATGTAAATTGATACAGCCACTGTAGAGAACAGTATGGAGGTTCCTTAAAAAACTACAAATAGAACTACCATATGACCCAGCAATCCCACTACTGGGCATATACCCTGAGAAAACCATAATTCAAAAAGAGTTATGTACCAAAATGTTCATTGCAGCTCTATTTACAATAGCCCAGAGATGGAAACAACCTAAGTGTCCATCATCGGATGAATGGATAAAGAAGATGTGGCACATATATACAATGGAATATTACTCAGCCATAAAAAGAAACGAAATTGAGCTATTTGTAATGAGGTGGATAGACCTAGAGTCTGTCACACAGAGTGAAGTAAGTCAGAAAGAGAGAGACAAATACCGTATGCTAACACATATATATGGAATTTAAGAAAAAAAATGTCATAAAAACCTAGGGGTGAAACAGGAATAAAGACACAGACTTACTAGAGAATGGACTTGAGGCTATGGGGAGGGGGAAGGGTAAACGGTGACAAAGCGAGAGAGAGGCATGGACATATATACACTAGCAAACGTAAGGTAGATAGCTAGTGGGAAGCAGCCGCATAGCACAGGGAGATCAGCTCGGTGCTTTGTGACCGCCTGGAGGGGTGGGATAGGGAGGGTGGGAGGGAGGGAGACGCAAGCGGGAAGAGATATGGGAACATATGTACATATATAACTGATTCATTTTGTTGTGAAGCTGAAACTAACATACCATTGTAAAGCAATTATACTCCAATAAAGATGTTAAAATAAAAAAAAGAAATATATCTCTTACACCTTCTGTCGAATTTGTATTGCTTGATTCAATACATTTTTCTTGAAGTTATACTATGTTGTTTTCACCAATTTAAATGACATCATTTGGAGTCTGGAATGCGAACAAGTCAGTTCTGTTCTAACCCTTGAACTCTTATGACTTTCTGAGTGGTCCTTTGACTTTATTAGTGCACTTTAATCATGAGAACAGTATTGACATGCTTCTAAAGGAAAATATGATTGTTGTATTTATGTCAAAGAACTAATTAAAGCCATAGTTTTTTTTCTTAGTTTCTGAGAAGGTCACATCCTATGTGCATTGTCAGCTGAAAAATAAAAGCAGCTCACCAGGAAATCACTAGGAAAAAAAATGCTCAGTCATCACTCTAAAAAGTGATATATCTTTCAACTGGCCGCAAGATAAAATCGAGTCTCTTTCAAGGCAAGAGGTTACACTTTCCAGCAAGATTCTAATTCCAAAGCAGTCATGTTTACGTAGGAGAAAAATCATGTAAGCCCCAATTTTTCAAGTGTCTAAGGTGCGTGCCTCTTTCTCCAAAGCCTCATATCGCACATGATTACTATGATATTGGTAGGAGACCAGTTGAATCCCTATTGGAAAACCATATGCAATAAAGTTAAGTAAATTATCTACAACAAGTTGCTAATCCAAAAGCAGCAGACAGGGAAATATACAGCACACTTTCTTTTCACAAACTTAAACTATGAGTGTCTCAAGGGGACATGTCCTAATCCCTTTTATATTTCCCTCCTTACACATAGTAGGTGATTAATAGTTGTTTGCTGATTTATTTATTTATTTATCTGGCTGCACCGGGTCTTCATTGCAGCACTCAGGATCTACTTCCCCGACCAGGGATCAAACCTGGGCCCCCTGCATTGGGAGCGTGTAGTCTTAACCACTGGACCACCAGGGAAGTCCTGGCATTTGCTGATTTAATTCAGAGTCAGAATGATTACAATCAGCAGTGACCAGGAGGTAGCTATGGCCTGAATCATCCAGACCAAAAAGTCCAGGACTGCCTCTAGGTTTGAGCCTATTGTGTACTGGGGGTGGGGGAGGGGAACATTCACATTGTAGACAGTACAGATCTGTGGATTTATTATGACAAAAGCAGCATGTTATGGCATTTTCCTACAGAAGTGTCTAGCAGGTGCCTATTGGTAATTTACAGGAAGCCACCATCATCTCCATCGTATGGGTTAGCAAGGCCCTGGACAGAGGAATTGATGGATGGGCATTCAACCTTGAAGAGATCTTGAATCTTTAAATCACTGCAAGTGGGAGGAACAGCAAGAGGAATCCTGCTGAATAAGCAGTTGTTACACTTGCGGTGATAAGTTTAGGAGTCAATCAATATGCATCCTCTCGTGGGGTACATAATAGAAACCTGTGCTCCTCCCTCTCCCTGGCTCACATCCCAGTCAGTGGACTCTGCCACTTGCCTCTAGAAGGAGGGGGTAGGTGAGAGAGTGGGATGTTAATGATGCTCAGAACCACAGCAGCTGGGTCACGGCCCAGGAAAGCCACATCAGCCGGGCAGGCGCTGGTTAACAGCCTTCAGCTCAGGCCCTGAGGTCGCAGCCGCATCAGAGTGGGGAGGGAAGAAGGGCTCTTGACAGAACAGCTGGGGAACAGGCAGATTAGATCATTTCATGGCTTAAAGCAGTGGTTCTTAATGGGGTGATATATCTCAGGGGGCATTCTGGTAATTTGAAGAAGGGCTTTTGGTCAGCACGATGATTATAGGAACACTGTCCACATGTGGTGGATAAACTGGGGATACTAAATGACCTGCAATTTGACAGTCCCAGACAACAAAGAATTTTCCCAAGTCTGGCATAACGTTTGAATGTTCCACTAGGTATTCACATACTGGAAAAACCTCTTTATCATTATCCAAGCCTAGAACCTACCTCTGTTTTTACATATAACATGAAGTAGGTTTTTTGTTTGTTTGTTTTTTATCCTTTTTCTTTTCCCATTTAGGTTTTTACATAATACTGAGCAGAGTTCCCTGTGCTACACACAGTAGTTCCTTGTTGGTTATCCATTTTAAATACAGCAGTGTGTACATGTCAATCCCCAATTCCCTAACTAACCCTCCCTCCACCCTTCCCTCTGGTAGCCATAAGTTCCTCCTCTAAGCCTGTGAGTCTGTTTCTGTTTTGTAAATAAGTTCATTTGTATCATTTCTTTTTAGATTCCGCATATAAGTGATATCAGACAGTATTTCTCTTTCTCTGTCTGACTTACTTCACTCAGTATGACAAACTCTAGGTCCATCCAACATGAAGTAGGTTTTGCTTTGTTTTAATAGAAACACTCATTTTTCCAAGAGTACAACTACCATGCAAATCAGTACTTTGTTTTGCTTGGAAATATATCAAAAGTTGTTCATCACTGTGGAGAATCACTCCACTTGCTGGCTTTGTACTGCACACACCTGTGTTAGTTTGTACTTAAAACTGTCTCATGTAAAAATGTAACAGAAGACATTTGAGACTCCCTTTTGCAGAATTTAGTAGATTCTTAAGCAGATTTAGATCCAAATATTATTGAAATATGGATATATATTAAATGCATAAACATCATGGAATTTCCTTAATAAAAGTTTTTCTTAATATTTACAATTTTACTATCAATTATTTATAATTTTTTAGAACAATGATAAGAAACCTAGTATTGCAATTATACATTTAGGGTTGCCTGGATTCTTTTCCATCTTACTCTACAAGGACCTTCAATGTCTGCCCTTGAATGACTGTTCTTCTTCCAGTCTATCTTTTACCCTCCAACACTATTGAAGTATATCGTCCCCAAAGTTGTTCTCACGTACCAGAGATGGAATTTATAAAAAAAAAAAAAAAAACTCACCATGTGGCAGGATTTCAAAATAGGAAGGTTTCCATAAAACTCTGTCCCTCCTCAGTTCATCTCATAACAAAAGCAACAATTGATGCTACGTTTATGAATAAGTCCCAGCTTATTAGGGAGATGGTGTCACACTTCCTCATTTTCTCCACTATATTAGTATGTAGTTTATCTTGGCATGTTATCCCTACTTCAGTTAAGGTTACCTCCTGCTTTCTCTTATCACAGACAAATGACTCTGGTCTGCTACTGTGTATCCTCACACTAGTTCCTCCTTCAGCGTCCTACCCAGCTACTATTGCTCTTTCATTCTCCCTTATATCTTGTATATTGGGTGTTATCTTATCTGTTTCCTTCTCTTAAAGCCTGACTCATTTATCAAGCATAGGTGCAACCATCTGACCAATTCACTATGTCTTTTAGTGAAATTGTTCCTTACCATTTCAATGTTGAAATAAATTTTATCATTATTACATTTATTTCTCCATTATAGTTGTGGTAGTATATTACTTTTTTCAAGTTATAACTATAGGTAGGTCTTATTATTTATGAATTTTATTTCGGGACCTATTTAAAAGAATTTTTAATTTTTTTAAATTTTTGGCGGTGTTGGGTCTTCGTTGCTGCGCGTGGGCTTTCTCTAGTTGCAGTGAACGGGGGCTACTCTTAGTTGCGGTGCGCGGGCTTCTCATTGCGGTGGCTTCTCTTGTTGTGGAGCATGGGCTCTAGGCGCGCGGGCTCAGTAGTTGTGGCTCGTGGGCTCTAGAGCGCAGGCTCATTAGTTGTGCCACAGGGGCTTAGTTGCGCCGCGGCATGTGGGATCCTCCCAGACCAGGGATCGAACCTGTGTCAAGGTATCTCTTTGCATGTGTTGATAAGCATTGGAAGAAGAAGATCTGGTAGGGAGAGGAAGAGAGGTTAGAACTAGAGATGACAGTTTATCAACCCTCTAAATTTAAGGATGTCTGAGCCAGGGACCAGGGATACTACTAGGATTTTCCATGACTTAGTACTACTTTCTCAGTAAACAGAGCTGTGACTCGGCCCTGGATGATTACATGTGACAGAAATTCCTCCAAGCTGACAATACAGAGGACACTTTCTGTGGTTTCAGAGTTGATGCAGAGTGTCTTCTATTTTTATCTTCCTTAGATCATCTGAGTCAGTTTCTAGGAAGGTAGGCAGCTGGACACGCATTCTTTTTTTTTTTTTTTCTGCAGTATGCAGGCCTCTCACTGTTGTGGCCTCTCCCGTTGCGGAGCACAGGCTCCGGACACGCAGGCTTAGCGGCCATGGCTCACGGGCCCAGCCACTCTGTGGCATGTGGGATCTTCCCGGACCGGGGCACAAACCCGTGTCCCCTGCATCAGCAGGTGGACTCTCAACCACTGCGCCAGTAGGGAAGCCCCTGGACATCCATTCTTTTGCCTCTCTCTTTCCCAGTATTCTCCCAACAGATCCAGATTTTGTGTGTGCAGGGCAAATTCCCAAACAACTGCATCCAAAGAGTTTCAGATCTCTTCCAAACCCAAATTAACAGATTTTTAGAGCACTTTAACTATTCTTCTATTATTTTTTCATTAAAATGCTATGCATAAGCAAAAGGAGGTGAGTCCTAAAGTGAGATATTTGCAAGTGGTGTGATGGTGGGCACACCAATGAATAGCTTTAAACCTTAGATTCCTCAGTGCTAAAATAGGAATATTAAAGCTTACCTTGCAAATAAGTTATGGGAAGCAACTTCTACAATGTCAGGGATGTAGTGGGTATCCAACAAATAGTAGATGTCATTACCAAAATGATCTGTGACAGTACTTAATTTTCACTGAAAGATTTGTGGCACTAGATGAAAACAAATATTTGGTAAAACCATCTTAAAAACAGAAGAGTCCTGGGACTTCCCTGGCGGTCCAGTGGTTAAGCCGCCACACTTCCACTGCAGCTGAGACGGGTTCAATCCCTGGTCGGGGACCTAAGATCCCACATTGTCAAACCCAGTGGCTTTCAATTTTTTTTTTCTTATCATGACTCACAATAAATAATACACTTATATCATAATATATTTCATGCATGAAAACTAAAATAAATACTACATGGAACATTCCTACTCTTACTACATGTGAAGGATGCTGATGTTTTCTATTCTATGCATTCTTTTTAAAAAAATGTGTTTAGAAGGAAGTCTGCCTAATTCATTGACGTCAGAGGAAGTCAAGCAGCCACGGACAACTCAAAAGGAAGTTATTGCTCGCCAGAGGCTTAACATGAATGTAAACCCCAACCTTAGCTACATTCACTGGGTTTTACTACCAGAATAAAAGTTCTAAATCATACTTTACAACTGCTTGTCATATAACATTTGAGCAAGCTTGGAGGAGTCCCATTGACAGGGACTTGTCTCTGGCTGAGTCATTAAACATGGCATATGCCCCAACATCTCTATTTGCATCCACCAGGAGAGTGTTAGTGATTTTTCTGTTTTAAGCAGTGAAGGATTTGCCTTTGCATTCAAGGTGATTTCTGAGCCCTCTAATTGCCAATAGGTTTGGTGCGATAAGTACGCACTTAGTGAAGTCACATTATAAAATGAGTTGCTCAAATATTTAATCAGCTGTGCATAAAGCCCAGCCACATGGTTCCTTCTGTATAGCATTCTATCCACTATGGCGAGGAGTTGCTATGGGTTACAGCTCTCCTGTCAAACATGAAAAAGCTGGATTTGGGAGGTGAGTTCCAGCAATGGCTTCCTCTTATCTGAAGAAAGATTCGCAGGTAAGACTCTTAGGCCAAGAGTACAAAAGTCATGGATTCTTGTCACACATATCCTTAATAGTTTTCTGGGAATCATCAGTTTCTTCCTCAGCTTCATTCATTCAGAGGGAAGAGCATATATTCTGCACCAAGCATGTGCTGAGAGCTTGCATAAAGGTTAAAATAATTTCTCCAAGGATATCTAGTTAGCCAGTGAAAGAACAGAGATTCTAAGTCTGTCTTGCTTATTTTGAGTCCCCATTATGTGGCCAGGCATTGTTGGGGAACATGCAATATAAAAAGAACTTTTGAAGGACCTTGAAAGTCTAGTGGAGGAGGAGGTAGGTCCATAAACACACTGACATAGACTGAAAAAAGAGCTCTCATGAATGGAATGAGCAAAGTAGTGTGGGAGATCAAAAGGCTGAATGACTAATTCTGTCGTGAGTTTTTGTGCTCTCTCTCTTTCTCTTTCTCTCTTTCTCTCTCTATTTATATATAGGGATTCTGGGTGTCGTGGGAGGTTTGAGAAGCAAGATTAATAAAAATTACCAGCCAGGGCTTCCCTGGTGGTGCAGTGGTTAAGAGTCCGCCTGCCGATGCAGGGGACACGGGTTCGTGCCCCGGTCTGGGAAGATCCCACGTGCCGCGGAGCGGCTTGGGCCCGTGAGCCATGGCCGCTGAGCCTGCGCGTCTGGAGCCTGTGCTCCTCAACGGGAGAGGCCCGCGTACCGCAAAAAAAAAAAAAAAAGTGAAAAATTACAAGCCAGACTCCTATTGAATATGAACTTTATTTTTTAGTAATGAAATCCTAGTATTTCCGAGCCTTGCCTCATAAGAAGGGCCCTCCCAACTCAAACATTCTACGTATTAAATGTGACTCGAATAGATGGGTCACTGGGTTAAGGTTTATGAAACTTTTTTGCTATAAAGAGACTGGCTTGTCTTGCCCTTGGCTGGGCTCATTCTTTACCCTTAAAGGTTAAGAAGCTGGATGTCTTCCCCTTTTTAAGAGAATCAAATTCAGTTTTTTATTCACCCAGTGTTGCAATCCCTTGGACACTTTTAATACTTTATCAGACCTCACACCTACATCTCTTTCCCAAAAGTTTCAACAAAAGACTAATTGAATATCATGAATTCTGACTGAGTCTCATGCCCATCCCAGAGCCAAAGGTGGTGGCCAGGAGGTCTTGGATATGGGACAGGTGCTCCAACCCTGAATTTTGGAGGTAGGTCCCATTCCACTATACAGACTAATAAAGGGAGAAGAGAGGAAAGACCAAAAATACTGTCACTAGACATAGGGTGAATAGATGTTGGGCTACCCTAAAATAACTGCCATGAGTATAGAAGAACCTACCCAGGAATTGTAGAAATCTTGGGGAGGGCATTATATTTTTTAACAAAGTCTGGAATAGGAATTTGAGCTAAGTCTTACAGAGATCTTAAGAGGCAGGGGAGTATCATCTAATACGTAGTTTGCATCGGGGAAAAGAATGAGATAAGAGTAGATCTACCGTGAAGCTAATGAAGCTTAAACTTTCATATTTGACAGCAATCCTAAAAATGTTATATGACACTACCATTAATGAACCATGACGCTGAAACAAACTTTTCTAAGCCATCAGTAATAAAATATTTAAATCACCCATACTAAAGGAAAGATTATCTTTCTTTCCTCACTATAAAAAAATTACACTATTAAATTATTGTAATATAAAGAGGTGATCAAATAGTATGTAGGCTAAAACATGGGGAAAGTACTTTCAAGTGTGTCAGATGTTGATTAAATAAAATGTGCTGTTTACCTGGATTTTGTGATGTTTGTGGTATTTGTCAGGTCTTTCCAGTTTGTAATTTGTGATGACTTCTTTTCTCATTCTAATTAAATGTTCACATTAGTACTTATGTATTTGTAATTATTGTTCATTTTCCTAAAGAGAGCACCAAAATCGTGTAAGCTACAGATCCCACAGGACCTGAATCTATTCCTGGATTCTTCCTTCGGCAGGGCCCAGAGGGTGGCTCAGAGCTGCAAGCTCACTTCCAGGTGTCTCAGCAATTTCTGGCCAGACATCCTCACACCACAAACCCAAGGAGGAGAAAGTGTCTGTGGCCCTGCATTCCCAGCTTAATTCCCAAGGTCACTCTTCTTGGACAAGTGTAATTGCCCTCCCTCCCCTTGAACCAACCATCATATGGGGAAGGGATACGTTGACTGGTTTAAGCCAATCACAGCCCATTCCTGGGTTGGGGGTGAAGTCAATCCCACCCAAACCACACAAATAAGAATAGAGACAGAGGGGTAATTTTCCAAAGGAACTAGGTGTCCTGGTACCAGGGAGGAAGGGACTAAATGCTGGACAGAAAGCAATAAGTATCCCAGAGCTGGGACTTTCCGTGGGAGTGAAATTTAAGAGGGCATCAAAAATTCAGCAAGTTAAATAATATTTTAATGCACTATTTTTTTTTTTTTTTTTGCTGTAGGCGGGCCTCTCACTGTTGTGGCCTCTCCCGTTGCGGAGCACAGGCTCCGGACGCGCAGGCTCAGCGGCCATGGCTCACAGGCCCAGCCGCTCCGCAGCATGAGGGATCTTCCTGGACTGGGGCACGAACCCGTGTCCCTTACATTGGCAGGCGGACTCTCAACCACTGCACCACCAGGGAAGCCCTAATGCACTGTTTTTAAAAACTGAACTAGCAAACTGCAGCCTGAAAGCTGGTTGCCTTTTTCTAAAAAAATATGGAAGTCTTCACAAATTTGTGTGTCATCCTTGCACAGGGGCCAGGCTAACCTTCTCTGTATTGTTTCAATCTGAGTATATGTGCTGCCAAAGTGAGCACCTGGCTGCCTGTTTTTATTACAGTGGCTGGGCTACCTCCTTTGGGAGTTAGGCTCTGCCTCACGACTGCCTGCAAAATCGTTGATGTTCAAGAAGAAACTGTCTGGTCCCTGAGGCTTCTTGGAACCCAGGAATTGTGAGATGCTCTTTTCCTATGACAACTCTAAATTGGCCTCCTGATTCAGAGAGGTGTGGGAAAGCAGAGGATGCCCTATTTCCCTAACAATTAAGATCAAACTCCATATTAACAGCACAAGCCATTCACTAGATTTTGAAGAAAGAATGCTGGGGGGCCTTGGATTCAAGCTAAGCCTCTGCCTAATATCTCTAGCCCCTCACTCAGGCTCCTCCACCCCAAGCTGACGAGGGCAGGCTCAGCCAGCTTGCTGGCAATACGACATGAAATCTGCTGGGAACAAATGGAGGAAGAGGCAGACCCTATCCACTTTGCTGCCAGACCAAGGCAGGCCTTCCTATTCTGTGTGGGCATGTTATGGCTTCAGTTACTGAGCCAGGCTTTATCCTCTGTGACAACTCATAAAAAATCAACACAGTCTTCAATGCTGTCAGAAGCCTGTGCCTAGAAACAGCTAGTGTTGATGAAAGGGAGAAAGGCATCTTTCCTTCTAATCGCATGTGTGACTAGAAAGCCAGTATTTCTTTAACAGGACCACAGGTAACCAGTAGAAGTGACTAGTAACCACAGGGAAGCCAAACATGTCACTTTAAATAACAATCTCTATTTACTTCTAAGAAACATTCCTGGAAACGTCAATAAGAGCCATTTGTCAGCTCTGTGACCCTGGTGAGTCAACTGGATACTTAACATTTGGGTGCTCGGTCTCTCCAGGTGTGAGGTAAGGGACAGGACTTGAGTGATCATCTCTGAGGTCCTTTCCAGCTCTGGCATGCTACAGTCCTACCAGATGGGGGGTCATTTCCCTTCCCTCCCTTCCCAAGCAGTGGTAGGCAGCCCCATAACAGCTGTGGCGCCAGAGGACTAGGGCAGGAAACATGGTCAGGGCATAAAACCTGTATATACTGGCAAGTAGGACTGATGTGCAAAATAAATTTGCACTGTCACCTACTATTAGAACTTAGTTTCAAATAATCTCAGGGGGACTTCTCTGGTGGCGCAGTGGATAATACTCCACATTCCCAATGCAGGGGGCCCAGGTTCGATCCCTGGTCAGGGAACTAGATTCCACATGCATATGCCGCAACTAAGAATTCACATGCCACAACTAAGGAACCCATGTGCTGCAACTAAGGAGCTGGTGAGTTGCAACTAAGACCCGGTGCAACCAAATAAATAAATAATAAAAAGTATAAAATAAAATAATCTCAGGAATGTATTACATTCCCAAATAATTTTTTCTCTACACACTTGTGATAGTTTGGGTCCTCTGAGAAGCAGATGCCAAGAGGGGAGGGAAACACCTGTGAGGGAAAAGGAGCAGGGGGAACTGGGGGAGGTGGAGAGAACCTCCAGGACCCAATGCAGGTCTGTCAGCTGGGAAGGGAGAGGGGGACACAGAAAGGCTGGGGAGGAAGGGTCTCAAACCTACAGCACCATTCTAAGAATGTTTCAGATAGACTGAAATCATTTTCTTAGGGCTGCCAGAACAAAACACCGTGGACTGGGTGGCTTAAAGAATGGAAATTTTCCCACAGTTCTGGAGGCTACAAGTCTGAGATCGAGGTGTTGGCAGGATTGGTTTTATTCCGAGGGCTTTCTTCTTGGCTTGTAGATGGCTGTCCTCTCCCTGTGTCTGCACTTCATCTTCCGTCTGTATAGTCCTGTACCCTAATCTCCTCTTCTGATAAGAACACCAGTCATATTGGGTTAGGGCCCACCATCATGATTTCATTTTAATTTAATTACCTCTTAACAAGTCACATTCTGAGGTACTGGGGTTAGGACTTCAACACATGAATTTGGGGGGACACAATTCACTCTGCAACAGACAGGTAGGGTGTCCTCAAGCCAAAGTTGCCCATTAGAGGAGCCATGCGTCTCACAGCCACGGGACTCCATGAATATCCCCGCCATGTTCTGTCCTTGGCTGGAAGCAGCCCACAGGAAGCTTGGCCTTGTGCAAACACCATGGTGGATTCAAAGAGGCTGCAGCTGGGGCCATCAGTTAAATATCCCCCTGCTGGCAGGAGATCTGTGGCGCATTTCCATGGTCACCACGACCTTCAATCTTCATTTACTAAATTGCTCAAGAAAAATAAATTGACGACCTATTAGGTACTAGGTGAGTGAGTCTCAACCCTGATTACATGCCAACAAAATTAGCAGTGGAGATTTTGTTTTCCAGTACATTTTTCTGGGCCCCATCTCTGCAGGGGGTCACTGAGCTTGAGAGCTGGTGTGCCAGGGGCTTGGGTGGGGAGGGTGGTGAATAGGACAGCCTTTGCCCACTAGGAGCTCCGGGCCAGTGGATGAAAGTGACATCTTTAAAAACTTCGTGCACAGAATAGCAGCCACATTACCATGCCCTGGTTAAATCAGTAACTAGAATCAGATAGATGCAAGAAAGACTTGTTATGACTTATCAATCAGTAACAAATATAAAGTCCCACGAGGATAAGTTCAGCCACTCACACTCATCCTGCTTTCTCCCTCAGTTCTCCTTTGCCGGGAGCTTAATCTATACTTCTTCCAGCTGAAACCAGGAGAAATAACTCAACTCAGATTGCCGTGTGATTCCCTGCAAAGGCGAAACCCCAGTACCAACATGTTCATTCCTACAGTGCGTCCCCAGCTGCCCTCCAGCTTCATCTGGTAGCTACCACCTTGGCCGTGTTCACAAATCTCCAATGTCATGGAAGCACATTCCCCTCCTAGTTACAGCAAAGGGAAGAAAGGCTACAGGCTCTAGCCTCTGCCCTGACGTGGAACGTGAAGGAAACACCAGGCTTTTCAGTCCAGTTTTGCTTTTTACCAGGCAGACCCCTTGGAGCAAATTATTTGCTCTCTCAACATCTCAATTTCCTCACCTGTAATTTGGAAGTAATAGTAACTACCTTGCAAAGTTGTTGTTGTGAGGATTAAAGAGATCACACAGGTAGGAATGTCTCCTACCACAGTGAGTTCATAGTTGGTACTTTATGAATAATACTGAGCCCCCCACCCAAATCATCAGAAAATTATTTTCTCTAGAGTTAGAACAAAAATTCTCTTGTCAAAACCACTGGGGAAATCAGAAAACTCCAGTTTCCACTGTCCTTGAAATTCTCCCCTTTTTACCCCATTTATATAGCTGGGAGATTCCACAGCAGCCAAAACCTACTCTCCGGGAAGGTCCTAATGTTGATATTTTCAACCTCATGTGAATTTCTACTTCTCTGGACATTCCTTCCAGAAGCATGGCAATGATAACTATTCAGCCTCATCAGAGAAAAGAAAGGCTTTACCTCTTGGTAAAGAAAACCACATCAATAGCAAGGACCTTTCTGGTGGCCTCAGATCACACCAGATAGGTGTCCCCCTCATACAAGGGTGGCCGCAGCTGGAATGGCAGTAGAAATAGGAAGGGTCATCACCCCAGGGGACTGCAAACATTTCCAGTAGGAAACATCTCTCTTCTTTCAAACTAAATCTTACCCTAGATACTGATATTTGTGAAACAGAAATGTATCCTATTTCATTAATATAAAAAATTTCAGTGAAAATGTATAACCTTTGCTCATTATAACCCAAAAATGTATGAACAGGAGACTGTGTTGAAATTAGGACATTAGATGACAGTTACATTTTCTATCATCTTCAGTAACTTGTTGTTTGGGTTGCTCAGTATCAAGGAAACCCTGCTGCACACTGTTAATGGTCCCAGGCTCTTAACAGCTCTTCTGGCAATCTTGGGAGACCCTTTGAGAAAACTGTCCCTAAAGCTTGAAGACATAAATACCTATATAGCAAAAAGCACCCAGAAAGCACAATCATTGCTTAAATTATCTATAACATAATATTTTCCCATTGCCACATGTTTGCAATTCACTAGTTATCCCACAAGTGAGAATTACTCTGTAATGATGCATCTGAGCTCGGCCCAGCCTTGAATCCAGCACGGTCCATGGGGCTGTGCTAAGACACATACATAGCCTTGACTTTCACACAAGACCAGTGAGGAGTGGCTGGTCAATACACAATTCCAGGTCAGTACACATCGACAAGAGATTTAAATATATGCACAGCCGAGGGGACTTCCCTGGTGGAGCAGTGGTTAAGGATCCACCTGCCAATGCAGGAGACACGGGTTCAGTCCCTGGTCTGGGAAGATCCCACATGCCGCAGAGCAACTAAGCCCATGCACCACAACTACTGAGCCTGCGCTCTAGAGTGCATGAGCTACAACTACTGAGCCCACATGCCGCAGAGCAACTAAGCCCATGCACCACAACTACTGAGCCTGCGCTCTAGAGTTCATGAGCTACAACTACTGAGCCTGCACACCACAGCTACTGAACCCCACGCGCCTAGAGCCCATGCTCTGCAACAAGAGAAGCCACCGCAATGGGAAGCCCGTGCACCACAGGGAAGAGTAGCCCCCCTGCTAGCAGCAACTAGAGAAAGTCCGTGCGCAGCAACAAAGACCCAACACAGCCAAAATATATATATATATATATGCACAGCGGAGATGTTCCAACAAGATTTTTCCAAGGCCACAGAAGAAGTTCACATGGAACTATAAATTAATGCGCTCATAACTCCTATGGTTAAAATTACAATAAATCTGTTTGATTATCTTTTATTACTGTTTAAAGGCACTTTCATTTTTTAATGAAATTTGACTCAAGAGTTTGCAGAAGCATCTCTGCAGGACCCCAATCCCGGCCCAAGCTGAGCCCAATACAGTTGGAGGAACCAAGCCCAGAGAAGCGCAGGGTGTTGCCCGGCTCATACAGCCCATTAGTGGCACAACTACGATGAGAACCTGAAATTTCAGCCTCCTTGGCAGTCAGTGCTCTTAGCACGACACCAGAGTCCTGGGAGGCTCCCTGTGTCCCACAGTAAGTCCAGCGGTAGACAACAGCGTATAGCCAAGCGTGAAATCCTTTCCCACAGGGGAGAGAAAATTCTCGAAATGACCAGTGGCTTTTATGACTCAGCCTGTGCTGTGGAGTATTGGAAAAAGCATCGTTTGTTTGGTTTGGTTTTTTTTTTTTTTTTTGCGGTACGCGGGCCTCTCACTGCTGTGGCCTCTCCCATTGCGGAGCGCAGGCTCAGTGGCCGTGGCTCACGGGTACAGCCGCTCCGCGGCATGTGGGATCTTCCCGGACCGGGGCACGAACCCGTGTCCCCTGCATCGGCAGGCGGACTCTCAACCACTGCGTCACCAGAGAAGCCCTGGTTTAGTTTTTGAGAAAGAGAGGGAGCCAAGCTACATCACGCCAAGGTGTGGTCATGCTGGGTCTGCGCGGGGCCCCTCAGTAAATGTGGGGAGGGGATGCAACCACTGTGGACTGGAGCGGAAGGTGGGGGGTGGGGGCGGGCTTTGAGTTTGGGCCAACAGAAGGGCAAGCCCAGGAGGCCTGGGGCAGCAATCTCTCCATCTGCCAGACAGTTGCAACAGCTATTCTAAGCACTGGCCTGAGGCCAGCCTTGATTGATTTCAGCAATAAAATAACATGTTCCAAAGCTCATCTGTTTTGGACCATAAATGACAAAGAGAGCTATTACAGAATGTCACATTTGTCCCTCTGTTTGGGACACATCTCTGTATTAATACTTGTTTGGCCTCTACAAGTGATTCATGTGGGGCAGCAGAATGACTAAGTCACTGTCAGAATAATTTACTCACATCTCTCTCATCATTATTGTACGTTCTCTCCTGGAGCCAAACATTATTCATGTGTCTCTTTGACCACGTGAATATGAATGTCACCGATGGGCTCTGGTTTCTCTCGGCTGAGCTGAGACATGATAAACATGAGAATAAAATGCAAAGTGTTTCCAACAATGGTTATGAAGCCCTGTGGTTAAAGGGTCAACCTACATTTTCTAATCATGGAACAAAGGAACGATGACCAAACTTGGAATTAATAAAGAAATTCCACCTCTGTCTACACCTCAACTATTTCAAAGGCCTTTCTAGTGCTGCCTCAGCGAAGCCAATTTTCCCTCCTAGGCACAGGCATCTTCTCACTGCCCCAGGCTCAGGAAGCAACTGGGCATCTTCCACTTTGTTCAGACTCCCCTTCCTTCAGGCAAAAAGAACAGAAACCCTCTCCAACTAGCTCAACAAAAACCAGGGACTGTGTTGGAAGGAAACTGGAGTTCTCTCGGGAAGCTGAGCTCATGAGAAGACAGGGCATACCTGGGGGAGCAAGAGTTCCTTCTCTAAAGAGGTACATTTTCAACAATTTAAGGAGACATGTTGGTAGGAGGGTCACTGAGCTTGTGTTGGAAGGTTAGAGGAAAAAGTGTGATATCAAGAAAGAGTTTGACAAGAAGTACAACCCCACCTGGCACTGCATCATGGGGAGGTAGTTATGTGACACGTGAAATCAACACTTCATCTACTTCTACCTGTGCCATGTGGCCATTCTTCTGTTCAAATCTGGTTAAAAGCATGGACTGTGCCACACACCCAGTGATCCATCCAAACACAAGGACTGCAGCCTAAATTCCAAATACCAGAGACTGAAATCTTCAGCTTTGCCTAAGAGAACAGCTCGATCCTCGAACCTTTATTGTGGTTTGGTTTGGTTTTTTTTTTAATTTATTTGGCTGCATCGGGTCTTAGTTGCGGCACACGGGATCTTCGTTGAGGCATGTGGGATGTTTCGTTGTGGTGCACAGGCTTCTCTCTAGTTGTGGCGTGTGGGTTTTCTCTCTCTAGTTGTGGCGCGCAGCCTCCAGGGCATGTGGGCTCTGTAGTTTGCGGCACGTGGGCTCTCTAGTTGAGGTGCGTGGGCTCAGGAGTTATGGCGTGTGAACTTAGTTGCCCCATGGCATGTGGGACCTTAGTTCCCTGACCAACGATGGAACCTGTGTCCGCTGCATTGGAAGGCAGATTCTTTACCACTGGACCACCATGGAAGTCCCTATTGTGTTGCTTTGTACAGGGCATTCTCTGTACTAATTTGCTGTGGTTACAAAGCAATTAACAAAACAGCTTACATTTGTATTTATTTTCTATTCTATACTTTTCTGACACACGTTTTTTTTCTCTTCAAAACCCATTACTTAAAAGGAAAAGAAAATCTGTTGGAGAAGTTTGTGTTAAAAAAGACCAAAAAACAACACCAACAACAAAATACTGTCTAACAACTGACATGCCAATGGTCAAACCTGTGGCTTGTAGAGAAGGTGGTCAAACAGTGATATACAATGTACCTACGTCCACCCACCAGCACTTCAGGGCCTACCCTCAGTCAGGCCCCAAGCTCACCATCAGACACTCAGGGCCAGGCTTATTGATGTTTCAGTGCTCCCCAGGGTTAGAGTGTGGCTACACTCTGGTCCCCAGAAACCCCCAAACTGCCTAGAATCCAGTTAGCTTCTCTCTTTACTTTTCTCAATTGTTTCTTAATAGCTTGCCATGTCCTGCTCATTTTGAGGGGCAATTTTATGACTTCATGTACAAGTAGTCTTGCTCTATGACTGCCCCCAAAAATGGAAGACCTAAGGCTGCTATAGGATGAAAAGGAAGCTTTCCATCATTAATGCAGCACACACCAGTGCTGTTGTGGTGTGTTCCCTCATGCTTGGAGGGATACCCCATGTGTACATTTGGATTTCAGGTTTTGTTTCTTCAAAAGATGGGTGCATTTTTCCAAGATACTACTAACAATATAAATGGAGAATGTTCATGAGTGGAGGAGAGTGGAGTAGTTGCCTAGATGTCTGATGGGCGAGGGATACGGGGGTAGTTTGAAAAGAAAGGGGACCTGGGAAGAGCAAGAAATTTGGCTTAAATGGTTGCCGCCACAAAGAAGATGGCTAGTGTCTAAGCACGACTTGCCATGTGAATAGGAAAGACGGACACATCTCACTTGAACTAACACCCCTGGAGCTCCAGGTGGTTTCCTTGAGGGGTAGGGGGCTTGTTAGGTACAACCACCATGTTGCTGGAGATGGTATTTCATCTCTTGCACAAGGGAATATTCTATTGAAGTAATGGCCCTGGAAGGACAACTGGTGGCCTTGACCCGCCAGCCATGGAGCTGTCAACCTTGGACCCACCCTCTTTGTCAGGTTTTCACAGGAGTGTTTGCCCCAACCCTGCTTAGAAATGGGGCACTGCGTCTGGCTTTGGCCAGCCTATCGTTTTTAAGAAAAGTAAACGAAAAAGAAAAGAAAAGGAGAACAAAGAAGCCAGGGAAAGAAGAGCGTAGATGAACTTCCTTTCAAGACTCCCTTTGTGACAGGCACATGCTTCCCATCGGGCACCTGAGAATCCACTACTATCCGGACAACATGGGAGTTGGTATTACTCTGCCCTTCAGACCAGAGAGGAAAGAGAGGCTCAAGGAGTCAAATGACTTGCCCAGGGACACACAGTTGACTAGTGGCAGTGCCAGGATTCCACCCTGAGGCTCTCTGACTTTAAAGCTCGTGAACACTCATCACTGTCCCCACTCCTGGGGATTATCTCATTTTTCTTGTCTGGCTGTCCAGGAGACCTTGCAATTCCCTCACGTCTCATTCTTTCCATTACCATCACCCTCACACGGCAACACAGATCAGACTCTGCCAGCCCATGGTCAGCAGTCACCCCCTGCCGATGGCTGCCCCACTATTGGTCCTTTAGGCCAGCACACCACCTGCGCAGCCCATCCATTCCACCCATAAGATGACCCAGGCCATCCCCATGACCTCCTGCTCCCATTCAATTTTGCTCTGGTCCCACCTCCACTGGACTCCCGATAGCCAAAGAAGACAGCTAAAGGGACAAGAAATACACAGTGAACAAAATTGTCAGCACCCCAGAAATCCGTGGGAACTAAGAGGCACGCCCATGGTGGGACAGCACCTACAGTGAGGAGAGGGCCTGGAGCCCAAGAAGTCTGTCTTCCCAGCTTCCTCTGCTGACTTCCTCCCACATGGCTGGGGCCCGCTCAGCCTGTGTGGGAGAGGACCCCCTGTCTATAGAGCCTGGCCCTGGCGCCCCTTAGAGGCCACAGAGCACAACTCCTATTCAGTCCAGGAAATCACTTTGCCATATCATCTGTAAGGGGTTCTTCAGCCTTGTTGATCTGATAGCTCCAGTGACAGGGAGCTTACTACCTCTTTCCACTGCCAGACAACTCTCACCATCAGAAAGACCACACCAACGTTCTCACTCATCTGTAGTCCTGAACTTCTTACCTAGATTTATGAAAATGACTCTTCATTTTCCCATAGGTCTTCTCCTTTAGAAGCTAAGCATTCCAGGGACCTTCAGTATCCCCTCGTAGGGTGTTTTCAGGGCCCCAGGACATCCCAGTGTCTGTTCTGGGATATCCTGCAGTGTATCGAAGTCCCTTTTAACTTTCAGCACCCAAAACTGAACCCTGTGTCCAGACGTTGTTTGCCCTGCAAACGAAGGATGGAATATTTTTCATCCAAACACCATACTCCTATTTTTAAAAAAAATATATTATCGATTATCTTCTGGTTATTGGATACAAATACTTCCAACAAGATTCCAAGGCTTGTATTCAGTCTTCTGGTATCCGGAACATACTGCTGGCTCTCACAGAGCCACTCATCAATCAGTGCAAAACTTTACATTTCCATCCATGACATTCCACCTTGTTGACGTCAGGCTGCTGTTCCACCTTGCCGAGATTATTTTGGGTCCTAATTCTACCGTTAAACTCACTATCATTGATCTTTATATAAACCTCAAATTTGGTAAGACACACTGTGTGTACCCGAGTCATTGATATGAACATTGAACATGACTGTTCAAGATCAAAGCTCTACAGAGTGTATTTAGAAACCTTCTTCCAGTCTGTCACTCATTCTTCAATCAATAATGCCTTAGGTTCCATCTTTCAAAAAAGTCACAGATTAACTGTCTCATAACTCAGTCAGCATTTCTTCATCTTGTCCATTTAATGCCTCCTTACAATCCAGATATACCATACCTGTTGCACACCCCCAATCTGACTGGCCAGTAGTTCTTTTGAAAGGAGAAATGATCACTGGGCATGATTTACAGCGAGCCACTGCTGTCTCTTGGTGAATTTCTACCAAGAATTCACAGAACATTCATTTAACAATTACCTAGAGACTTTCTAGATTCCACCTTCTTTCCTTTTTCGACAATTAGGGCACTGTTTTCTTACCTTCAGTCTTTTAGTACTTTCCTGTTTTCCATAATTCCTCAGAGATGACTGACAGGCATTCTAGTCCATTTACCCACAATTTGCCTGAAGGAGGATATGAACTTATTCAAAACAGTTAGGTTTTTTTTTTTTCCCCCATTCCTTCCCCTATCTTGGGCTTCCATTTCCTGGTCTCCATGTTTTTCACTGTGTTGATCATTAACCTTGATACAATGGCAAAGTTAAAAAACAGTTGCATTTTCTCTTTGTCATCTGTAAACATGACATCATCTACCCCAAACAATAGGCTCATGCCTTCGTAGTTCTTCCTGCTCTGAACCAAATAAAAACAGTCATTGTTCTAGTTCTTCAAGCCAAAGTTCACCCTGCACTTTATTCATCCTGTCTCTATCTTTACAAATTTATTCATTCATTCATCCATTGGATGAACTTTTATTAGGAAATCTGTATCTTGCCCCCAAGTAAGATAAAGTAATTACATCCTAGTGACACATTCTCCTTTTGCCAAATTTTGGTATTTGCATTATTTGCTTCTACACACTTTCTCAGCACCCAGAATATCACATGTCACTCCTATGGATATAAATAGGGGGAAGAAAGGTTGCTGGAGAAAAAAAGAAGTATAGTCCATATGGCAGGGCAGGAGCAAAGGTATTTACAATGCCTCCTGGGGAGAGATTAAGAATGACAAGGAAAGTAAACCCTAGCATTTAAACCACATTCCCCCATTCGTGAGAAGGAAGAGAGTTAAAGCAGGCATTGAAGTGGATTTCTTCTGGTGGATGGCAAGAATCACCAGTTTCAAGTCATAAAATCAGACAAGAAAAACATGCATGTAAAGTAAATGCATACACAAGCTTCTCACTGAAACTGCAATAGAGGTAGATTCTGAAACATTTCTAAGGAATTATTACTTAATATGTACAAAAATATTACCGATGGTTTAGTAATAATATTAGTTCTTGTTATTTTGGTTAGTTAACCATAAAAATTAAGATAAGGGTGTCATATAGATCTGTGACCTCAGTGTCTCCAATTCTACGTTTCACTTAAGGCCTTAAGTTATTTAACAGCAAAACTGTCCCATCCTATCCCATCCCAGGGGTTTCAGGCCCTAGTCCTTGGGTGTAAGGAGTCACTGATGCATCGAAGCCATGTGGGCACGGGAGTTGGAGGAAACGATGAGAGCCCAGTGAATGAAGAAGCTTCTCGTGGCAGCAGCATTCAAAATGGACCTTCACGGGTGAGCGGGAGATGAAGGGCTGATCTGGGCAGAGGCCCTGGCCGGTGCTAAGGCACGTAGGGTAACCCACATGGCACGGAAACGCCAAGAGCTGACCCAGGGAAGGAGCAGCCCGAGGGAAGGCCAGGCAGTGGAACTGGGTCCGTCTCTGAAGCCCCTCAAATGTCCCAGAAGGGAGCCTAGAATTTCTCCTGAAAGGAGAAGGGAACTAACTTGATTTGTGAACCTTCTGGGTAGTACGTCTTGAGCTGACTTGTGATTTCAAAAGACAAGGTAGGAGACAGTTTGCAACATGAGTTCTCTGGCGAGTGGCTCTGGAAGGCTCCATGTTCTGCTTTGCTTCTGCTATACCTTTTTTGTATGTTATCTTTAAGATAACATCAGCAGTCTTGTTAGGCTAGGCCATAAAACGGGAATTTATTCAGTTCTATCTCTGAAAAGCTGTGAATCACTCTTTCTGGCTGCAGTTTCTCTGTCTGTTAAATCAGGCCACGATACCTCCCCAGCTACCTCCTGGCCGAGAAGAGCTACCTTATTTTTGACATCTTACTGTGTGCAGGCAGGGGGCACAGACAGTATCTCATTTAACCCTCATATCAACCTTACCAGGGACGAACAATTAATATCCCCACTCTACAGATAAGGAAACTGAGGCTCAGGAAGAGCATGTGACATCCCTTAGGTCTTACAGGTGTAAGTGGCACAAGCGGGATATTCCTTTGCTGAATTTCCCAGTAAGTCGAGGGGTGATGGTTGTGAGGCTCCCCACCCCCACTGGATTCTAGGTGTTACTATGGTTGTAGGAAGCAGTGGGAAGACCCTTTCATTCTCCCCCAGAAGCTTTCACCTTCTGCACAGTGTGCTACCTTTCTGTCTCCTGTCAAGCCGGTGCTGTCAGTTCGTGTTTAGAATACGGGGTTACTGATTTTAATCGTAGCCCCACCCCAGGCCTCTCCAGAATTCAACAGTTTGGGAAACGTAATTCAGCCCTCACCTCCAGCAATACTGTGACCCCATTTGCCTTTTTGCCACTTACTCATCACACCAGTGATTCAGAAACGTGCTGTTCTTATGGTAATTCATGCTTGTGCTGTCCTGTACAGGCGTTGGCTGTGACTTCCTGTTAGTGCACGGCTTTTATTTTTGCCTGAACTGGGATCAAATGACTTTGCTTATAGCAAAAGTGGAACCGAAAGTCCCTGGAAACCCTGGGGCAGAATTGGTCAGATGGTTTTGGATTTATGATGTTTTCCTTTGATGGAAAATAAGGTAACGTAATAATATAATTAAGAGGTGGCTGCGGCGTGATGGGAAGAATATAAAAGCTGAAGTCAGGAGACCAAGTCTCCTCCTCTCTTTCTACTGAATGTGAAGTTGTTTTTGTTAATTAAGAAACAGTCACACTATACGTATAACTGAATCTCTTTGCTGTACACCTGAAACTAACACAAAATCGTAAATCAACTATACTCCAATCAAATTTTTAAAAATAAATAAATAAAATAAAATGTAAAAAAAATTAGATATAGTTCACACACCATGAAATTCACCCTTTATGGATGGTTTTTAATACATCCAACCAACAGCCCTCTCTAATTCCAGACCATTTTCTCATCCCCAAAAGTAACTGCACACCCATTAGTAGTCACTCCCCATGCCCTTTACTGTGTCCTGACAACACCTAGACTTGCTCGCACCTCTCACCTTCTCTCTCTGGCCCTCTGCCCCCGAATCCCGCCCCGTCATCACCAGCCAGGTCACCAGGGATGAAGTCCCTCTGGCTGAGCACAGGGCCAGGATCACTGTCATTTCACTAACCGTAAGGATGGCTCTGCTGTCCAGCACAATGTCATCCCTGACGGCAGAGAACCTCCACCTCCTTGCTACAACTGGTATCCAGGTGAACACACAGAGAAGCAGTCAGAGTGGGATGGGAAGCCCAGAGCATGAGCTGGCCCTGAGTACTGGCATGGTTCTCTGCCACCCAACCACACTCAAGAGATGGACTCTCCAGCATCCGTCAAGTCAGCCTCAGGGAATATAAACACGGCGGTGCCCCTTGCCTAGGGCAGAAGTATCACTCGTGGGACTCACCCACATTTCCTGCCTCCTGTGTTGCTCCTATTGAAGGGAACACTTATTCCCCAGCCCAAGTTTTCATCCATAGGAGGAAATTCATGCTCTAGGCCAGAGAAGGTGCAATGTGCAAGAAACACCTCTCTCTGACCCCTCCTTCTCTCCTCCCCAGGGGGAGGAGAGACTCAGCACCACCTTTTTTAAAAATGTGTATATGATATGATATGATGTGATGTGGTGTGATATGATACGATAGGGTGTGATGTGATATGGTGTAATATAATCTATGTAGTATATACTTATGTCTTTGTTTTTGTCTGTTCCTCCACTAGAACATAGTATCCAAGAGAGCGGAGAGATGGTCTCACCTCCAGTGCCTAGAACTGTGCCTAAACAAATTAGATGCTGTATGAATGTGTTGAATAAACAGAGGAGAGAGAGTCAGGAAAACAGAAAAGTGGCATGAGGTCAAAGGCCAAAATGGAACACAGAAGAGTTTGTCACTAATATGAGAAGCTCTGAATACTGAGACTCATATTTCTTTAAAAATTATATTTTTATCACGTTTTAAGATGTTCTACTTCAGGACACTTAGCACAATAGGACCATCGTTTGGTGAGCCCAGCCCTGCAGCCAGAGTTGGCTGCTTCAGCCTCCTGGCTGCTCTTCTGTTCTCAGGACTCTGCTCTCAGCCCTGCCCACCCATGCTCAGCTGGATGAAAGGGGCCTCAGAGACCCCTCCTCTCTGGCAGCTGGGCCAGCGTGCGGGCTCAGAGCAGGCATCCTGGCTTTTCTTCCCGGGCACTACTGGTTCTCTCTAATAGGAATTGCCAGCCAGTCATTCCCCCCAGGGCAGCCCTCTATACAAGGTACTGAAGGCCCACCAGAAACACAGTGATGCGGAGAACATTATAGTTACTGCAGCATTGTACTGTATGTCGTTATAAACTGCTTGATGTAGGATGTGGAGCCCCAAGAGGTGTGCTCTGGTAACAACAGGCAGTAAATACCTCGGCTGCCTTAGAGTTTTGCTTTGCTGAGAGGGGTCTACAAATTTGGATGCACATCCGAGTTGCCCAGACCAGAGAGGAGAGGCTCTTGGTGGTGACCGACCTGCCTCATTGCTCTTGCCCGAGGCAGGCTGTTCCTCCAAATAAGTGTTCAACAACATTTGAAGGTATCTAGACTGTTATCCTGCCCACGGTATCCATGGTATTCATGCACCTCTGTCCACTCCTGCCCCCTCCCTCATACTGTACCCTGAAATGCACCATTCCTCCTAATCTATCTTAACTTCCAATCTTACCCCCAACCCCATAGTGGTCTCAAGCACTAAGAGCTACCACTGGGTAAGACTGACACTTGTCTTAGCTAAATTTCCTCTGAAAGAGTCCAATCTACATCTAATACTATCCAAGGGCATCCCAGGCTCAGCCTCAAATTTCATGTCAATGGCTCCTAATGGAGTGATTGCACATTTCACACCAAGTCTTTGACCCAGAGGAACCTTTGTCTCTTGGCATCTGCAGCAACCTAACTCCAAATGTAGAAGGAGAAAGCAAAGGCCACGTGGAAGCTAGGTCAGCATCCCTCAGTGGTGTTGATTCAGCATAGGATTTGGGTCAATGATATTTTGCCATGGTCCACATTGGGGTAGAGCCTTTCATTAGCCATGAAGCTCTAGGCAAGCTTGATTTTCTTGACCTCTCTAAATGAATGCATTTCCCCTTATCCCTGGTAAAGAGAATGGAAAAACACTTTTAGAAGTCAGTCCAACAATTTTAGCCTTAACAGGTTGGGTAACCTACTTGGCCCTAGGTTTCACTGTCCACCAGTTGACCAAGGGCATCTGGATGGCTGGTCTGCAGCCACCGTGAGTTTGTTTATAGACCAGGATTTTCAGGATAGAGGCTCTTTACCTTCTTCCCTTACCTAAACAGCAGAACAATAACCAGAGAATGTTTAACAATCAAAGAATGAGGGTAAGCAAATTTGATTTTAAGACCATGACGTCAAACAGGGTAAAGCATCAGTTTGGTCTTGCAGGTTTGAGCTACAGGCTTCACATAGGTTTGAGCCTACAGAGTTCAAACCTATGTGAACCCTTACACCATGATGTGTCAGATTGTAAACTCCTTGACATCAGCCCTACAGACATGCAAGGAGAGTCAGTTAGACTAGGAAGTGTATTTGCCCCTCAGGCAAATATGCAAAAAAATCTGCTCCTGAAGATGTGAGTGTGGCAAACATTGCTTTGTGATATTAGTCTTACGGCAGGCAGCAGCATTCACTATGGCCTCTCCTTAACAAAACCACACGGACTATTATGAGTAACTTTTAACAAAGTAAATTCAAGTCCACAAATATTTCATCACCTAAAAATGTAACTTCCGTCTTGCCGGTAACAACGTTGCTAACATTTTCCAGGATCTCTTGGTTATGAGGTTATTTTTTCCTTGAAGTTTCAGGTCAAACAGTCTTCCTGATTCCCATTCCCCTGAGTAGAACTGACCACTTTGTTCTGCATGGTACCCTGTACATGCCTTTACTGAAATGAACATTACTGATGTACCCAGTTTTGCCCATATCTCTCTTGTAGGAATTCTTTCTCTTTCTCTCTGTCTAGGATAGAGAGGAACCTCTTTCTCCATGCAATCTCATTTCTACCAAATATATGTTTGCTGAATTAGTAAACAAAGTTTCTTGGAATGGTGCAGAATGTATGGTTTCTGCAGTCACCTTAATTTTTTGCATTATCCAAACTGCAACCAATAATGAAGTTTGAAAAGAGTTCAAGTATAGAAAATAATAACTTCCCATTTCCTACAGCCCCCAAATTTTCTTCCAACTGCCCTTTTCCTTCAAAGAGGTTTTTTTAGATCCTTTTAAGATTTTGTATTATATAAAGCTGCAAATTATACAGTGACGGCTATAGTGAACAATGCAAGAAGAGGCTCTATTTTTGTCCAGGCTCTGACACTAAACACCTGGGTCACACTAGGAAGGTCACTTCCTCGCCTGTTGAGTACAACTAGGGGTGGCAAATGGGTTTCATTTTAAGGGTCAACTCTAATCAGTTGGTAGCGATCACGTAAAATATCATGTTGGAGGATTCTGAACTCCTAATTGAGTTCCGCAGGAAAGAATTTCAGGATTGATTAGTGATATCTGCCGTGTGTTGCTGGTGGAAAATAGGCTAGATATTTACCATCCTCATATAAATGATCTCAAGCATCTCTTCTCTCAAGCTCTAAACTTCTGATTTATTTTTTAGTAATTCATAGACTACCCAGCATCTTTTAACATTAATAATACACATGTTACATACAGCCTGGATGCATTCAGTGTTTACTAGATCCTGGTACTGTGCAAGGCACTTTGTCTAGATTATGTCATTTTATTCCCACAACAATGTGATGGGGCCCATGCTATTATTATTCACATTATGCAGGATGAGGAAACTGAGACCCAAAGAAGTTGAGTGGCTTGCAAGATCCCAGGGCTATAATAGTGAAATCAAGATTCACACTCTGAGAGTCTCTCTCCAGAAACTGGGTTCTTAATCACTAAGTCAAGGGGGCCTTTCCAATTTAGCTTCTTTCTCAACAAAAGACTAAGATAAAGACTGCAATAAGAAAAAAATAAGCCCGTTCAGAGATTAGGAAACTGCTTGTATTCTACTGAGAGGCAATGATTTGCAACCTTAAGTAACACAAGGCTGTACAAATATTGACTGTTCCTGAATCCCTGATATTACAGGCCAGCTGTTTGAAATGCATGAGTCCCTGGGAAAATTCAGACACATAATCATTTTGCAGTAGTACTAGTGAGTGAAAGAAGTGGTGATATTTTAAGTAAAATGAAACAGGAAATCATTCCTTATCTCCCTTTCACATGTGGAGAGAAGGGTTAAGAACTTCACTTGGCCCCTTGATGCTATTAGGCAATTCTTTTAGCAACTTCCTTGACACACCATCCTCAGCCCCTCTCTGTTCCACACTCCCTGACTCTCAGCAGATGATCCCCGCTGTAATTTGCTCACTTTGTTCCTAGTCCTTTAGGCCAAGTAGATTCGCCCATGCATTACGACCCTGTCAGTCAGTCCATCAAGGCAAGCCTCACCTGCTAGCATCTTCTCTCAGCTCAGCTCAGAAGAGGCTTCACACCATTTAGCACAATGAATTACCAGAGATGGCTATAAAGGACCAGTTTCCCCAAATTCAACTGACCAATAGGTGGGACAGGGGACCCGGTCACATTTCCTTTCATGGAAACCTGAGAAGCACACTCTCTCAACCTGCCAAGGTTAGAAAAAGGCATTCCCACTGGTGCCCAGCGTGTGAAAGGAGGTGCATATTGCTTCCCACAGAAAGATGCTATCTTTTGTTGTATTTTGTATGTCAGTTTTCTTCTATCTTTATGCATCAATACCGCATTCACTCCTCTCTATCCAAGACTAAACTTTGTGTCCCCTATGCTCTGGATCTCATCCTTTAAAAGAACTTACCTCTCTCCTGAATTGGGGGGTTTTAATTAATTTCCAATTATTCATTAACTACACTAATGGATTCTCCATTTAAGAAATTAAGAGGAGGTTTCCGGGAAGATGGCAGAAGAGTAAGACGCAGAGATCACCTTCCTCCCCACAGATACCCCAGAAATACATCTACACGTGGAACAACTCCTACAGAACACCTACTGAACGCTGGCAGAAGACCTCAGACCTCTCAAAAGGCAAGAAACCCCCCACGTACCTGGGTAGGGCAAAAGAAAAAAGAAACAACAGAGACAAAAGAATAGGGCCTGGACCCGCACCAGTGGGAGGGAGCTGTGCAGGAGGAAAGGTTTCCACACAATAGAAAGCCCCTTCGCGGGCGTAGACTGCGGGTGGCGGAGGGGGGAAGCTTCAGAGCTGCAGAGGACAGCACAGCAACAGGGGTGCGGAGAGCAAAGCGGAGAGATTCCCGCACAGAGGATCAGGGCCAACCGGCACTCACCAGTCCGAGAGGCTTGTCGGCTCACCCGCCGGGGCGGGCGGGGCCTGGAGTTGAGCCTCGGGCTTCGGTCGGAGCGCAGGGAGAGGACTGGGGTTGGCGGCGTGAACACAGCCTGCAGGGGGTTAGTGTGCCACGGCTAGCCGGGAGGGAGTCCGGGGAAAAGTCTGGACCTGCCGAAGAGGCAAGAGACTTTTTCTTCCCTCTTTGTCTCCTGGTGCATGAGGAGAGGGGATTAAGAACGCTGCTTAAAGGAGCTCCAGAGACCGGTGCGAGCCGCGGCTAAAAGCGCGGACCACAGAGACGGGCATGAGACGCTAAGGCTGCTGCTGCCGCCACCAATAAGCCTGTGTGCCAGCACAGGTCACTCTCCATACCTCCCTTCTGGGGAGCCTGTGCAGCCCGGCACTGCCAGGGTCCCAGGATCCAGGGACAACTCCCCGGGAGAACGCAAGGCACGCCTCAGGCTGGTGCAACGTTATGCCAGCCTCTGCCGACGCAGGCTCGCCACGCACTATGTGCCCCTCCCTCTCCCCGGCCTGAGTGAGCCAGAGCCCCCGAATGAGCGGCTCCTTTAACCCCGTCCTGTCTGAGCAAAGAACAGACGCCCTCCGGCAACCTACACGCACAGGCGGGGCCAAATCCAAAGCTGAGACCCTGGGAGCTGTGAGAACAAAGAAGAGAAAGGGAAATCTCTCCCAGCAGCCTCAGGAGCAGCGGATTAAAGCTCCACAATCAATTTGATGTACCCTGCATCTGTGGAATACATGAATAGACAACGAATCATCCTAAATTAAGGAGCCATGTGGATGAAAGGCTCTTGGTGCTGCAGCCAGGAGTCAGTGCTGTGCCTCTGAGGTGGGAGAGCCAACTTCAGGACACTGGTCCACAAGAGACCTCCCAGCTCCACATAATATCAAACGGCGAAAATCTCCCAAAGATCTCGTCTCAACACCAGCACCCAGCTTCCCTCAACGACCAGCAAGCTACAGTGCTGGACACCCTATGCCAAAAAACTAGCAAGACAGGAACACAGCCCAACCCTTTAGCAGAGAGGCTACCCAAAATCATAACAAGTCCACAGACACCCCAAAACACACCACCAGACGTGGACCTGCCCACCAGAAAGACAAGATCCAGCCTCATCCACCAGAACACAGGCACTAGTCCCCTCCACCAGGAAGCCTACACAACCCACTGAACCAACCTTAGCCACTGGGGACAGACACAAAAAACAACAGGAACTACAGACCTTCAGCCTGCAAAAAGGAGACCCCAAACACAGTAAGATAAGCAAAATGAGAAGACAGAAAAACACACAGCAGATGAAGGAGCAAGATAAAAACCCACCAGACCTAACAAATGAAGAGGAAATAGGCAGTCTACCCAAAAAGGAATTCAGAATAATGATAGTAAAGATGATCCAAAATCTTGGAAATAGAATAGACAAAATGCAAGAAACATTTAACAAGGACCTAGAAGAACTAAAGATGAAACAAACAATGATGAACAACACAATAAATGAAATGAAAAATACTCTAGATGGGATCAATAGCAGAATAACTGAGGCAGAAGAACGGATAAGTGACCTGGAAGATAAAATAGTGGAAATAACTACTGCAGAGCAGAATAAAGAAAAAAGAATGAAAAGAACTGAGGACAGTCTCAGAGATCTCTGGGACAACATCAAACACACCAACATACGAATTATAGGGTTTCCAGAAGAAGAAGAGAAAAAGAAAGGGACTGAGAAAATATTTGAAGAGATTATAGTTGAAAACTTCCCTAATATGGGAAAGGAAATAGTTAATCAAGTCCAGGAAGCACAGAGAGTCCCATACAGGATAAATCCAAGGAGAAATACGCCAAGACACATATTAATCAAACTGTCAAAAATTAAATACAAAGAAAACATATTAAAAGCAGCAAGGGAAAAACAACAAATAACACACAAGGGAATCCCCATAAGGTTAACAGCTGATCTTTCAGCAGAAACTCTGCAAGTCAGAAGGGACTGGCAGGACATATTTAAAGTGATGGAGGAGAAGAATCTGCAACCAAGATTACTCTACCCAGCAAGGATCTCATTCAGATTTGATGGAGAAATTAAAACCTTTACAGACAAGGAAAAGCTGAGAGAGTTCAGCACCACCAAACCAGCTCTACAACAACTGCTAAAGGAACTTCTCTAGGCAAGAAACACAAAAGAAGGAAAAGACCTACAATAACGATCCCAAAACAATTAAGAAAACGGGAATAGGAACATACAATAATTACCTTAAATGTAAATGGACTAAATGCTCCCACCAAAAGACACAGATTGGCTGAATGAATACAAAAACAAGACCCATATATTTGCTGTCTACAACAGACCCACTTCAGACCTAGAGACACATACAGACTGAAAGTAAGGGGATGGAAAAAGGTATTTCATGCAAATGGAAACCAAAAGAAAGCTGGAGTAGCAATTCTCATATCAGAAAAAATAGACTTTAAAATAAAGACTATTAGAAGAGACAAAGAAGGACACTACATAATGATCAAGGGATTGATCCAAGAAGAAGATATAACAATTGTAAATATTTATGTACCCAACATAGGAGCACCTCAATACATAAGGCAAATACTAACAGCCATAAAAGGGGAAATCGACAGTAACAGATTCATAGTAGGGGACTTTAACACCCCACTTTCACCAATGGACAGATCATCCAAAATGAAATAAATAAGGAAACACAAGCTTTAAATGATACATTAAACAAGATGGACTTAATTGATATTTATAGGACATTCCATCCAAAAACAACAGAATACACATTTTTCTCAAGTGCTCATGGAACATTCCCCAGGATAGATCATATCTTGGGTCACAAATCAAGCCTTGGTAAATTTAAGAAAATTGAAATTGCATCAAGTATCTTTTCCGACCACAACGCTATGAGACTAGATATCAATTACAGGAAAACATCTGTTAAAAAATACAAACACATGAAGGCTAAACAATACACTACTTAATAACGAAGTGATCACTGAAGAAATCAAAGAGGAAATAAAAAAATACCTAGAAAAAAATGACAATGGAAACACGACAACCCAAACCCTACGGGATGCAGCAAAAGCAATTCTAAGAGGGAAGTTTATAGCAATACAATCCTACCTTAAGAAACAGGAAACATCTCGAATAAACAACCTAACCTTGCACCTAAAGCAACTAGAGAAAGAAGAACAAAAAAAACCCCCCAAAGTTAGCAGAAGGAAAGAAACCATAAAAATCAGATCAGAAATAAATGAAAAAGAAATGAAGGAAACGATAGCAAAGATCAATAAAACTAAAAGCTGGTTCTTTGAGAAGATAAACAAAATTGATAAACCATTAGCCAGACTCATCAAGAAAAAAAGGGAGAAGACTCAAATCAATAGAATTAGAAATGAAAAAGGAGAAGTAACAACTGACACTGCAGAAATACAAAAGATCATGAGAGATTACTACAAGCAACTCTATGCCAATAAGATGGACAACATGGAAGAAATGGACAAATTCTTAGAAATGCACAACCTGCCAAGACTGAATCAGGACAAAATAGAAAATATGAACAGGCCAATCACAAGCACTGAAATTGAAACTGTGATTTAAAAATCTTCCAACAGGGCATCCCTGGTGGTGCAGTGGTTGAGAGTCCGCCTGCCGATGCAGGGGACACGGGTTCGTGCCCCGGTCCGGGAAGATCCCATGTGTCGCAGAGGGGCTGGGCCTGTGAGCCATGGGTGCTAAGCCTGCACTTCCGGAGCCTGTGCTCCACAATGGGAGAGGCCACAGCAGTGAGAGGCCCGCATACCGCAAAAAAAAAAAAAAAAAAAAAAAAAAATCTTCCAACAAACAAAAGCCCAGGACCAGATGGCTTCACAGGCGAATTCTATCAAACATTTAGAGAAGAGCTAACACCTATCCTTCTCAAACTCTTCCAAAATATAGCAGAGGGAGAAACACTCCCAAACTCATTCTACGAGGCCGCCACCACGCTGATACCAAAACCAGACAAGGATATCACAGAGAAAGAAAACTATAGGCCAATATCACCGATGAACACAGATGCAAAAATCCTCAACAAAATACTAGCAAACAGAATCCAACAGCACATTAAACGGATCATACACCATGGTCAAGTGGGGTTTATTCCAGGAATGCAAGGATTCTTCAATATACGCAAATCAATCAATGTGATACACCATATTAACAAATTGAAGGAGAAAAACCATATGATCATCTCAATAGATGCAGAGAAAGCTTTTGACAAAATTCAACACCCATTTATGATAAAAACCCTGCAGAACGTAGACATAGAGGGAACTTTCCTCAACATAATAAAGGCCATATATGACAAACCCACAGCCAACATCGTCCTCAATGGTGAAAAACTGAAAGCATTTCCACTAAGATCAGGAACAAGACAAGCTTGCCCACTCTCACCACTCTTATTCAACATAGTTTTGGAAGTTTTAGCCACAGCAATCAGAGAAGCAAAGGAAATAAAAGGAATCCAAATCAGAAAAGAAGAAGTAAAGCTGTCACTGTTTGCAGATGACATGATTGAGAATCCTAAAGATGCTACCAGAAAACTACTAGAGCTAATCAATGAATTTGGTAAAGTAGCAGGATACAAAATTAATGCACAGAAATCTCTGGCATTTCTATACACTAATGATGAAAAATCTGAAAGTGAAATCAAGAAAACACTCCCATTTACCATTGCAACAAAAAGAATAAAATATCTAGGAATAAACCTACCTAAGGAGACAAAAGACCTGTATGCAGAAAATTATGACACTGATAAAAGAAATTAAAGATGATACAAATAGATGGAGAGATATACCATGTTCTCGGATTGGAAGAATCAACATTGTGAAAATGACTCTACTACCCAAAGCAATCTACAGATTCAGTGCAATTCCTATCAAACTACCACTGGCATTTTTCACAGAACTACAACAAAAAATTTCACAATTTGTATGGAAACACAAAAGACCCCAAATAGCCAAAGCAATCTTGAGAACAAAAAACGGAGCTGGAGGAATCAGGCTTCCTGACTTCAGACTATACTACAAAGCTACAGTAATCAAGACAGTGTGGTACTGGCACAGAAACAGAAATATAGATCAATGGAACAGGATAGAAAGCCCAGAGATAAACCCACACACATATGGTCACCTTATCTTTGACAAAGGAGGCAGGAATGTACAGTGGAGAAAGGACAGCCTCTTCAATAAGTGGTGATGGGAAAACTGGACAGGTACATGTAAAAGTATGAGATTAGATCACTCCCTAACACCATACACAAAAATAAGCTCAAAATGGACCAAAGACCTAAATGTAAGGCCAGAAACTATCAAACTCTTAGAGGAAAACATAGGCAGAACACTCTATGACATAAATCACAGCAAGATCCTTTTTGACCCACCTCCTAGAGAAATGGAAATAAAAACAAAAGTAAACAAATGGGACCTAATGAAACTTCAGAGCTTTTGCACAGCAAAGGAAACCATAAACAAGACCAAAAGACAACCCTCAGAATGGGAGAAAATATTTGCAAATGAAGCAACTGACAAAGGATTAATTTCCAAAAGTTACAAGCAGCTCATGCAGCTCAATAACAAAAAAACAAACAACCCAATCCAAAAATGGGCAGAAGACCTAAACAGACATTTCTCCAAAGAAGATATACAGAGTGCCAACAAACACATGAAAGAATGCTCAACATCATTAATCATTAGAGAAATGCAAATCAAAACTACAATGAGATATCATCTCACACCAGTCAGAATGGCCATCATCAAAAAATCTAGAAACAATAAATGCTGGAGAGGGTGTGGAGAAAAGGGAACCCTCTTACACTGTTGGTGGGAATGTAAATTGATACAGCCACTGTGGAGAACAGTATGGAGGTTCCTTAAAAAATTACAAATAGAACTACCATATGACCCAGCAATCCCACTACTGGGCATATACCCTGAGAAAACCATAATTCAAAAAGAGTTATGTACCAAAATGTTCATTGCAGCTCTATTTACAATAGCCAGGAGATGGAAACAACCTAAGTGTCCATCATCAGATGAATGGATAAAGAAGATGTGGCACATATATACAATGGAATATTACTCAGCCATAAAAAGAAACGAAATTGAGCTATTTGTAATGAGGTGGATGGACCTACAGTCTGTCACACAGAGTGAAGTAAGTCAGAAAGAGAGAGACAAATACCGTATGCTAACACATATATATGGAATTTAAGAAAAAAAATGTCATGAAGAACCTAGGGGTAAGACAGGAATAAAGACACAGACCTACTAGAGAATGGACTTGAGGATATGGGGAGGGGGAAGGGTAAGCTGTGACAAAGCGAGAGAGAGGCATGGACATATATACACTAGCAAACATAAGGTAGATAGCTAGTGGGAAGCAGCCGCATAGCACAGGGAGATCAGCTCATGCTTTGTGACCGCCTGGAAGGTTGAGATAGGGAGGGTGGGAGGGAGGGAGACGCAAGAGGGAAGAGATATGGGAACATATGTATATGTATAACTGATTCACTTTGTTATAAAGCAGAAACTAACACACCATTGTAAAGCAATTATACTCCAATAAAGATGTAAAAAAAAGAAATTAAGATATTACAGATAAGGCTAAAGTCAGGTAGGTAGTTGAGAATATGGATTTTGAAGGAGGGGACTGGGAATAATAGCTTAAGTGGTCATTGAAGACATGACCATCGATGAGATTCTGGAGAGAATTTTCTCCTCTATCTTAAACTCTTTTAAAAACAGTTTCTTCCCCTCAGCATAAATAGCCTCATCTTCAGAAACAAAACCACTCTCATCTTCAGAAACAAAATCAAGAAAACAGGCCAAAAAAATCTCACCTTTTCCTAAATCTTTCTCCAGTTATCAACTGCCTCTTTCCTTCCTGTCCTCCCATCCACTCCTTTTAAGGTTTTCTCTGTATCCTCTAACTTCTGCAGTTCCACTACAATGTGTCTTCCTTTTGTTTATGTGGGTTAGACCTAACACAAAGAGCACATATTTACACCAAGAGTGTCAATAAAAACCCAAGCGTATTTTATTGTTGCCTTCTACTACCCTTGATCCACAGAGCTGCGAGTAGGAGCAAGGAAACTAGAAGCCACCTGTACAGTTATACCCATTCCACTGTGCTCCCAGCTAGACCAATTTAGGGCCCCCTAAATGTAAGGAGCAGCTCCTCCCTGCCAGGGGGACATGGACCATTCATGTCTGGAGCTCCCGGGATGGGCAGTGCTCCCCCAAGCACTCAGCACAGCTAGAGAGCTGGTCATTGCCAAGGTAAGCACTTGTTTTGTCAAGAGCTTATCAGGGTATAACTCTGATTACCACCAGCCGTGCCCAGCAAGCTCACTTCTCTACTCCATCCTGGTCAATCAATCATACTTATGTGTTCACTCTTACATCATATATCATCATAAAAAATTGTTTGTATTTTTAAGCCTAATATCCTTCTCATTTATTCTGGTGACCCTCTAAAAGGAGTCTCAATATGCCACATTAAGCCAGTAAGTCCCTGGACCAAAAGGGAAGGCCCCAAATCTCCTCTCATTGTATCATTATATATGTACACAGAAAAAATCAGAAAGAAATTCTCTTTATAAAAGAATAGCCAGAAATGTCTACTTAGACCTTCCACCCATTTTTTGATTGGGTTGTTTGTTTTTTTGACATTGAGCTGCATGAGCTGTTTGTATATTTTGGGGATTAATCCCTTGTTGGTTGCTTTGTTTTCAAATGTTTTCTCCCATTCTGAAAGTTGTCTTTTCATTTTGTTTGTGGTTTCCTTTGGTGTGCAAAAGCTTTTAAGTTTAATTTGGTCCCATTTGTTTATTTTTGTTTTTATTTTCATTACTCTGGGAGGTGCATCAAAAGAAGACATACAGATGGTTAAAAAGCACATGAAAAGATGCTCAACATCACTAATTATTAGAGAAATGCAAATCAAAACTACAATGAGTATCACCTCACACCGTTCAGAATGGCCATCATCAAAAAATCTGCAAACAATAAATGCTGGAGAGGGTGTGGAGAAAAGGGAAGCTTCCTACAATGTTGGTGGTAATGTAAACTGGTACAGCCACTAAGGAGAACAGTCTGGAAGTTCCTTAAAGAAACTAAAAATAGAGCTACCATATGATCCGGCAATCCCCCTCCTGGGCATATATCTGGAGAAAACCGTAATTCGAAAGGATACATGCATCCCAATGTTCACTGCAGCACTATTTACAATAGGCAGGGCATGGAAGCAACCTAAATGTCCATCAACAGAGGAATGGATAAAGAAGATGTGGTACATATATACAATGGAATATTACTCAGCCATAAAAAAGAACAAAATAATGCCATTTGCAGCAACATGGATGGACCTCGAGATTATCATACTAAGTGAAGTTAAGTCAGACAGAGAAAGATAAATATCATGAGATATTGCTTATATGTGGAATCTTAAAAAAGGTTACTAATCTACAAAACAGAAGTAGAGTTACAGAAATAGAAAATAAACTCATGGTTACCGGCGTGTAAGGGGGTAGAGGGATAGATTGGAAGATTGGGATTGACACATACACTCTACTATATAAAATAGATAACTAATAAGGACCTCCTGTACAGCACAGGGAACTCTACTCAATACTCTGTAATGGCCTCTATGGGAAAAGAATCTTAAAAAGGGTGGATATATGCATATGTATAACAGATTCACTTTGCTGTACACCTGAAACTAACACAACACTGTAAATCAACTATACCCCAATAAAAATGAAAAAAAAAGAAAAAGGATAGCCAGTTGTCCTGACAAAATTTAATAAATGTTACCCATCCTTCTCCCAAAGATTTAAAATATTACCTTCATCAAAAACCTCATTTTCAGGGTTTCCCTGGTGGTGCAGTGGTTAAGAATCCACCTGTCAAGGAAGGGGACATGGATTTGATCCCTGGTCCGGGAAGATCCCACATGCTGTGGAGCAACTAAGCCTGTGAGCCACAACTACTGAGCCTGCGCTCTAGAGCCCACGAGCCACAACTATTGAGCCTGCGTGCCACAACTACTGAAGCCCGCGTGCCTAGAGCCTGTGCTCCGCAACAAGAGAAGCCACCACAATGAGAAGCCCGCGCACCGCAACGAAGAGTAGCCCCCGCTCACAGCAGCTAGAGAAAGCCTGCACACAGCAACGAAGACCCAACACAGCCAAAAATTAAAAAATTATTAAAAAAAAAAACACGTAATTTTCAACTACGCAGGACTGTTTCATTTTTAGATTCTTTGATCTCTAATTCTAGTCCAATATCAATATCATACGGTTTTACGTGCTATAATTTTTCATTTCATTTTGATATTTAGTAAGTCCTCCTTTGTTGTTCTTTTCTGGCAAAAATTCTTGGGAGGGGGAAACTAGTGTACACATTTTCTCTTTCATGTAAACGTTAGCATCTGTTTGTTAATTAAATATCCTTTTGAAATTGGCAGAGAGGTATACCAAGTCAGTGAGGATGAGCTGGGCTTGTTAATATTCTAGTACTGGGGATAACTGGACAGCCATATGGAAAAAAGATAAAATTCTATCCATATCTCTAACTGTTTATAAGGATACTTTAGAGGTTTAATGTATCAGAGATTTAATTTATTGGAGAAATAATAGAAAAATAAGGGGACACAGGCTGTGTCTTCAGCCTCACTGGGAGAGACAGATGCCTATGTGTGGGCTGCAGCAAAGGCTATAGAGCAGGTTTGCACAAGGCCCCACGGGAACCCAGTAGGGAGTATCAGCTCCGCCTGAGAACACGAAGGCTTCACAGCCCCTCTGGGCTGCAAATGAGAAAGTCAACAGGCTCAGGAGAGGCGGGAGGGGGTGTCAAGCAGGGGCAAAGTTATGGGGATACAGAAGGGCACGTGCGAGATCAGGGAATTTCAGAGTGAAGGGTATGTAGCTGAGAGGGCCGATGTGAGGTTGAGCGTGGGCTAGACTGTGCCAGCTCCCAGAGGGCTGTGACCCTAGACTGCAGAGCTAGTCAGCAAAGGGGTACCCGTGTCTAGGAATTCACCCTTGAATCCTTGGGGCGTCGGGAAATTCTTACCTGGTCCCCCAGTTAGCTACTGCAGCTCATTCACTGCAGACTAGAGAGAGGAGAGGCCTCAACCCTGACACTCTCCAGGCTCCCCACAACTCCTGGTTTCATCTTAGCAAAAGTCCAACACAAGTGCCAGGGCCTCTGCAGCATCTCTGTGACCTCCGCAGTGGGTATAACCTGTCCTGAGTGTTGGTGCCCTCTGCAGACTTCAGTGCTATAGCAATAATCAGGAGACTTCGGGGGTTTTCCTCTGGGTTCAAAACACTTCAGTTTCACTTGGTGCCGGCACTTGCCAGCTCTGGAGCCTAGAGCCATCACAAACAAATTCTGTTCACATGATGGCCATGAGCTCCCAGCCCCTCTTAAACTAACAAAAACACCCTTATCTCCCAGCCCCCCAAAAAGAAATCCCCATCATTGTTCAAATGCGCCAACTTCCTATTCTCCCTGGCCTGCTGCCTCTTCTTCACTTCAGTTTCCCAGCAGCGGCCAACATCCCTGGCAACTTGAGCAGCAAAGCAGGCGGGTTCTACCCAGGTGTGTGCAGGACGAGGCGTGTGGGAGGAGACAACCTGGCGGGCATAGCAGGGCTCTTCCCAGCTCTCCAAGAGCCAGAGGCATTTATTTACAAGGCCGGCCTGGGGAGCCAGCCTGCGGCCTACTCTAAATAAACACTTCCAACCTTGGCTGGAGTCACTGCAAGTCGTAAGCGTTCAACGCTTCAGAGTTTACAAAGCTCTTGTCATATACATCACCTCTCTTTATCCTCACAACAACCCTGCGAGGCAGGATCCGAATTTTGTTTCAAAGGTGAGGAAACCGAAACTCAGAGTGTTTAAATGGCTTTCCCCAGGTCATCTGGCTAAATGCAGATGACCTGCATTTATGACTTTTGCCTAAATCCGGTGGGCGTTGCCCTACCCTTGGCATCACAGAGAGGATGGAGGGCTTTGAGAAGCCCCAGGAGACGTGTGGCACACACACACACACACACACACACACACACACACTCTCACAACTATCATGGTACCTGTTCCACTTTAAGAACCTCATACTGGGGACTTCCCTGGTGGTTCAGTGGTTGAGACTTCGCCTTCCAGTGCAGGGGTGCGGGTCCGATCCCTGGTCAGGGAGCTGGGATACCACATGCCTCGCAGCCAAGGGACCAAGGCATGAAACAGAAGCAATGTTGTGGCGAATTCAATAAAGACTTTAAGGGTGGTCCACATCAAACAAAAGAAAAAAAATATTTAAAAAAAAAAAAAGAACCTCATATTGAATGAGCCAAAGAACTGAGCACAGTGCCTTCATCTGGGAAGGAGACCACCCTAAGATCACCATCAGTTTTTACAAATGAACTTGACAGTATTTTATCACACTGAATGGCAGTTATCTGTCTGCAGGTCAGCTCCCCTCACCAGGCTGTGAGCTACTCAGGTCTCCACAGTTCTCAGCACACCACTGATCCTAAAAACACATTTAAAAAAAAAAAAAAAAAAGGGCTTCCCTGGTGGCGCAGTGGTTGGGAGTCCGCCTGCCGATGCAGGGGACGCGGGCTCGTGCCCCGGTCCGGGAAGATCCCACATGCCGCAGAGCGGCTGGGCCCGTGAGCCATGGCCGCTGAGCCTGCAGTCGGGAGCCTGTGCTCTGCAACGGCAGAGGACCCAACAGTGAGAGGCCCGCATGCCGCAAAAAGAAAAAAAAAAAAAGTTATGAGAACGAAAGGCATGAGGACAGGTAAACTGCCACTTCGGTCACCTTGTTCAGGCTATTGTGCTAATGCTAATGCTGCTCAGTTAACAGCACACTCACAGCCCCTCAGGTCAGGCCAGTATGATGGAGGTGCGTTGAGCAGGTGAGCGGAGACATAGCGAAGAGCACCAGGGGCATCGGGGGACTGGGTGCCAAGCGGAGGGCGGGGAGGCGGGCAGGGGGCAAAGCCAGTCCTCAGACAGGAATTTCAACAGGAGACGTCTTGGAAGACACAGGGGAGAGGCCCAAACTGCACGATGGCAGCACTGATGGGCAATGCTGAGAGGGCAGTGGTGTGACAGTACCTGGAAGACACCATGCCAGGCATTCTGCCTGCGTTCACTAAGGTCCAATGGGTGACCCTTCATCAGGGGAGGGTTCTCTCTGGTCCGTTCTTACTGCACATCATCCCGAAGTTGCCTTGCCCCCTTCAGCCCACAGCTCGAAAAGCAAATGTGTGTTTCCGATGAAGCTATTAGGTCACCTAAGGGAAATGGAGGCATTGGTGACAACAGCTCACCTTGTCCAGCACCAGGAGGGATGAAAGTCTCAACACAATTAGACTGAGGAGACAGACTTGGGCACTTGCTCTCCATGATGCCCAGGAGACCAAAGTGTGGGAGAAAATGGACTGGCTTCAGATGACCCAGTTATGAACCCCAGGCTTGCACCCGACTCGTGGGCTGATTTAACAGTGCAATAATGTCAGTCTCAGTTCCAGTTAAGACATTTTGTCCAAGAGAACAGGTGCCCATCACATAAGCTGCATAGACAGCCTATGCAGGATTTGAGAAAAAATTCAGAGACAAAAGCATTTAAGAAAGAAAAGAAGTTTATTTTAAAAAGAATTCAAGGGAGTCAGGCTTCAAAAGGACAGGCTGGCAAAAATAAAAAATTTAAAAAAATACATATAGATAGTTAAGGAGAAAAAACCCCTCAGTATCAGGAAAGTTACCTAGTTTATATTAGCTGTCATGATAGAAAAGCAGCAACTTTCTCGTGATTGTCATATCCTCAAAAGTCATAGCTTATGGTCAGATGTCAGCAGAGTAAAGTTTTTGTTCAAGTCAGGTAAGAATCAAATGACAGCCCTACCTCTGTTGGGAGAGGAAGGGATTACAGAGGCTGGAAACCTGTCTTTCCTGGAGAAGGTCAAGGCTTCTTTTATTTAGGGGAGCAGAACTGGAGGTGATCTATTTATTTTTGTTTTATCTCCCAGTGCAACCTGCTTTGTACTTTTTTCCCTCCTGGGTTGTGGAAAAAATGAGGTACACACTACTTAAGGCAGCAGGGCAAAGTGTCAATATTGCTTTTAAAGGAGGTAGCTCAAACTCTGTTACCACTTGCAAAACCAAAAAGTTAACATGGGAGAGCTGGAGGGAACTTGGAGATTGGAGCATCTCTTTGGAGAAATGCCAGTATGCTGTGAGTCCCAGCCCTCACGCCAAAGAGGAAGGGGTGTGTGTGTGACGGCGGAGGGGAGGGGGGCTTGACGGGCTTGCTCAGAGGGCTGCATTTGCCAGGGAGACAGACAGCGAAAGAGGAAAGGTGTTGAAAGCCGCCTGGGGCAGCAGAAGGGGCTGCTGTTATGGTGTCAGTGCACTCCTGGAGGCCCCAGATGTGTTGGCATCTGCCCAGGATCAGATGGGGCCCCTGGCAGAAAGACCTTGCCTGGAGACCTTGGGGTTCCACCCCAGGGGTTCACCTTGGAAGAACGAAGGCCAAAGTTGCACTGAGCAACAGAGGGGTGGAGGGAAGAGTTACTAAGCAACCAGCCAGAAGAGACATATCCACTGCCAACAAGGGAACGGCAGGGAAAGGATTTTCAGCCTGGAAGCCTATCTCCAAGAAATCCACCAAAGAGGAAATCATCCTTAAACACTTGCCAGGTCAGAGGAAACTGAGATCAGACAAGTGCTGGTCAAATAAGACCCTTCCTGTCCTTTGCCTTTCCTTCTTCTCGCCACTGCAACTCTGCAGCCATCAGAACTTGGAGCAAGTCTGATGCGGGAAGAAGCGTGACGTCAGGACAGCCAGCGTCCACAGCAGGCTTTGCTCCCACCGTAGGTCCTGGCTGGGGAGAGGGAGAAGATTCATGTTCAAAGTTTAGGGTTTTTGTTTTAATAATTAAATTACATAGCACTGGACATTTTAATTATTATCTGAGACCATTTAAAGGGCTAAGGTGACTGGGGACTTTTATTACAAAGGAGAAGTTATGGCACTGGCATGAGATTTATCTCACGTGTGGTGAGAAAAGACTAAGTTGCTGTAGCATTGTTCTTATGAGTCCTGCCGTTTTGATGACCAGATACAGCAGTGTGCTAGTTTCCTACGACTGCTGTAACAGATGATTGCAAACTTAGTGTCTTAAAACAACACAAATGTATTATCTTACCATTCTGGACACTGGAAGTCCAAAGTGGGTTTTACAAGCTAAACTCAAGGCCATGTTCCTTCTGGAGGTTCTAGGGAATCTGTCTGCTTACCCTTTCCGGCTTCTAGAGGCTGCCCACATTCCTTGGCTCGTGGTCTCAAATCACATCACCGCTTCTGGTTCTTTCTCTGCTTCCATCATTATGTTGCCTTCCATCTAGCTGGCCCCCCTGCCTCCCTCTTAAAAGGACCCTGTGATTCCACTGACCCTCCAAATAATCCAGGATAATCTCTCCATCTCAATACCCTTCATGTAAATCTTCTGCAAAGTCTCCTTTACCTTGTAAGGTAACATATTCAGCAGCCCGCAAGCTTTTTGGCACCAGGGACCAGTTTCGTGGAAGACAATTTTTCCATGGACCGGGGGTGGGGGGATGGTTTTGGGATGATTCAAGCGTATTATATTTATTGCTCACTTTATTTCTATTATTTTTTTTTTACATTTTTAAATTTTTGGCTGTGCTGGGTCTTCATTACGGTAAGTGGGGGCTACTCTTTGTTGCGGTGCACGGGCTTCTCATTGCGGTGGCTTCTTTTGTTGCAGAGCACGGACTCTAGGCGTGCAGGCTTCAGTAGTTGTGGCACGTGGGCTCAGTAGTTGTGGCTCACAGGCTCCAGAGTACAGGCTCAGTAGTTGTGGCGCACGGGGTTAGTTGCTCCGTGGCATGAGGGATCTTCCCGGACCAGGGCTCGAACCCGTGTCCCCTGCTTTGGCAGGCGGATTCTTAACCACTGCGCCACCAGGGAAGTCCCTATCTCTATTATTATTACATTGTAATATATAATGAAGTAATTATACAACTCACCATAATGCAGAATCAGTGGGAGCCCTGAGCGTGTTTTCACTTGCCACTCACTGATAGGGGTTTGATATGAGTCTACAAGCACTTGATTTATTATGGTCTCTGTGCAGTCAAACCTGTCTGCTAATGATAATCTGTATTTGCAGCCACTCCCCAGCGCTAGCATCACCGCCTCAGCTCCGCCTCCTGTCAGATCAGCAGTGGCATTAGATTCTCATAAGGAGCGCGCAGCCTAGATCCCTCACATGCACAGTTCACAGTAGGGTTGGCGCTCCTATGAGAATCTAGTGCCACCGCTGATCTGACAGGAGGCGGAGCTCAGGCGGTAATGCGAGCAATGCGGAGCGGCTGTAAATACAGATGAAGCTTCGCTCGCTCAGCCACACCGCTCACCTCCTGCTGTGCGGCCCGGTTCCTAACGGGACACAGACCAGTATCGGTCTGTGGCCCGGGGGGTTGGAGACCCCTGAACATATTCATAGGTTCCAGGAATTGGGATGTGGACATCTCTGAGGGGCCCTTATCCAGCCTACCACAAGCAGTGAACTTGAAAAAAGTTAATTTATTTTCTGAATCATTTTTTCCTCTGTAAATGGGGATAATAATACCTATTTTACAAGATTACAGGACTTAAAGGAGGTCTGATGTGAAACACTGTATAGCACCTCAGTAAGTGCTTTGTAAGAATTCATACTTTTCATTCTCTCACTTGATAAATTTGGTAAATACTTACTCTGTCCCAGGCAGCGTTCAGAGTGCTGAAATACGCATTGCTAAATAGAGGGGAAGGCAGGAGAGAGAAAGGGCTTTGGCTGTTCTAAAGGAGTAGGTTCTGGAACTGGAAAAATGGTTCAGAAAAGTGAAGCCATACCTGGTTGATTCTATCAAGTACTGATGATACTTGATCTAACTGGTGGGGGTATCTCATTAAAATACTTGGCTCATTTCTGCTTTTCAAGAAATTTTGGCCTATATATAGCTGATTCACCTTGTTATAAAGCAGAAACTAACACACCATTGTATAGCAATTACACTCCAATAAAGATGTTAAAAAAAAAAGAAAGAAATGTTGGCCTAAGTATACTGTACTAATAGGATACAGAAATTAAAATGCAAAGTATTGTCATGCCTTAGACGTTTGTAGAGAGTAATTCTGAGGTTTAAAGGGACTCGGGCAGAGCAATGACTGCAGTCTGGAAGCAATTTAGTACACAGAAGTACCGTACTAAGGTGAAGTTCTGGGCTCAGGTCTAAGGGGTTTATATCCCTTGGGTCCTCTAAATGGTGTTAAGCCAATTAAACTGGGAGACCATCAGACTGAGGTGGCTCTAATGCCATGGCAGCCTATGTAAGCAAACCGAAGTCTACGCTGGTGAACGTCTCCAGGTTACAAAATTGAAACCTAAGGACAACCAATCACAAACAGCCACGGAGGCTTTCAGTTAGAGCCGATCAATGATTTCCTTACTTTGCTTCCGCCTTTTCTCTGTAAAATCCTCCCCCTGAGCTCCTGTCGGTAGAGGGTTCCTAACCACGTCCAGTCTGGCACTGCCCAATTGGAATAGACTTTTGCTCAAATACACTCTTCAAATTTTTAATATGCCTCACTTTATCTTTTAACAATGGGCACCTACTAGATGTTGAATCAGGAAGTTGAGGCTGTGACTTTATGGATCTGGCTCCCCAGGTAGAACATGGAAATAATACTTCGTTAAATTAAGAAGCAATATGGGAAACATAGGAATTCCTAGGGAGACGAGAAAGCTGCCAAAGAATTGCTAAAAAGAGCATAAATGCTTTGCTGTTGGTAGAATTATAACCCTTCCTATCTAGAGGAATCTCAAAAATCAATACTGGCTATAATCAAAGAGGATGTCTTACTTCTAAGGGGCAAGGAGCGTTCCTTACACATTTTTTTTCCCTGAGCTTTGCTTTTTTTCACCTGGCAATATACTGTATGTTGAATCTTTCTATTTAAAGTAAAGAGTTAAGGAATACCTGTTTTTTTTTCTTTTTACAATGAACAAATCTGAGGATAGCACAGGGAACTATATGTAATAAACCATTATAATAAACCATAATGGAAAAGAATATGAAAAAGAATATATATATATATGTATGTATAACTGAATCACTTTGCTGTATACCAGAAACTAACACAACATTGTAAATCAACTATACTTCAACAACAACAAAAAAGAAATCTGAATATGTTTGTGGGACAAGGAAAAAAAACAGTGAAGAAAACAAAAAAAGCAAAACATGCCCACGAAAACTATAATTATGAAGACTGTAAAATGTGGAAATGTACAACACTGTAGGAAGTGTACAACTGTAATTTTGTTGTAAGCAAATAGAGAGGGAAGGAAATATGAAAACGTTCTGTTGTGATAAGGTGGTAGAATTGTGGCTGATAGCACCTCTTTGTTTTCCAACTTCCTGAAATGTTAGTCCAGCCTTCAAATTAAAATAATTTCAGTAAGTTACTTGTGATAAAACAGTACAGACAAAGGCATATTATTTACAGCTGGGGGCCTTGAAACTTCTGATCCCATTTCGTAAGCTTTTCTACTGGGCATCATTTCCACTCTTGCTCTCTTAATTCTTCAAATTTTTACTAGGATTCCTCATGTTTTTACCAGATCTCCCCCTGGTGTCACATTAAAATTTTTTCTCATTAGGATTAAATCAGCTCTTTAAGAACTATTTTTATTTTAATTAATAGACAATTTCTTTCACTCTCTTTTGCATTTTGACAATTTATGATTAAGACCCTAAACCCTGTATTCCATCACAAATCCTCATTTTGATACAGGTCCACACTGTAAACCCTGGCTGCACAATGATGTCATCAGAATTCTTTGAAACCTTTGTAGTGTAAAATATGCCATAAAGATACTATTTACAAAATATTAAAAAGAGGTGAAATTGTAACAGGATTATCAACAAAGTTAGCAAAAAATCAATAACAACCAACAAGAAAAGAGATCTTGTTTCTCTGGGCAAGCAGAAATACAGTTGGTTAAGAAATACGGTTCAAGTAGCCTGTTATTAAGACCTGGAAAAGTGCTTTTTTTTTTTCTGTTAAAACACATGTCCATTAATATCCAGTGGAAATGTAAATATCTTATCAGGAGACTGGGCTGTGCTCACAGCCTATCAGACATTTTATTGATGTCCTTCTCTACCTTTTAAAATTTGGCCTCAGAGGCCCCAACTAGTATCTGACACAAAAAAGAAAAACCAAACATGTGAAATAAATTTAAAATTTTAGTATTTTGTCCATGATCTCCATGCATAACAGCCCCTCTCAATCCACATCTTTCCATAGCTGGGGTAATAAATAATTAAAACTCTTTCTCTTACAACGGTATTGGCCCTTGGGTTTCTTAAGAAATAACTTTAATTACCTCCAATTCTGACAGCACATTGAAAGCATTATTATTGTCCTATTTTACAGATAAGTAGACTGAGGCTCAGAAAGGTAAGTGGCTTTCTGTTAAAGAGACCAGGCCCCCCAAAACCTGGCTAGGACTGTTTCCACACTGCCATACTGGGCATAGTTAGGCATTATCATGGCAATAACATGGAGGCTACAAACAGTAAAAGAATCGATGCAGGTGTAAATCTCAACTATTTCTATATATTCTCCACTGGGACTTTCATATAGTTTCTTTCCACCTTCCAAGGACAGAAGTGTTTCAAAAGTCAACCGTGATCTTGTCAGAGCTTTGGTGTCTCTTTGGACCTTTGCCTTTGAATCAAGCCAACCCACCCGACCAACTCCACCCTCCTTTCCAGCCCTTGTCCCGATTTTGGTCTGACCTCAGGCTCTCCCTAAGACCCACATCCATTCCCTGATTCCTTCTGCCTCCAGCTCTTCAGGGCCCATGAGCTTCTCTTGGCCTCCCCAACCCTGCTCTGGAATTTCTGGCTGTGGCCCCTTCAAGGGGCTTCAGAGGAGAGGGCAGCACCAAGTTCTTTGGACTTGCTGGGCCTGGATGGAGAATCTTGCCTTCTCTCCCATTATCTCTGAATCACACCAAGCCCAAGTTTAGACCTCCCTTACAATGACAATCATGGGGAATCAAGGACGCCTGGGCCTTGTTCTACGCACTCAAACTGGTGGGATCCAGAAGTTTCAGGGGAGGAGGGAGGGTCCTTGAGCATGAGGATTCTGGGAGACAGGGGACATGAAGTATTCGGTGAGCAAAACTTAAAATGAAAGGCACATGTGCCAAGACTGTACATGTTGGAGACTTGAGAAGTGAGGCAGAGTCTGAAGTCCAGCAGGGGCTTTAGATCCAACTTCCAGAGGAATGCAGCCCATGGGAGTCTGTGGCAGGGAACACTAAGAGCATCTCCAAAGTGTCCCTGACTTGACTGTGAGCCTCGCCGCCTCACATACATCCCCTCCCCAGGGAGGCCTCCTAGACCCTGCTTCCAGCTCCATGATTATTGTCTCGTCATTTGCCGTGCAGCAAGCCGGGAAAACGACTTCTTTAACCAGAGCCAAGCTACCTAGAAGGTGATTTTTCAATCTTTTTTTGTGACTTGGAACCAAGACCCATCAATCCATAGCACACATTCACTGAGCATCAACGACAAGATGAGTGGTGGGCTTCATGGAAAGAAGTATGCAGCATGGTCGCTGCCTTCCAGTCTAGCTGGGGTGACAGGACACAGGCCTGCGGGACTCTTATCACATTGTTACACTGCAATTCAAGGCAGCAGGTGCTGGCACAGACTCTTGGACACAGCTTGTTGCCTGGCCAAAGCTGTAGGATCTGCACCAGCAGGGTCACCCTTCCTCCCAGATCCCGGGCCCTATCTCGATCCAAGGCAGAAAGATTTAATCAGACCAGCCACACGTTGTGGAGTTCAGCACCAAGTCTTCTTGGCAACTAGTTTAGCCCCAGGTTTGATAACTGGGTTACTGTTGGTGTCAACCAGTCCCCTTTTGGAACACCCCAATTCTTACTCAGCCCTCATTTCTTGTGTATTTCCCATTCTACTCTAAGGCATGGAAGTTTCCTCCATTTCCAGGCTCCTATTCATGCCATCCACTTGTCCTTGTGACCTCCTGAGTGTCCCCCAACCCAGATTCCCAGTCCACATGTTTTATCTACAGCTGAACAATGAATTTTGTGGGGCTCTTGTGGAAGAGCAAGAACAACAAAATGATAAGATACAGTAGCTATTGAAATTAAAGGGTCTCATGTCACCCATGTGAGCATCATAATACCTGCAGAGCTGCAGGGCATTGCCCTCAGAGTCATAATATTCCACTGAAAGTAAAGCCAATCATCAAAAGTCTAAAAATAATAAATGCTGGAAAGGGAGTAGAGAAAAAGGAACCCTCCTACACTGTTCGGGGGAATTTAAATTGGTGTAGCCACTATGGAAAACCTATGGAAAACGTATGGAGGTTCCTTAAAAAACTAAAAATAGAGCTACCATAGGGTGCCACAATCCCACTCCTGGGCATATACCCTGAGAAAACCATGGTTCAAAAGGATACATGCACCGCAATGTTCATTGCAGCACTGTTTACAATAGCCAAGACATGGAAGCAACCTAAATGTCCATTGACAGATGAATGGATAAAAATGATGAGGTACATGTATACGATGGAATACTACTCAGCCATAAAAAATAACAAAATAATGCCGTTTGCAGCAACTTGGATGGGCCTAGAGATTATCATACTAAGTGAAGTAAGTCAGAGAAAGACAAATATTATATGATACCACTTATAATGGAATCTAAAAACTAATGCAAATGAATCTATATACAAAACACAAACAGACTCACAGACATAGAAAACAAACATGGTTACCAAAGGGGAAAGGGATGGGGGAGGGATAAATTAAGAGTATGGGATTAACAAATACAAACTACTATACATAAAATTGATAAACGACAAAGATTTACTGTACAGCACAGGGAACTATATTGAATATTTTGTAATAACCTATAATGGAAAAGAATCTGAAAAAATGTATATATATACACAAATATATTGTGTGTCTATATATATATATATATATATATATATATCACAGTGATATCTGAATCACTTTGCTGTGCACCTGACACTAACACAATATTGTAAATCAACTATACTTCAATTAAAAAAAAGAGAGTAAAGCCAGACACTGGCTTGTGTAACCCAACCCTAGGTTTTCACCTCAGCCACCTGTTTCTTCAGAAACTGCCAACTCAGACCAAAGTTCAAACAGTTTATAATTCCCAAAAGCAGCTGCATTTCCAATAAATAATTAATTATCAAATTAACTGTGACCCTCACACCTGCCAGGCCCAACCAATTCGCAAGGATTTTAGAAAGCTCGTGTTTTGAGATTTTCTTTTGTTACCCCTGTCATTTTCAAAATCACATGATTTTAAACACTTGACTTTAGATACCATGAAAGCTTTTTGTCTGGTGGGATTCCTGCATAGTGCGTGTACATATGTGTTGGGCTGAAGATAACTCCACAATTGCATGTTTAAACATGGTGAATTCAGAGTTTAAACTCCGTCAGTTCAAAATTTCCCACCTTTCTCTACCCTTCATTCCTCTTTCCAACAGGGAGGTATCTGCACCAAGAATTGTTGTCAGGGGTGGCTGGCTGTGCTGAGTGGTGGCTTCGTGGTCCTCAGCTGGTCCTTGTTTTTATGAACTGGCCTCTCTATAGATGGTCATGCCTCACCATGGCCTCTGCTCACTGGGCCCACTCACTCTCCTTCTTCCTGGTTCCAATACCAGGCATTTCTGGGTAGACTGGATGGCCCTCAGTCACTGCTGAGCCCCTCTTTGGGTGCCCTGGGGAATTCTATGTGTTTTCTTGTGCCTTTTCACACGTAGTGAGCTTTCCCCAACTCCACAGGCTGGCACTCCTCCCTCAGCCTCTGCCGTCCTCCCAAGCAGGCCCCAAGATGAGGCATTCATCTAGTAACATTTAAAGTGATGACTGATGTTGTCAGAGATCCAAAAAGGAAGGCCATATAGATGTACAGATATAGACACGTCTCCTTGCTCCCCTAAACAGTTTCCTGGAAATAGCCTGACATGCATCTATCAGCTAATATTTTGAGTGCCTACTGTGTGCCAAGGACTATTCTAGGTACCAGGGATACAGTAATAATCAAGACAAGACATAAATCCTGATCTCACGGAAATTAGATTCTAATGTGTCAAGATAGACAATAAACAGGATCTCATTTCACAGTGAAAACAGAACTTGTTTTAATTCTTACCTCTAAACAACCCATGAAATATTAAACTTCCCCCCAAATAGGACATGCCTAAAAGCTCTGTAAGCTCTGAGCAATTCTCACGATGTAAGAGTTACAAATTCCCAGGACTGTGCTGTGGATTATCTACCAAGGTATTAAAAGTGCAGAAATGACCTCTTTTGAGATAACATAGTTATCCATTACTGACTGCTTGCTACGTACCAGGCACGATGCCAGGGTCTTTGCATGTATCATCTCTAATTCTCAGTGCAATCCTAAATTAAGTGGGTGTTGTTATTATTAGTAGCCCCACTTTGCAAATGAGAAAACTGAGGCTGATACAAGTTAAGTAAATTACCTGAGGTCACTCAGGTATTAAGTGGATGAGGCTTAATGGGACTCAGATGGTCTGACATCGCTCTGCCTCCATACAAATAGGAGGGAAATGCATAAAAAGAAAGGCAAAATTCTAAGTAGGAATTCTGGGAGTGTTCCTTTAAACAATACCGTGCCTTTGTATTTTACAGTGTGTACATGTGAACTGGAAGAATTAGGGAGAAGTTTGGCTTGGAGAGGAGAGGATGAAATAAAGTTTGTTAAAGCTGGAGTTTGTGGAAACACTGACAACTGAGGATGAAACAGAAATGGTAAAACATCTTAGGAAGCATAATACAGGAAGGTGTAAAAATAGAATCCATTTTGCAAATATTCAGTTCCCATATAAGTTTCTGGGACCAGATCTTGAGGAGGTGGGAGAGGAGATAAGAAAGCTCACCCAGGGCATCCTTTGTGTGGTCATAGATCCTGCACCAGGCCTTACCTCACAACTCTTGTCCACACCATGCTCTCTTCCCTTGTTCCTCATACCCCAAAAACTGAGCGTGCCCTCTCCAGCCCCCAGGAAGTCAGCGTCCCAAAAAGATGGCAACCTCTGTCCCTGCATCCTTGGTCTTGGCCCTGGTCTCAGCCCCCCAGGCACATGCAGGTTACCCCAGGCTATTTCACTAGCCCAAGCCTCCCCATGTCCTGGGTTAAGCTCTATGAAAATCAAACTCTCCACCTGTATTCCCTTCCTTTGTGGTGCCCTCCAGTGTGTGCAAGGAAAGTACCCTGGGAACTGAGTTAAACTCCACTGGGCCCAGTCCTGGGTGCTGTGTTCCCACTTGCGAAGCCCCGAGGGAGAAAGCAGAAGGTAAGAGCATAGACCAGTCCTGCCCCTGAGGGAGCCTTGGAGCTAATCAGCCCTTTAGCATCTTGGCCTCTGCCCCTGTTGGACTCTCACTTTGTCTTGCCTTGTAGACATGCCTTCTCTTCCATAAGATTATAAGTTTCTTGAAGGCAGCTCGGAGGAAGTGCTCCATAAACCTCTAAGGTTCCATAAACATGCTCTCCTCTTTAGAAGAGGAGGAACCAACGGTGGCCTATTGTCAAAGGAAAACTCAGTTCAGACTAAGGCACTTTAGGGTAAGCTCAGGGCGTCAGGAAACCTCCCTCTTCTCTGCCCTCACCCTCTCCTCTTTTCCTCACCTGATCCTTTCCCTTTCTGGATTTCTGTTCCTTGGAACAGAAATGACATTGTGACCATGACCACATTACAGTGAATGGAAACACAAAGAACAGAACTGATTAAACTGTTTGGAGTTTACTGTCACGTGATGTACATGGAAACAAATCCACGTCAAATGTTCCATTCACACCTCTTTAAGTTTTTTAGCCTCTTCTTCTGCACGTTAGTTATTTTACTAATAATTTTTATTTGTCCCCCTTTAAAAGAATGTATCTCCTTTTATTTTTTTTAAAGCATCCTTAGGATATCCATCTTCAGAAAAAATTTCTGGAATGTGGACATATGTTTGATTCCTGGTGTAGTCATAGCACTAATATCTCAGGGTAAATTGCGTTAGGACTTTCTCTCTAAGCCTTGATTTCTGCAGGATTTACTTTTTCAGGTTAGTGCCTGGAAGAAAGTTGGGAGGTGGGTCAAGTTTGTTTTCAAATGCTCTCTCCTTTGCCAAACCACTGTCCCTGCCGGCAGCAGGCAACCTAGCCCACGTCTGGAGTCTTCCATAGAGAGGAGCTAGGGTTAAGAGCTTGACCTCTCATACCAGCCTGCCTGGGTTCAAAGCCAAGCTCTACCCCTTCCTAGTCGTGTGACCTTGGGCAAGTTACTAGATTCCACTGTCACTCAGTCTGCTCATCTGCAAAGCAGGAACAATAATAGGTTGCCAACGAGCATGAAATATCTGAATAAATTTCAAGCACCTAGAGCAATGCCTTGTACTCTGAATGAGTTGATAAATAATACTACTTTTAAAAACTGTGGCCCTCCACCCAAATAAAACCTCTCAAAGCAGTGCCAAGAATTGTCCATCTCGACAGAGATCTTCCCACCCCTGATCACACTTTCCTCTCCTTCCTTTCTCACCCTTCCTCCAATCACGCTCTGGCAGCTGGAGAAGGACACAGCGGCTCCAGGGCTGCTGTATTCTGCCCATCAACCCTCCCCTTTTCACGTCCCTGTGCACTGGCACCACCCACTCCTTTGCTACTGCCCTCGGCTCCCTCGCTCCCTTGTCTTTCTTTGCTCCCAGGCAGCTCTGGGTAAGGGCTACACGCACCAGCCACAGCTGGGCCTCTCCTGCCAGGCTCACCAGGAAGCTTGCAGCCCATCCCAAAAGGTACCCACCACAGAAGGCTTTCATCCCCAGGGGGTTTGATAAGACCTCAGGACAGGCTTGCTAGCTGGCAGAGGGGAGTGAGGTAAGCTGGAAGCCTGATCCTGTGAAGCCAAGGTTGGTTCTGCTCTGGGAGTCTGAGAGATTCCCCAGCACTGCCCTTTTTCTCCTACTCAGAGAACCTCACTTCCAGAGGTAAAAGTTTTGGCCTTTGCAAAGTGGGACAGAGTCCAAGACCTCCTTGCTCAGATGCTGGGGAGAAACTAGGTCGTACCAGTGCATGAGATCCCTCATCACTGATTTTTTTCTCCTGGCTTTGAGGAGGGCACAGCCCAGGCCACCCCAAAGGGGAAAATGTTCTCTACCTTTTCATCATACCCCTCCATAGATGAAAATCTACCCCGCACCCAGCTCAGCGTTTTGTCCAGTAACAGCGTCTCTTCTCCCGGCATTGTTTCCCATCCCCATCCAGTGCCTGAGGTCCTGATGCAGATGGTGTGGGGAGCACACAGGGGTTCTCTCCCCACACTCTGTTCTCCCAAAGGCAGGCACATGCACCCACGTGATTGACACCTGTAGTCCCTGGTGATCACTCCAGGGGCAGGGACTTGATAGGATATGCAAAGTCAGCCTCAGCATCTCCACAGCAGAGGTACCAGAGTCAGAGGATGGGGGGATACATCAGGACAGGGCTGGGCGCCAAAACACAAGTCCACCGTGGGCAGAGTCAGCCAGCAGAGCTGGCTTCTAGACTTCCAGCTAAGAAGGAGGTCCCACTGGGACTCTCAGTCTGCAGACGTCCTTTCATTTCAGCCCTGGTGTAACGGGAACCATCTGACAGGTGCTCGGAATAGGCGAGTACTTTACATTTTAATTGATATAATCCTCCCAAGAAGTCTCCAGAGGAGGTGATATTACACCTCTGTTTCAAAACGAGGAAACCGAGGCACAGGGAAAAAACTAAATCTCTGCAGGTCACATGGCTTATAAGTAGAAGAGAGAGGGTTGAAATCCAAAATCCATGCTCTTAACCACTACCTTGTACAACCTGCCTCAGAGGCCCAGCCCTGCAGTTGCCTGGCTTGAAAATCTACGCTTTTATTTCTGAGGCTTAGTTTTCTCTTCACACCCATACTTCATAGTTTGTTGTGAGAATTAAATAAATCTCAGCATGTAGAGTCCTCAGCATGATGCCTTACTGGTAAACACAACCAATGTGAGCTATCAACACCACCATCATCATTACTATTACTAAGTGCCAAATGCCCAGAGGTCCATGTTGCCAGGTTTGCCTGTTTCCCTGCACTAAGGTAGGCCTCTGACAGCTCAGTTACTCCCAGGCTGCCTCCACCTTAGTTTTCAGCCTATTATGAACGTAAGTAGAGCTGAAGCTTAGCAAGATTAAAAGTACGTTGCTCAAGATCATTCTTTCAGGTTCTAAGACAGATCTCTAAAATCGAGTGGAGTGCTTTAATTGTTTTTTATTAATAATTTTATTTTTTTGTGGACGTATAGTTGATTTAATTGTTTTTTAATTATAAGCTCAGCTTTGAAAAAGTATTATGAATAAAGAACAGCATGACCACAATGCCACTTTCCTAATATCAGTGATATTCATGTTATGCATTACTCACCAAGTTTTGTCCATCTCTGCAAAGACTGGCTTTTCTCCTAATTCACTGTCTCCGTGGAGCAGCTGAGAGCCCTGCTCACCGCAGTGTTGGGTTGGCCCAGAAAGACTCCCTGAGGATTCTAGTGTGACCATGGAATAAATCCAGAATGACTCCAGTTTGACCCTGAGAGAAAAAAATATATAATCAAACATCGATACATAATTGAATCAAGCAAGCGGCCCTTTAGATACAAATCAGTCTCTTTGAGCCATTAATTTCAAAAGTATTTTAATTAATTTATTTTTTGACAAATAAGAATTGTATATATCTAAGGTATATACGGTGATTTTTTTTTTTAATTTGGCCGCACCGTGTGGCAGGCAGGATCTTAGTTCCCTGACCAGTGATCGAACCCGGGCCCCAGCACTGAAAGCCCAAAGTCCTAACCACTAGACCACCAGGGAATTCCCTATAAGGTGATGTTTTGATGCATGTATGCATTGTGCAATAATTACCACAATCAAACTAATTAACAAACCTATCGCCTCCCACAGTTATTGTGTGTGTGTGTGTGTGTTTGTGTGTGTGTGGTGAAACCACTTGAGATCTACTCTCTTCCCAAATTTCTAGTGTGTAATATATTACTGCTAACTACAGTCACCATGCTGTACATTAGGATTTCAGAATTTATTCATCTTATAACTGAAAGTTGTACCCTAGGATCAATATCTCTGAGCCATTTTTTTAAGATAAATTTATTTGTTTATTTTTGGCTGCGTTGCGTCTTTGTTGCTGCGCATGGGCTTTCCCTAGTTGCGGCGAGTGGGGACTACTCTTTGTTGTGGTACGCCGGCTTCTCATTGCGGTGGCTTCTCTTGTTGCAGAGCATGGGCTCTAAGCACACGGGCTCAGTAGTTGTAGCACGCGGGCTCTAGAGCACAGGCTCAGTAGTTGTGGCGCACGGGCTTAGTAGTTCCACGGCATGTGGGATCTTCCCGGACCAGGGATCAAACCCGTGTCCCCTATATTGGCAGGTGGATTCTTAACCACTGCGCCACCAGGGAAGTCCCTGAGCCATTATTTTTTTAATCTGACCTACACTGTAGCCAAAGGCTCTATGTGAACTGCTAAAATTATGTAAGCACATAATCCAGTGATATATTTATTAATGTATTCAGTAACTCAAAACCAAAGTTAAAATATGAGCTTTAGTTCTCTTTCTTTCTTTTTTCCCCTGTATTATTAACCAAGCATATCAAGTCTGGTTTTCTTGGTGGGGGGGTGGGGTTTGTTTTTTGGGTAGTTTTGTTGTTTACCTGAAGCTCCATGTGATCTTTCTCCATTCTAGCCTTCTTTGATTTAGTCACCAAATGCCCAGCACTGAAACATTTCATCTGTACTCATTGCAGGCTTACCTCCTGCACATACAGCTGGGTTGGCAGGCGTTGGTAGGAACATATAAAGACGTATAAGAAGTGGACCCTGATTCAAGGAACTTACAATTCCACTGCGACACAGTGGTAATAATAAGATGACCTGGGACTGATTCCTGGCTCCCTCACTTACTCACTGGGTCTTCAAGAGTAATTTATTACAATTCTTTATTTGTAAAATAGGGCAAATAGCAATAATAATAATAGTACCTACACCTGACTTAAAGGGTTGCTGTTCAGATCAAAAGGAATAAATTCTGGGCTTCCCTGGTGGCGCAGTGGTTGAGAGTCTGCCTGCCGATGCAGGAGACACGGGTTCGTGCCCCGGTCCGGGAAGATCCCACATGCCGCGGAGCGGCTGGGCCCGTGAGCCATGGCCGCTGAGCCTGCACGTCCGGAGCCTGTGCTCCGCAACAGGAGAGGTCACAACAGTGAGAGGCCCGCATACCGCAAAAAAAAAAAAAAAAAAGGAATTGATTCTGTGAAAGCACTTTACAGACCAGAAAGTGATATTCAGAAAATTATTATTATTATTCATACAAAATGTTTTCACAACTCAAAACAGCACCTCTCAGGTTTCTGTCACTTTGCAAGTCGAATTTTCCAAGATTATACTTTCAGAGACCTGTTTCCTACAAGATGTGATGCATGCAATTCAGGTAAGCTGCTGCCAGGTGCAGTCTTACCTGAAAAGTATTTGCTATTTTGACAGCCATCTTGATGTGGGCATGTTTTGACCTGGCCCACAAAACAAATCTTTAAGCTTCTAGACGTTTTTTTTAGTGACCAATCAATGCATGAAATATACATATTTACCCCGTCCTTGAGTCTTGCTCTATCCCTCACCTCACTCCATTGCTGATTTCCTGGGTTAGAAATCAAGGATACGAGTGTCGTCCACAATGGGTAGGAGACAGGAAATAAGGTGAGCTCAGGTTCTCGTGAAGGGTCTAGTCAAGGCTCTTTTTTGATTCAGTGACAGAAAGTCCAATTCAAACCCAGCTCAACTGAAAAGAGATTAGGGTAACCCGACTACAGTCACAGCTTCAGAATGCAAGTGATGTCTCTGGGACAGAGTCTCTCCATTTATCACTCCGCTCTTCTCCATGTTGGCTTTGGTTCCTTGGGTTCCATGTACTGGCAAGATAGCAAACAAGAGCTCCAGGACTGTACCCGTCAGGTTCAAATTCAGCAGAAAAGTTTTTCTCTTTCTCAATACAACTACTAGATCTGAATCTCACTGAGCCGAACGTGAATCTCGCTGAGCCGAACGTGAATCTCACTGTGCTGAACGTGAATCTCACTGTGCCGAACGTGAATCTCACTGAGCCGAACGTGAATCTCACTGAGCCGAACGTGAATCTCACTGGATCACAATTACATCCTTGAACCAATCACTGCGGCCAAGAGTATGAAATATTCTCATTGGCCAGGCCTGAGTTAGACCCGTCCCTGAAACGATACGGAATCGCTATCATCTGAAACGTATCAACTGAGAGAACTGATTGAGTGATTCCACTTAAGAAAATCAAGATGTTGCTGCTTCAAGGAGTACTTACTTACCAGGTGATCAAGACCAGTAAATATCCATTACTGATTCAAATAAGGGACAGAGTGCTCATTAGAAGAGAATGGCCAGGGACCACTTGTCAGACAAGTCACAAGTACAAGGTCTCATACAATTACCATGTTTAGCAGCCTCAAAAAGGGCCAACATTTACACTAAGTATCTGCTCATTCTCTAGGAATTCATCTGCTTATATTCGAATTCTTCAATTTCTCTATTAAAGATCAAATTCATTTCTTTCAAGGAATAGATAGATTTATCTCTCTAATGACAGTACTTGGTCTCCTTGATAATTGAAAATCTAGAGTACTGGTCTTCAAAATGTATTCTATGCACCCTAGGGCAGCGGTCCCCCAATTTTTGGCACCAGGGACTGGTTTCCTGGAAGACTATATTTCCACGGACCGGGCCGGGGGGTGGGGGGAGGTTGGGGATGGTTCAGGCGGTAATGAGAGCGGTGGGGAGCGGCAGATGAAGCTTTGCTCGCTCGCTCGCCACTCACCTCCTGCCGTGAGGCCCGGTTCCTAACAGGCAGGTTGGTATCCATCCGTCTGTGACCCAGGGGTTGGGGACCCCTGCCCTAGGGGCATGATAATCCATTGCAGGGAAGAAGATATCAATACACTTGTTTATATTTTCATCTTAAAAGCAAGAAATAAAGTTTTACCAACATGAACTGTAAGCACTGTCACTGGTGCCTGGCATTGGTCCAGGTGTCAGAGGTTCTCAGGAAAGAACATGGGTTCTGTACACAGAGGGGCTGCGTGGGAGCCTCCTCAGTGCTTAGCTTTCAGCATATTATGCCCTTACAATAGCTTTTAGGGAAAAAGGGCACATATGTGCAACTTATTCCCAAATCCTTCATGAAAAAAAAAAAAGATAAACAGATGGATACGTAGATATATAAATATATAGATATAGATAATGATAAAAAATATGGAGAATGTTAACACTTGGAGAATCTGAGTGAAGGGTATATGGGAATTCTTAGTACTATTTTTGCAACTGTTCTGTAAATGTGAAATTATTTCAAAATAAAAATTAAAAATTTGATGATGGTGAAGAGGCAGTGTAGAGCAGCCTAAGCAGGTGAAGATAGGGTGGCTCCAGCCCGGGGACTGGGAGGAGGAACAGACAAGGGTCCTGAGTGCTGTGAGGACAGTGTTGACAATCGAGGCACCGTCTCCTGACAGACAGGTGAAGACAGGAGACACTGGTTCTTTTCTACATCGAGTTGTTATCAATCTGCAAAATAAATCATATTCTTTTTCCCAAGTAAAGTATGGATTTTCCCTGTCAGCACAAACACTACTGTCTGATCACCCGGGGATATTTATCAAGGCCTTGATGTTCACAGATGATGAAAACCTCCTCATGGTAATGGCTGGACTTTAGAAGCACACATCAGCTGAGCTGCAGTTCCCCTCTCAGGAACACGGCAGATGGAAAGATGCAATTCTTTGTGTTTGTGTCCTTTAGTGCAGCCACCCAGACAAGTTCTCAGTAGCCTGCCCTTTGTACAGACTTAAGACTAGAAACACAGGTGAGCATAAAGCCATTTGGCAAAATGATATTCATCTGCATGCGCTAAAGAAGGGTGTTCACATCATATTTGAAAACAGAAGGGCACCTCACGTTAATATGAAGCTTGCTGGGACAAAATGCAATTCTCATACTTAACCCTGGCCATCTTCACACCCGATATTTTAGAAAAGACAAAACCTCAGCTCAAAGAAGTTAAACATTTGCCCCAAGATCATACAATTAGTTGGCAGCAGAGCCAAGATTTGAAGCTACGTCTTTCCGGCGTCAGACTTTCTGCTGCTTCTTATACTCCACATCATTTCCCATCTTACTTCCTAACAGGAAGAAGCATGGGCCTCAGCAGACGCTGACCTCACACTCAGCTACAGATGCAATTTGCGCTAATAAAATACATGGAGAAGTTCGCTGGGGGTTTTTCAGGGAAATTCTTTCTCGGTCTTACGGGAATGTTTGTAGAAGCAAGGTCTTCTCTCCAGCCTGGTCTCTGATGAGAAACTGTAGGGGTAGGACATCCTAGGACTACAAGTGTGAGCCATCCCAGGATGAAATGATGCATAGGTGGAGCGATGGAAAAAAGATATGCATCAGGAATGTGGGTTCTTTATCCTGCTTCTACTCACTTGTGTTCTAGACCGTCTTTTGCTTTTCCAAAGACTGTGCTCCCATAATTATTGCTGGTTTTCTTTCGCTTTATTATCAATGTCTCCCTCCATTCTGGATATTCCAAACATGTGTTGGATTCTTTCATATTAAAACAAAATGATTATCCTTTGACTCTGTATTCTCTTCCCGCTACAGCCCTTTTTCTCTCCTTCCCTCTTCCAAAACTCTGTACTCTCTCACCTCCCACTCATGTTTTAACCCATTCTAGTCTGGTTCCTGACATCAGTCTTCTCCTAGACCTGTTCCTGTCAAGTTCATCACTGACATTCACCTTCCCAAAGCCAATGGGCATTTCTCTGTTTTCATTTATCTAGACTTTCCAGCAGGATGTAAATGAGTTGAACATCCCCTCTTTCTTGGAATACATTCTATCTTGGCTTCGAGGACTCCACACTACCCTGGCCTCTCCCCTACCTCACTGGCTGCTGCTTCTCTGTCCCCTAGACTGACTTTTCCTCCTCTATTAAATTTCTAAATGTTGGACTGTCTCAAGGCTTTGTCCTAGGTCCTCTACTCTCCTCTACTTACTCCACCTCTTCCTATATTCATTCAACACTAAATCAATACTTATCGAGTATCTACTATATGCCAGACTCTGTTCTAGGCACTGGAAATAGAGCAATGAATAAACAAAAAATTCCTGCCTTTATAAAGCATATATTCTAGTGGAAGAGAAAATAAACCAAAAACAGCAATAAGTGTATAATATAATGTCCAGTAGTGATAAGTGATGGGGAGAAGAATAAAGCAGTGCCAGTGACGCTTTTTAAAAATAAGATGGCCAGGGGAGGATGTGATAAGGAGGTAACATTTACATCTGAGGAAAGTGGAGTGTGAGAGAGAAAAGTTAAAGATGACTGCAGGTTTTTTGTTTGAGTGAAAGAAAGAATGATGGTACCATTTTTTGAAATACGGAAGCCTAGGGGAGGAAGGGATTTGGGAGGGGAAAATCAAGAATTCTGGTTTGGATGCATCGATAGGTCATAGGGACACATTAAGTGGTTATTTGGATAGATTAAGTTCCTGGTGTGGATGATTCCTTCCTCAGGTCTTAGAGAGACCTTTCCTGACCACTCTGTCTCTGAGAACATCCTACCGGCCACCTCCCTAGCCCACAGAATCTCTAGCACCTTCCTTAGTTTACTGTCTTCATTATAGTCACCTCAATCTGTAATAACAAAACCTGGCTATTGTTTGGCTACTCTCACAAAGGTTAAGTCCTGGGGGGAACAGGAATGTGGTCTGCCTTATTCATAGCTTTATCCCCAGGCCTTAGTACTGTGTTTGTCACAATGGAAGAACTCAACAACTAATTGTTGAATGAAAAAGCAAAGGGTAGGTCAGTCCTCTGGAGAAGTCAGGACAACCTCGTTCTTGTCTGAGCCCAGCCAGTAACGAGATATGTGGCTTCGGACCAGTCACTTCTGTGGTATTTTCTCAGTTTCAGAAGTCGTTTGATTAGATGATTTCTAAGGGTTAATTTGTCCACTTTGAAAGTATGTTTAAAATCCAGGATTTTTATGTATTTACTCTAACCAAATGTGTACCCAGAACTTCATTCTGGTAATAACAATGCTGAAGGGATTTTTGAAGTAGCATGCGCTCAAACTACTGCTTCTGGGAAAATTCGCCACAGAGATCCTGGAGGGTCTGTAATCCCACTCTGGGCCACCGGAAGTCCTCAGTCTCAGGTAGCCATCCATTCTGTTGGCCTCCAAGACCAGGGAGAAACAATTGGAAAGGAAGGCGAATAAGTGAAGGAGTTCATTTTCTGGAACATTATTGAGCACCTGCTCACTTGCCCAGTTCAAGCCTTTTCAGGGATGCTATTTCACATGTATTTAAGGGTTATTTGGGTATTAAGGCATATCTTCACAAAACCGGGTGAAGTGGGTATTAATACCCCCCTTTTCACTGATGTAGGAAATGAGGTTCAGAGAGATGAACTGATTTGCCATGGTTCAGACAGGTGACAAGTGGCAGATAAAAGGTTGGAATCTATATCTCCCCCCACCCTCCTTGTGCTCTCCACCACATCATAGATGCCTCTAATAAAGGGCATACCCCCTTGGGTATAATCAGTTTCCAGTGGACTCAGGTCTATTTGTTGAATCAACAAATGAAAATAAGTTGGATTAAGAAACACTCTCTCATAACCCCGTGTTCAAAAAACTGACAGTTTACGTTTCAACTCATCTGGGAAATCCTATTGCAGAGTCATTAATTACTATGTACATATACATAGCTGGGTAGAAATAAAGCCACAAAAAATATCACCTTGTTTACAGAGATAGGAATGATTTCCTTTCTGAAATAGCAAGATTTCCCAGGGTTCCTTCTGGAGAAGGTAGAGGGATAGGCCAGGAATATACTCCCCACGTACAATCCATTGGAAGATCCTTCACTTCCTTTGTTTTCTTTTTCCTCCGCAATTTCTGAAGACTTCACTTTCAAAAGAATCTTGTTCTTTCTTCATGGAAAAGGAATTCTTTTCCCATCAAGGTATCCATGTTACAGGAAGGTTCCCACCCTGATGTGCGTGTGCACAAATGAGGATATGAATCCACACCACATCAAATATGGAAAGCCGTCTATACGCATCTTAGCGTTGGGCATGATCCTGAAGGAATGACATTTTTTAAAACCCATAAGCCGTTTGGCATTGATATAACTCAGGAATGGGAAAACAACGCAGATGGGGTGTACTTCTTTCTTCTCTCTTTCAGACACAAGACAACCTTTTTATGTAAAAAATGTTCTGGAAAAAAGGATTGTTTTGAATAGAGGAGGGCGTCATTATTTTATCCTTCCCTACCAATAAACGATGACAAAAGCAGATTCCTAAGAACTAAAACGGCAACAAAGCGAGAACATGATTAGAAAAATGAATAAATAACATTTATTGGGTACAAAGCGGCTGGCGGTGTCCGAGAGGCCCCAGGGGCAGGGCGCGCCCTCACAGGAGCAGGAGGGGGCCCAGCAGCAGCTCGCCCTGGCCCAGCAGGCGGCCCCGCTCCAGCCCGCGGCCCCGGTTCTCGGCCTTGACGCGCACGGCCAGGCGACGCACCTCGTCCTCCGAGAGCCCGTCCAAGCACAAGTCCTGCTCCAAGACCGACCGGCGGCTCAGCCGGACCACGGCGCCCCGCGGCCGGCGCGTCTGGCCCGGCGGCTGCAGAACGAAGCTGACGCGGCAGCCGACGGGGACGCGGGGCTCGGCGGCCCCTCCGGCCGGGTCCTCGGCGCGGAGCAGCCGGACGCGGAGGCGCCCGCTGTCCCGACTGTACTCGACGGCCAGGCGCAGGGCGCCGCCGGCGCGGTCCAGAGTCACGGTGCCCTCAGCCTCCAGGCGCTCGGGCCGAGGGTCGGGGCGCCGCGGAGGGGACGTGGCGGGGGCCCGGGCCGGGGACCAGGAGCCGGAGCGGCGCCCGTCGTCGTCGTCGTCATCCCCGTCCCCGCTGGAGACTGAGCGGGCGCGGGCCAGGCCTCGGCTCCTCCCGGCCCGCAGTGCGCGGCGCAGCAGCCCCTCGGGAGCGCGCAGGAGGCGGCGGCCGTGGGGCCGCGGGGCGAGCGCAACCGGCGGGAGGTGGCGGGCGGGGGCCACGGGAGGCGCAGCAGGGACTCTTCCCGGGGGCGCGAGGGGGTCGCCGCCGCCGCCGCCGCCGAAGGTGCGGGCCCGGGGGCGGGGCGCGGGCAGGAGCGGGGTGGTGCCCGAGCCCCCAAGGAAGAGCGACTCCTTGCGGCGGGTGTGCGGGCTCTCGAGTAGCGCGCAGAAGCCGTAGGCGGTGCGCGCACGGGGCAGGTGCGGCAGCGAGAGCGCGGCCTGCGAGCGTGGGTCCCAGTCCGTGCGGCCCGCGCCGTCGTAGGCTCCTCGAAACCAAAGGTCCGGCTCTGCAGCGCGCCGCCGGGGCAGGGCGGCGGCCTGGGGCGAGGACACTGGCGCGCAGGGCGCGGGCAGCCGCGGCGGGATGCAGAACTCGGGGATGCGGTCCGGGGTGAGCACGTTGGAGAAGGCAGGCTCCAGAGCCGCGCGGCCCGCGGCCGAGGCGCGGAGTTTCCCGAGGAGCCGCATCCTCCGAGGCTGGGCCTGGGAGTGGGGGGAAGAAACGCTCCTGCGAGGGAGAGAAGCTACTAAGTTTGGACGCCCGGGGCCTCTCGGCAGTGCCTGGACCCCTCCCCGGAGCCCTGTGGGAGTGCCAATGCTCCTGCCAGTCCGGGCCGAGCTCTCGCGCGCCCACAAAGCCACCCGCCTTCCATTCATTGTTACTAAATAAACGAAGAAGTAGAAATCAGACCTTTGCCTCTTCTTCAGTCCCTCTGGTTCCTGAGTTGCAAGTTCAGTGCCCGTCCCCTTGCGGTCCAGGCAGGCGCGCCAGCTTCAGCACTGTGGCCGCGAGATGGGCGCTCCTCACTTATATCGGAGGCTGAGCCCCGCCCAGCTGGCCCGGAGCCCAACCCTTGGAGTCGCTGGACGGCCCGCCCTCCCGGCCGCCCCTTCTCGCCAGCACCAGGCCGCCCCTTCTCGCCAGCACCAGGCCTTGTCGCGGGGGCTCTCCTCGGAGCGAAGCTGTGGCGAGAGCCGGCACTCTCTGCTCAGCCCTGGGACCTACATCCGCTGTGCGTGCAGGGAACCGCCCGTGAAAGGTTGCCGGTGGAGGAAGGCTGCCTAGTCGGCCTGCCAAGGGAGAATCGGCGGCTGAAAATGTTGGAGGTTTCTTGGAGAAGGTGCAGCTGGATACGGAAACAAGAATTTCCCTTTTGCTGGGAGCTAAATCCTGCCCCCCCCGGCCCCCCGGAGGTGACCTACACGTACTAGCATCTTCCGTTTTACTGCCCCCACGAACCTGCAGTGTGTAGACACATATAGTTCCCATGGTACTCGTGTACTTATTTATGCGTCTGTCCCCCTCCGTTAGACAGTGGCCTTCTTAGTAGTATAGGGCCTGGCTCAGTCAGTGCCATATATATTGGTGGAGTGGGTGAATTAATGTATGCAAAAATTTCTGAATGACTACAGGCTCTGCCTATCATCTTGATGGTCACAAAAGGTGGGGTTTCCGGCTCACGCCCTAAAAATGACACTTGGTATTTCCAAAGCTACCCCTTTCTCTCTGCTCCAGCATGGAGGTATCCAGCTAGAAAGCACTTCACAGAAAACCCAGATGGCCTCTCTCCCCACCCCGCCCCCAACCTTCATTTTCCAAGATGAGAATACTGAAGTCCAGTGGGACTTGAGGAAATTCCATAAAAGTTCAGTGGAGCTAGTAAATGGCAGAAACTGGAACTAGCAATTTCCTGTCTATTTGGCTTTGTATGTGATGCTTCCTGCTATCTGAAATGCCCTCCTCTGCTTTTTTTCTCTATAGGAACTCCTTTTTTTTTAGTTCAGCCAGACATCATCCCCTTCAGAACATTTACTCAACTCCCCCACTACAGTTCTCAGCCGCTTCATACACATTCTATGGACCACATTGCTGCATTTAGCAGGCTGCTTTGGAATTTTTGGTTTACAGGTTTGTCTCCCCTACTAGACTGTGAGTTTCTTGAGGGCAAGGACTGCAGTAATGCAACCAGAGAGGAGTCTGGTGGACCTACTATGAATACATGTAAAATAAATAGAAGTGCTGTGATCCAGAACCTGGGTCTGCCTCCATCCCAAAGCAGACCTAAGGGACAAGCCTGGTTGTCTTATTCAACTCCTCCAGTTTCAGCATCTGGAGATACAGTGCCAGGCAAATAATAATTGCTCAGTAAATATTTGATGAATTATACCGTGTTGAATTCAGCCTGATCTACAATCCAGGTCTTATGACTGTCATGTGCTTTTAACCACATATCTGTCTAACTGCTTTATTCAATGTCTTTCTCACAACAAACCAGTGCAGTGGACATTGCTTCTGTTTACGATATAAGAAACTGAGGCTCAGGTTAAGAGACTTGTCTAAGGTCGTTCAAATTATGAGTCACAGCCCATGTATTGTAAGTCCTAGCTTTTTGCTAATTTCTTCCTTCTCTCTTTCCTGCCTTCCTCCCTCCAACCATCCACTCAGTTCAATATCATTCACTGAGTTCACTGTGTGTCAGGGCACGTGTTCATGGTTTGTATTGCACTTGACACCCAGAATGTTAATTCTTAAAGCAACTCAGTGTGCTAAGTATTTTCCATTATCTCTGCTTTGGAATAAGTACCATCATTTCCAAATATTTAAAGGTAAGGAGAGTGAGTGTTTTCCATGGATAAGTAATACTTTCTTTTTAAGTTGATCACTGCTGTCCTCTGTTGTGTGCTTTCTGATACGGCAAGCATGAATCCCTACGCAGCCGGAGAGCAGCAACCAGACCCGCTGCAGCCACACCTGCAAGCGGAGGAGTCCCCAGGGGATCTCGGACTGGACCCTTTCCTATTGCTTCTGCAGGCCGGTCTGCAAATCCGTGGGCCAATGGTCTTCTCTGAAGCAGAGCAACTAGCATTATATCCTGCTTATGTGCCAGCCCGCTTCCAATGAGACCTCAGTGAAAAGGGCCTTCGTGACATGAACACACAAACATTTCAGCAGTGAGTAAATCCACTGGAAGCAGGACATGGGATTTGAGAAACTGTGCTACCACCACATCCATGTTCACAGAAGACCATAAGCATGGCTATAAATGCAATCTCTATGCAGAGGGTTTTCCAAAACTATTAGTTTTCCATGGATCAATATTCTACAGAAGAGAAATAAGATACAGGGAACTTAACTTACTTACGCAGGGATACACTCCAGTCATTCATTCATCTAAACCCATAGCTGCAGGCTGTAAGCGCCGTCAGAGGCCTGGTGTCCCTCCTGATTCTTAAATCACAATAGGAAAAAGTGAAAAACAACCCCCTCAGTGGAAACTCTGATCATACCAGTTGTTTCATTATTTTGTGCCTTATGACCACAAAAGGTTCACTATCATCTCGTTTGTATTCAAGCTCTGAAACTGTTATTTTAAAGAAACTACACCATTAATAACGTTTAGTGATCCCTCACTATATACTGGGGTCTTATTTAATCTCTAAACAACTCCCTAAAGAAGGTAGAGATGTAGAAAGTGAAGCTCAGAGAATAAACAACTTGTCCAAAGTCTCCCATCCAGAGAGACCAGAGCTGGGACTCAAACCCATATCCATCTGGCTCATTATTCTGTGTGCTTATAAACACTTCCCCGCAGTGCCTGCCTCAAAGCTATTTCTCCTGACTCCATCTCCGCTCTAAGTGGTTAGATAAAAGAAAAGAGACCCTTGGTGCAAGGCCTTGAATTGAAACTGTACACCTTATTGATTATACCAGCACCTAAATGATTAAAGCATGCAATTGTCATAAGCAGGAAATTACTGGTTATGCATAGTAGTGCTGTACTGTTTGTAGACAGAATCTTTGTCCTCTCAGGAAGTGTATTGATTCTCTTTATTTATACCATACCTTGTTCCAAAACAGGACTTGAGGTGACTTACATAATAAAGACTCGGGGAATTTATTGTCAGCTAGAGCCTGACACGGTGAAGATGGAAAAGAAGTGCACTTAGCTAAGTAAAGGACCCTGAGTGAGGTCACAAATTGACACATACCAATACCTATGCCCCCAGGATGAGAAGAACAAGGTGTGGGAGACATTGAAGAAGATGCAGTGGGAAGGCTGGGAATAGTATTGTTTTTTCAATTGAAAAATAGTTGTTTTACAATGTTGTGTTAGTTTCAGGAGTACAGCAAAGTGATTCAGATATATGTATATATATATATTATTTATGTATATTCTTTTTTAAAACATTTATTTATTTATTCGTCTGGGCCGGCTTTAGTTGTGGCATGCAGGATCTTCATTGTGGCATACTTATAAGAAGAGATTAGATTAGAACAGACATGCATGGAGGGAAGACAATATGAAGAAGATGGCCATCTACAAGCCAAGGAGAGAGTCCCTTAGAAGAAGTCAACCCTGCCAAAACCTGGATTTGGAGTCCTAGATCTATGCAGAAATAAATTTCTGTTATTTAAGCCCCCTGACCTGTAGCTCCTTGTTATGGCAGCCCTAGCAAACTAACACAGTGGGTTAAAAATGGTAAATTATTGGGCTTCCCTGGTGGCGCAGTGGTTGAGAGTCCGCCTGCTGATGCAGGGGATACGGGTTCGTGCCCCGGGCCAGGAAGATCCCACATGCCGCAGAGTGGCTAGACCCGTGAGCCATGGGCGCTGAGTCTGCACGTCCAGAGCCTGTGTTCCGCAACGGGAGAAGCCACAACAGTGAGAGGCCCGTGTACCGCAAAAAAACAAAAAACCTTAGTATAAAAACGGTAAATTATTATAATTTTAATTTGCATTTCTACTGTTGATAATTGAGGTTTAGCAATTTTGCCAATTAGCCATTCAGCTTTCTTCTATAAAATTCTTTTAGATTTTTTAAAAAGATATTTTCATTGTGTTGCTTCCTTCTTTTGTATGTATATATACACATTGAACACTACTTCTTGGTCATTTTTAAGTATGTAAATATCTCCCTGTGACTTGTTTTTCGTATTTTTATGATGTCTTTTGAGAAATAGAAAACAGAAACTTATTGTCTTATAACTCTGGAGGTGAGAAGTCTAAAATGAAGGTGTCAGCAGAGCTGAAAACTTCCTCAAATGCTCCCTCTGAAACCTGTAAGGGAGAGAACCCTTCCTTGCCTCCTCCTGGCTTCTGGTTGCTTGCTGGAAACCTCTGGAGCTCCTTGGCTTGCTGCTGCCAACACTTCAGTCTCTGCCTGCCTCATTGCATGGCACTCTCCCTCCTGTGTCTGTGCCTCTGTGTCTCTCCTCTTTCTTAAAAAGACAAGTCTTATTGGACTAAGGGCCTACCCTACTCCAGTATGACCTCATCTTAACTAATTACATCTGTAAGATGCTATTTTTCTAACTAAGGTCACATTCTGAGGTACCGGGGGTTAGATCTTCAACAAATCTTTTTTGGGGAAACAATTCAGCCCATAACAATGACTGAATCATATCTTGTCTGATCCATCTGTCAGCAATGGCTTCCCAACTTAATATGGTGGAGGCGGGCAGTAATTTCAGGACCTAGAGCAGGAAAAAATTTAGGAATCCTCATAAAAATTGAACCACCCATTATTCCCAGCACAGGAACCAGAGGTCACTTCTACACCTCTGCTTCTTGGGTAGAGAAATTTATAATTGTTTCCTCTCTAGGGGAAATATGAAAGTTAGCCAACTCAAAGATCTGCCACTTTCCTGAGGCTGCCCCAGTCTGGCTGCCAGCCAAGAGTTGCTGTTTAAAGAATAAAATCCTCTCATTATGAACAAGCAAATGGATGAAAGAAGCCTGGAATTTCCAGGAAGGAAATAGGTTGTAGAAGTAGTTTTCCTCCACATGGGGCGCTGTGGAGCCACACCAGTACAGAATGGAGCATGGAGGATCCCAGGCCGGCGCAGGGCGAGGGGTGCCACAAGGGGAATGGCCTGCCTGGGAGAAGACTGCGAAGGCCTCAGCAGGGCCTCCCCACCTCCCCAGAACCTTTTTCTCAGACCAGAGACCTGGGATCTTGGCACAGCCCAAATGATGAGGAAAGAGCCATAGAGAAGGACAAATACAGAACACTTTTGGTTGACTTCTCAAGCAGGAAGTCTAAGCCAGATCTGATTTACCTTACAAGGGAAATGTTACATTTCTAGCAACACCAGTATTGTGGAGAAATCTGTAACTATTACAATTAGAACTAAATATTATTTAACTTGTCTCTGTAAGATATATCATACATATAAACTCTTTGTCAGATCAGTAAATTTTATTTTAGTGTCTGTCACAGATTGGGTTTCCTGAGAAGCAGACTGAACTACAGATGTGCACGTAAGGAGGTTATTGGAAGATGCTCTCGAGAGATACACCTGTAGGGGATGAAGAGAAGAAAGCAGGATTGGGCAGAGGGAGAAGAGTTGCAACGCAGTCCCAACACAGGCCTCTGCAGATTCCACAAAGAGCTCTGGAATTGGGAGAGCCGTGAAGAGTTGTCTCAGGGAGGGATAAGGAGGCAGGCGATTATAGCCACCACCGCACCCCGCCCCCGCCCATTGATCAGTCATTGACTGAGAGCTCTCCCAGGGAAGGGGACATGACCTTGATCACAGTGGTCCCTTAACTAAGACAGTTCCTGGAGAAGAATTTATCTGTGACTTGTTAGCAGCTAGGAGAATGAGTGCCTAGGAACTGAAGCCGGGGGTGGGGGGTGGTATGGGCAGCACACCACAGCCTCCAACGTGACGGTGCTCTCACTCTGGAGTGACAGGGGGTGGCACTACCGGAGGGGTTGATACATTCAATACACACCATGGCCCCTCAGCACAGGCTGGCGTCTTCCACTCCATTAGCAGAAATATCTAATCCCAAAGACTCCTCCACTTAACACAATCCACCCACCACTCATCTAATCACATATGCACTTGTGCCCTTCCCAGCTGAAGACAAGTGAGCATTACTCTGTGGGGCTGCTCTTAGGGTATATCCAGGTGATAGTCACTCCTTGTCTAGGGCAAGTTCTTAGGTCTGGTAATCTGTAGGCAGACTGGTTAAATAAACTGAGGCACATCCATATGTTAGATCATTAAAACTGAAGTTATAGAACACAATAATTATAAGAAAATAAAACAGTGTGCACCATATGATCCCATTTCTGGGGAAAGATATACCTATGGAAAAAAAATTATCAGAATGGCCACTAAAACAGAATGTGTTGTTATATTTGGACAGTAGGATTATAGATTTTTCTAATTTTTCTCCTTTTGCTTAAATGTATTTTTTTTCTGGATCAACCCAATAAACGTGTTACTTTTGTAATAGGGAAAAAATAGTTTCTCCTCTAAAGAGTAGATACACCTTGTGAGGAGTAGGCCTTGTGACCACGTTAATCAAATAGTGATTTGTTAAATCACCAGGGGCAGAAATCAGGAACAGGACTGTAAATGGAATTTGTATATTAATAGTGGCCACTTCAGAGTCTGGGAAATTTAGGAGAGGACAAGTCTGAGTAAGAGAAGAAGGTCTAGACCTGTGCTGCTCAAAACAGAGGCTATCAGCCACATGTGGCTACTGAGTACTTGAAATGTGGCTGGTTCGTACTAAGATGTGCTATGAGTGTAAAATACAAGATTTCAAAGCTTTAGTATTAAAGAATGTAAAATATCTCATTAATAATTTTTAATATTACATCTTGAGATGTTAACAATTTGGATCTATTGGGTAAAATAAAATAAAATATTAAACATAATTTTTCCTGTTTCTTTTGTACAGTGCTGGTCTAGACTTTGGCAGGAAGCATAAATTCTCCGAAATACTTCCCCAAAGTACAAACAATTTGAAGAAGTAATTGTCTCACAGGATACCCACTAACCTTGCAGTTTTACTTGGTGCTTTCATAGGACTACCACAGAAAAGGGGAATTGGTTGACAAATGAGCACATCAAATGAGCTCTGGGTGCTACTTAAACACAACCACTTACGGCTTCCCTGGTGGCGCAGTGGCTGGGAGTCCGCCTGCTGATGCAGGGGACACGGGTTCGTGCCCCGGTCTGGGAAGATCCCACATGCCGCAGAGCAGCTAGGCCCGTGAGCCATGGCCGCTGAGCCTGCGCGTCCAGAGCCTGTGCTCCGCAACAGGAGAGGCCACAACAGTGAGAGGCCCGCGTACCGCAAAAAAAAAAAAAAAAAAAAATACAACCACTTAATTGTGTGTATGTCAATCTATGTAATTGAAGAAATTACATGTCAGGGAAAGTTAAGGAAACACCATGTTGTTGCAGACAGCCATCAACATCTTCCCCTGGGAAAAGCCCTCATGCCTGTCATGGGGTGCTGCATGGGAACTGCACACTGCACCTACATACCAGATGTTGACTTGAGCTGAACTGAGCATCTGATGGAAGGATTCTGACCCATTCCCAAGGATAAAGATCAATGACTTGGGAAATCACCTTTAAGGAAGAGTGGTTTACTCTTATTTTTGTTTTTAACATCTTTATTAGTGTATAATTGCTTTACAATGGTGTGTTAGTTTCTGCTTTATAACAAAGTGAATCAGCTATACGTATACATATATGCCCATATCTCCTACCTCTTGCATCTCCTCCCCATCCTCCCTATCCCACCCCTCTAGGTGGTCACAAAGCATGAGCTGATCTCCCTGTGCTATGCAGCTGCTTCCCACTAGCTAGCTATTTTATATTTGGCAGTGTATACATGTCCATGCCACTCTCTCACTTCGTCCCAGCTTACCCTTCCCACTCCCTGTGTCCTCAAGTCCAAGGAATGGTTTACTCTTAATGACATGTACAGTTTTGTCTTTGGTTAATTTATTTCTTGATTTTTAATACTGGTCAGTGTCCAAAATTAAGATGCAGTCAATGGTTACCCCAAGTTGAGATGTTTATATGGAAAAGCACAAACTAGTTTAAAATTCATACGAACCAGTCTAAACCTGGGTAAACTCTTATAATATTAGGTAATGTTTATAGAACTTTCAGAGAACACTCAATTATTATTTCACTTTCTCAGCTGTCTATGAGGTATTTTTTTCCATCAGCAATTAACAAAAGAGTGAATCTTGGGCTCAGAACTAATTCCAAAGTCCCTGTCAGTAGCAACTTTTTATTAGAATAAGATACAACTAATAAGGTGATTGCTGCCTGGGTACTGCTCTGCAAATCCCCCTTGATTCCAGGTTTCAGAAATTCCTCCTCACAGAGTGCCATCTGATGCCTTACTAGGAAAGTGCTCACAGTACACTGTAATCAGTTATTATTTAGCACCATGCTTCTCAAACTACTCTCTCCGGAATGATGGAATTATGTACATTTTCTATAAGTTTTATGAGAAAACTTCTCACATGTAATGGAACACACAAAACATAAAATGTAGATGGATTTTTCAGGGGAAATATGAAACTCCAAGAAGTTTCAGATTGCACCAAATCTCCAGATCTTGAAAGGTATAAGCTAGCAAGTGTTTGCTATTTCTGATGTCTCCAGAGGAAGCCTGAGAAGCCTTGTCCAAGAGTGAAGAATCTAGGAGCAGACGGTCACAGGCATTTCAGGGACAAAGCACGAGGTAAAGGGGAGTCCTTGAGAAACTTGGGTGACAACCCCTAAAGACAGATGTCACATCAACAATTTAGTTCACAACATGCCACCAGGTACTGCAAAATCAGAGATGAGTTTTAGTTTCTGCTGTCAAAAAGCTTAGTTTCAGAGAGAAAACAGGACTATTGAGTCAAGGCATTGGAGGTATAAGACAAGCGTTTTGGGAAACCCAAAGAGGGCCAGTTTTGTTTGGGAAGACAGAAAACACTACAGGAAAGAGTCATATTTGACCTGGGACTTTAGAGATACATGACAACAGCCAGGTTCAGTCACACAGCAAACAAAAGTGGGACATTATTCCTGTTGCTATTACTACTGTCAGTAATATCCATTCAAGTCAACTTGAGAAGTTGGGGTTGCTTCAGTGCTGGGACACAGACAGGATTTGTCATAGGAACCGAATCAACTGTCCACTGCAGAGCAACCAGAGATCGCCTCTACATCTCTGCTTTTGGAGAAGGCTATGCAAATCTACTTCTTTCCTTAGGGAAACATGAAAGCTCACCAATTTTCCCAGGGCCCTCATCCCTGAAGCTTTCCCAAATTTGCTAAAGAACAGCAGTTGCTCCTTAAGGAAATTTAAAGGGCTATGAAAATATTTTTCCTTCTCCACAATAAACGTTATAAAGGATAAAAGTTGGTTCATCTTAGAGAAATTTTTCCTCTTAAAATGCCAGATGTTCTCTGCAATTAGCATTTCCCTTAAATACAATTTATTCAATTACGGTTAGTATAATCTGCCATGTCCCTTGTGCCTTCTACTCTTTAAAGTTCCGTGTGCTGTAAAGGCCATCTTTTTTAAGACAGATGACTGGGGTGTTTTAATAAAAGAAGAGTTGAAAGGCTTTCTCTCTACAGAAGTGCAGTCTGACATTTGTCTTGAGTCATATTTTCTGGCTCACAGTTGAAATGAAACCATGTGCATGTTTCCAGCCAGCTTGAAGGAACACCCCCCGCCCCAACTTCTTCACCACTTTGTTTGATTGGATGACAGAGATCCAACAAGGCTATAAGGATGAACTGTCCAAGTTGAAGAAAAGATGGATTCTGGATCCACTGAGGTAGCTGGGCTTTCCAGTTTTGATCGTGGCTAATATCATCACTCTACTCACATTTGGCATCCCTGAAGCAGAGGCATGTGGGAAGGGAGAAAACATAACGGCCCCATCGGAGGCTGTATACCATGAGCATAACTTTTGAGAGCTGCAGTGAAGTAAGTTCACTGTAGGCAGCCCAGCCCAGGGTCAGTGGAGTTCAGGCATCTTCAAAGCAAACCAGTGGACTAAAGAACAAAGCTGCCCACGTTCCCCTATTTTCTCAAATTTAAGACTTTGGGTCTTGGTACAGTCTAAATAGTGAGGGACCCTCCAATGGTTAATACATAACACTTCTTGCTGCCCTTTACAAGCAAGGGCTTCAAATTATATGACATTTTTGTAACCTAAATAGTATGAAAAAAACCTCATCTAATACATAAAGTACTAAGTATTATTCAGTTTGTGTCATTTTTGAAAGGTGTTTCACACAAATAAATGCTTCGTCAGATCATATGTCATCAAAAGTCCACTTTCTAATAATGCTCTAGCATCACTTTGAAGTATTTACGTTGTGAGACACCACATACCTCAAGCAGGTTTCAATAAGACATGTACATACTTTGGTGCTGGGCATACTATGGCACCGTTTGTTTCATGGGTGGAAATGCACAGTTTCAAAGAAACCTCACATGACAGAACCCAAATATCCCATACTTGACCACAAAAGCACACTTGCCCTCCCACTCAGGAGACAGCCAAACATCGTATCAGGGGGCCCTTGTTCTCAGTGTCTCTAGTCCCCAGTTGGTGTCCATTCACCTGCCGCATGAAAATCCTCCTGGAATGGGACCTGTGGACAACAGAAGATTTGCTAATAAATTAAAGCACACTTATGTGAGAGACCATTAAAAATCAATGTCGTAGAAGAGTATAAGCTCAGAAAAATTAAAAGAAAAATGTCTCTAAGACAGAATTGTACGAAATGATCTCATTTCTGAAAGAGAAAAATGTATATATGGCAAACACTGTGGGGATATCCACTAAAATGTTCCCAGCAAGTTGACTCTGGATGGTTGGATTACAGACGATTCTAATCTTTCTCTATCTGCTGGTCTGTATTTTCTAGATTTATCAAAATGAAGATGTATTACTTCTACAGTAGAATCCCTCCCCCTCAAGAAGTAGATACATCTCTTGAGAGATGGAACTGAAGCTACTTTAAGTAGACAATGAATCTGAGTAACCAACAACTTTAAATATAGTTAGTGTAACAGTTGCCACTTCAGAGCCTGGGTACTTGGGAAAGGACAAATCTGGGTAAAAGAAAAAGGCTTTAGGCACATGGGAAAGTACATGAGTTCCCTGAAAACTCAAGAAAAAGTGAAAAGGCTGTAGCCTGATAATAGTGTAGCTTTCGCTGATGCCCTTATATGTCAAATGCTGGGCCCCTTGCCAGGCAAAAAGAGACCCACACTACTTAATTGGTATATATACGAAGCCATACAACTAGGGGCTTGATGAGAGAACAATGCACTTATATTGAAAGGGGAAAACCGAGAACCATGAACCTGTGGGAGAACTGAACCAGGCCTGGCCCAGGACAGTGGATGGAAAACTAGCCCCAGGAGTGACTCCGTACTATGGAACTGTGTGGAACGGAGTATCCCAGACTGACAGACGCATCCCAGCCCATTCCCAAGGAAGAAAATCAGTGTCCCTGGGGATGTGCACATTATAAGGAATGAATGAATATAGTTTATAATGAATGACATGTCATTTTGATTTTGGTTATTTTGTTTCTTGACCTTTAAAAGTAGTCTGCGTCATAATTAACATGCAGTCGATGGTTAACCCAGAGAGATTCCTTTAAAAAAACACAAACTAATTAAAATCGATCCAAGTGAAGCTAAACTAGGGAAAAGCTCTTTGACTACCTCCAAATTTCAAATTCCGTTTTCAGGTAAGAGGAAAAGAAAAGGGTGGAAGCTTTTCTAGTTCTTAGTTTCTTTAATCTCATACTTCTTGTCTCTTTCGTTCTTCCTCTAAAATATTCTGGCCCTCCTCACTCATAGGGTTTTGAATTCTTGAAGAGATATTAAATCAAGATTTAAATGACGATTAATAAAACATCGTTTTGTACTGCAAATTAAAATTGGACACTGCTTAAAAACTACTATAAATCTTGTAGTTCACTAAATTGTGTATCAATGGAACTTTTCAGTCTTTGGGACAACCTAGAAGATCTCTGGAGAGGAAGACCAGATGGTAAAGTGAGGAAGCAGAGAAAGGAGAACTCAATGCACTAGGGAAATAGCACAGTACAGAGTTAAGAGCCAGACACTGTTTCCACCTGTATGAGCATCTTAGATAAGTTACTTAAACAGAAGTAGTCCCCTCAGCAACTCTGTGAGGAAGGTATTATTAGTATCATTATCATCCCCATTTTGCAGACAAGGAAACAAGCCCAGACGATAAAACCCTTAAAACAATGCCTGGAATATAATTACTGCTATGTGTCAGTTTTAAATGTACTTAAAGTGGGTATTCAACACCCAGCCAATCAAGACTATACCTGGTCTGTTTCCAAAGAACCAAGTCTCAGCCAGTGCTGCGTCTAAACCAAGGAACCAAGTCTTCCAATGTCTGAGAAATCGTGCATAGTTACCATCAATTAATTTCCAGACTAATAATGAAATTGACATTACCAGCCGCTTCTTCATGCCACATGTTTTAATAATCACGCTGTTTTTTTAAAAAAATTCCCAGTTTAAGGAGTAGGATTACAGATGAGGAGAAGCTGCCACTCTTGGTTTAATTTAATCTGGGCCATATACCGTATGTGAAATGTAATGCTCCTTGAAAAGTATTTTGTAACAACATTGTAGAATAGGAGATTAGCAAAGTTTTTTGGGGTAAAGGGCTAATAGTGGTGGATAACTTGGGCTTTGATAGCCGTATACATTTTTGTCGCTGCTGCAGTTGTTTCTTTTTACAACCATATAGCCAACTGTGTAATAATGTAAAAACTGTTTTCAGCTCAGGTGATCAGACCAAAATTTTAGAAAGTAAGCTAAGAATAGTTTATTTTTTAAAGGAATGTTAAAAAGCAAAAACGAAGAACGAGTGACAGACACTGTATGTGGCCTGCAAATCCTAAAATATTATCTGAAATATTTACTACAGAAAAATATTTACTACAGAAAAAGTTTGCCGACTGCTATTCTAGGGAATCATAAAACAAAGGTATCACTATAAAAAAATTAACTTTCTGTTCCTAAATTTTTCTAGTCCACAGAGCTAGTTTATTTTTTCAAAACAACAACAACAATACATAATCTCAGAGGATTCTGAAAAGCCATTTGACATTTGATAAAATCCAACATCCAGGGCTTCCCTGGTGGCGCAGTGGTTGAGAGTCCGCCTGCCGACACGGGGCAGGGGTTCGTGCCCCGGTCCGGGAAGATCCCACATGCCGCGGAGCGGCTGGGCCCGTGAGCCATGGCCGCTGAGCCTGTGAGTCTGAAGCCTGTGCTCCGCAACGGGAGACGCCACAACAGTGAGAGGCCTGTGTACCAAAAAAAAAAAAAAAATCCAACATCCATTCCTGACTTAAAATGGTCAGCAAACTAATAAAGGAAGAGGACTTCCTTAATACGATAAAGGACATCTAAGAAAATCTACTGCTATCATCATATTTAATTAATTATTAAAAAGTGAATGCATTCCTCCTAAGTTCAGGAAGAAGAAAAACATGTTCTCTCTCACCATTTCTATTCAGAACTGTACTGGAGTATCTAACCAGTACAATAAGGCAAGAAAAAGAGAAGACATCCAGAATGGAAAAGAAATAAAACTGTCTTTGTTCACAGATAATAGGATTTTCTGTATAGAAAATCTGATGGAGTCTTCAAAAAAACTACTAGAACTAATAAGTGAGCTTAGTGAATTTGCAAGATACAAGATCAATATCCAAAAATCAATTATATTTGTCAAAACCAGCAACAAACAATAGAAAGTTGAAATTTAAAAAACAAAACCATTTACAAGAGCATTAAAAAATGTGAACTACTTAGGATAAATGTGACAAAAGATGTACAAGACCTATAATTGAAACTGCAAAACATTGCTGAAAGAAATTAAAGACTTAACTAACATGGAGAGCTATTCCATGGTTTCATGGTTCAGAAGATTCAGTATTACGATGGTGATTCTCCTAAAACTGAGCTATAGATTCAATGTAACCCTAATAAAAATCCCAGTAAGCAATTTTTGAGCTTATTCTAAAATTCATATGGAAATGCAAAAGACCTAGAAGATTCAAAACAACTTTGAAAAAGAAGTCAGAAAACTAATAAATACTATCTGATTTCAAGACTTATGATAAAGCTACCATAGTAACGAAAACATGATATTGGCATAAAGATCAAAAAATTAATCAATGAAACACAATAGAAAGTCCAGAAATAGAAGCACTCGTATATTAACAAATGATCTTTGACAAAGTTGCAAAGCAGTGGAGAAACAACAGTCTTCTCAATAAATGGTTTTGGAACAACTGGGTCTCCATATGCCAAAAAAAAGTTAACTTTGAGCCATATTTTTAAAGTACTGTATACTATTTTTTTTTACCACATATAAAAATTAACTCAAAATGAATCATAGGCCTAAATGTAAAATCTAAAACTATGAAACTTCTAGATGAAAACAAAATAAAACCTTTGTGACCTTTAGTTAGGCTATAATTTTTTTAGATACTCCTCCAAAAAGACAATACATAAAGAAACTGATAAACTAGACTTTATCAAAACTTTAAATTTCTGCTCATTAAAAGACACTGTTAGATGAAAAGACAAGACACAAACTGAGAGAAAATATCAGATATAACATATCTGATAAAGGGCCTATATCTAGATTTTTAAAATTCTTGAAACTCAAATAAAAAGTGGAAAGGGGGACAACAGATTTGAACAGACACTTCAAAGAAAATATGCAAATGGAAAATAAACACAAGAAAAAGATGTTCCACATCACTAGTCATTAGAGCATTGCAAATTTAAACCACAATGAGGTATCTCTAAATCTACCAGAATGCTAAAATTAAAAAGATTATGTCAAGTGTTGGTGAGGATAGAGTGTTCATATACTGTTAGTGGGAATGTAAAGCGGTACCATCAATTTGAAGAACAGTTTGATAGTTTCTTTGGCTGTTAAATATACACAGGATGAGCCAGTCATCCCACACACACAAATAGCCTCGACCCAGCTTTTTAAACGAACACAAATAGTGAAACCTAATGTAAACCATGGACTTTAGTTTTTTGGTTTTTTTTTTAATAAGTTTATTTATTTATTTTTGGCTGCATTGGGTCTTCGTTGTTGGGTCTTCGTTGCTGCACGTGGGCTTTCCCTAGTTGCGGCGAGTGGGGGCCACTCCTCGCCACGGTGCGTGGACTTCTCATTGCAGTGGCCTCTCTTGTTGCAGAGCTCGGGCTCTAGGCGCGCAGGCTTCAGTAGTTGTGGCACGCAGGCTCAGTAGTTGTGGCTTGCAGGCTCTAGAGCACAGGCTCAGTAGCTGTGGCGCGCGGGCTTAGTTGCTCCGCGGCATGTGGGATCTTCCTGGACCAGAGCTCGAACCCGTGTCCCCTGCATTGGCAGGCGGACTCCCAACCACTGCACCACCAGGGAAGCCCTGGACTTTAGTTAATAATAATGTACTGATAGGAGTTTAAAAATATAAAGGCTTTATGCTTAAAATTCCTCATGTGGGGGTGGGGATTCCAATCCACCCTGAAGTACAGATATGAGGTTCTCCTAACCCCTCCAAACAGCCTTGCCATCCCTATGACTTGTGTCTTGAGGCATTTGTAGAGAAGCATTTTCTGGAAGTAGCCAAAACTCCTGATGTAGAAAGTGGGAAGGCTCCAGGCATTTGCTCCCGTGAGAAATGGAAGTTCTGAGAGTGCAGGGAAGAAGATGTGTTCGCTCACTGAGGAACAGCTTGTGTTCTGACAAGTCAGTCCCATGGAGAAGGGTGGAGGTTGAGCCTCTGGTCCCTCAGAGTCTTTTGTCTTAAGTAAAGCCCTCTTCCTGCCCTGATTGCTCTGGTTCTTCACCTCAGCAGGCCCGCATTTCCCACCTTTATCGAGGGTGGGCTCCTTGGATGCTCTGTCCCTCCTCCTCACTCTGACACTCCCTCTTCCACAAAGCCTGGTTCATATTTTCCACAGTAGGGTTCCATTGAAGTCCAACTTTGGTCTCACTTTCCTAGAGAATTCAACCTAGGAACTCTGGAAACCTTCAAGGTCAAATCTCTTACTTCCATGAGGGAAGGTGACTTTTGTAGGGCCATATAGTTAATAATTTGTTTTACACCCACCCTTACACTATAGGCAACTGGATAATCTAATTGCTACCATGACCATATGTCCAAGATTTTCAGTCCCGATTTCAAATATTCTGTATAGTCATCAGGCTGCATTAAGAATTTCACTATCTAGAAAACATGGCAACTACTACTGCAGACATGTTAAGAGGGACCTTCTGGAAGCAATAAATTTCTGTTACTGAATCCACCTTTCCATTTCTGAAGCACTGAATTTTAACTTTTTAGGGCAATGAACTCCCTTTAGGAAACTGATGAAAGCTATGGATCCTCAATGGACCCCCTTTAGGAAACTGATGAAAGCTATGGATCCTCAATGGACCCCCTTTAGGAAACTGATGAAAGCTATGGATCCTCTCCATCCAAAAATATTTACATAGAAACATAAAATTTGGCTCCAATGATTTAACTATGCAATACAGGACAGTGACACTCTTTAATCTGATAGCAGAAATGTCAGCATGTCTACTATGTGGCCAGGGAATAGTTTTAAATAGCTCTTAAATCCTAACAAAAATTTGCAAATATTTATGTAGTATGACAGATTATAGAGCACGTTTAATCCTCAAAACAATCCTGTTGAGGATGAATCCTCAACCCAATTGAGGATTAATATCCCAATTTTACCTATGAGTAAGCCACAACCCAAAGAAATCTGGCGATGTGCCAAAGTTCACTTGGCTAATAGTAGGCAGCGAGGACTAGAACACAGGCTTTTTGTTCCCTGTTCAAAAACATCTTCACATCTAATATTTTCTGTTTTGGAATCAACGTTCTACCCAGGGAAAACTCACGGGCAACCCCTTTGAACAAGTTGTTCTTTTTAAAATTGAACAACGAGTATGAGGGGACTATAAGAGACTACAGATTGGCGCCTATCATGCTATTTATGGTTGTACTCTCCAGGCATGACTCCCAGGCAGGGATACCAGAAAGAATGTCATTAGAATTGCAGGCTTTGGAGTCCAGACAGTAAACCCCATTTAAAGGAAAACAAAAGAAAACAAAACCAGATGCCAGAAGTGGTAAGACACACAGGTTTGTTTCTCTTTTTGTTTTTCACTGTAGTTAGGAGTTATCTTTTCCCCAAGAACAGCTGAAAGTTAACTGGGAGGACAGCCGATAACATCTTGGAAAAGGCAGAACATACACCAAAATGGGGATATGAGAGCTAGAAAAAATTTGCAAACGTCATAGAAAGATTAAGATGCTGGGAAATTTGCTAAATGGCCATAAACACCTATGGGAAAGGAGGGTGAGAATCCCTAACCAATCCGTAAGTCAGAGATTTCAGAATCTCCATAAGGTCGTTGGTCATACTCTTGATGACCCAGAACTCCTCCTTTGGCCATCTGCTCAAAGAAATGAAGATGGGGAAACTCTGTGACTTCATGCCATTGTTGCTGGGCTGGATCAATGGAAATTAAATGCTGTCCAAGGACTGTGGCAATTTTTTGAAAGTTTTCAAAGGCCCACGGCAAATGAGAAAAATATGGTGGTGCTGTTGTTTTAGTAAAGGTATCTGTCCAACTTAAAGCACTGTCCATCACTACAGGACTTGGTACACAAAACACTCTTCAAAATATTTGGTAAAATGACAGCAGTACAGCCAATGTCCTTCACCCTACTTTGTGTCTATGGGCTAGAGTGTCCACCCAACTCAGTACCTTAGTTCCAGAGTCTTTTGGACTCTGGTTTCTCCCATTCGTTTCAACAGAAGTTAATGCCTTGAAAATAGACCGTGTAGGAAAGAGTTTCCAGATCCAGTCATAACCTTCTAACATTGTTCCCCTCAAATTCTGGAAACTCTCAGCTACCTTTCAACGTCTGCTTTATAAAACTAAACCTAGATATATAGGAAACCTTTACTGTCTCAGAAGGCTACCATTCTGGAAACTCTCTGTACCCTCCATCTGTAAGGATATGGAAGATCTTAAATACCTACAAAAAAGTACCTCCCCCCAAAAGGCTCTCCCATCAAGGAGTGAAAACCTAGGGTCTTTCTGTTCTGTCCCACCCCCAGCCTCAGCAAAGACCCTTAACCAACCCTTAAATACCGGTGGTCTCTTCTACAAGAGTGGTACGTTTTCTCTGGCCCTTGGGCTTCCTGGACTTCAGGGACCCATAAATTGGATACCAAAATGTTTTTCTTCAGCTTATTTTTTGTTATTTTGGGATAAAGATGTTTCTTCACTCTTCTTTGTTTGTATTTTCCAATTTTCTCATAACTTCTTTTACCCTATTTTGCACATAGCATGACAGCCAAGCAAGAGCCCAAGGTGAGTTGCAGCTGAACAAAAACACAGAGGTACTTCAGGGAAAGGAGAGGTGATAATGTCACCCCTCCCACCGTGCCTGTAGGTGTATCACCCGGTCACGGGAAGCATCCTATCCTTGACTCACTTCAGACTTCTGCTCGGTACCTGTACCACCACCCCACATACCAAGCCAAGAGAAGCCATGAGGAGAGTCTGAATGCTTAGACCATGTATGTCAGCTGATCTTCCACCCTCAGTCCAGTAGCAATTATAAAGAGAGAACTTCAAACACATTCTAGGGGGTGGGTCTTCGTTTTCTTAGCCCCCTCCTTACCTACACACAGAAAAGGGAGTTCTTAGAAACCCACTTCTCACCCCACACTCTACAGTCAGCCATGACATTATCTCCCCACTACATATGAGCTCTTCTAGAGCAGCGAAGGACTCTTGTTCATCTTTTTTTTGCAGAACGCGGGCCTCTCACTGTTGTGGCCTCTCCCGTTGCAGAGCACAGGCTTCGGGCGCGCAGGCTCAGCGGCCATGGCGCACGGGCCCAGCCGCTCCGTGGCATGTGGGATCTTCCCAGACCAGGGCACGAACCCGTGTCCCCTGCATAGGCAGGTGGACTCTCAACCACTGCGACACCAGGGAAGCCCTCTTGTTCATCTTTTATCCTCAGTACCTAGATAGTACGTGGCATGTAGTCAACACTCAAGTGTTTGTAAGAAGGAAGGGAGGGAGGAAAGAAGCAAAGTTGAGACAGAGGGAAGGAGGTTTAGTTTTTCCCTGTTTCGTCTATGGGTTTCTTTTATGTTTCTGCCCTTGCTGCCCATTCCTCTTCTTAGCCTTTGCCCTTTCCTCAATATTCATTTATCTTGCCTTTCATATAACTTCTACCTAAATCAAATTTTCTCTGACTTTTTTCCCCCTAATTATTCTCCTCTGTTGCTGTAGTCTAAATTCCCTAACACTTTTATTCTCTATGATTTTCTTGGTTTCTCCTTTGCTTGCTCTAGTTTTGTCATCCTTCTTGGCCTCATGTATTTTTCCTTTATGGTAAGGATCAACAGAGCTAAGGTAAGTGAAAAGGAAAGAAAGGCTAAAAAGAAGAATACCTCAAAATGATGAAAAGGAAAGTAACAGCCAAAAAGAGGAGGCCCACAAAAGCAAGGCCCATGGGTCCAGTAAACACACATAATTCCCTTGCCTTATCACAAAAGACAAGACATTTCCATTCATGTGTTTTCTAACCTATTCTCTGGTTTCTTCAAAGTTGCCCGGAAAGCTCTTCTAGTTACCATGAACCTAAGAACTGATGCTTTCAAGGGCATGTCTCCTCGTTCAACATGGGGACACCTGGTGCTTTGTCTTTCTGCACACTGCTCCAAAGCAGCAGCTCCAGGTGCTGTTTTGAGTGACATCAAAGACCCCGACTAGCACCCTAAGGCTGGGGACAAGTCTTTGCTCAGCGCCACTGACATGCACCTCATGTCCCTACCCCGTTTTCTGATCATAGTCTCATCTCCCCCAGAGCTGATGCCTCTGCAAACTCCCTCTTCCCAGCTCTCATCGGGGTTCCAAAAGTTTCTGGCCCCCTCAGATGATCTCACAATTAGAGGAAGGGACAAAACTCAGGATCCTTACAAATTCAACCCAAGGTTCCCACCAAAATCCAACACTCTTTCCCACTTAGTCTAGCCTAGCAGCACAGAGGGCAGGTTTTCAGTGTGAGCACAACAGCACAGGCTAATTTTAGGCACTTGGGTGATACTAACATGGAGGGGAGAGCTAAGAGATCAAAGAAGCAAACCGTCAAAAAAGACCTTTCCAGTTTAGAATGTGGATGTATAACTGACATTATACCTCCAGTGTCCTTCCTGTCAGGGAGAGGATCTACGCAGATCATGGAGATGTCATTTATAGTGACTACCTGCCTAACAATGAATATGATGCCTCCTTCTCAACCAAAGACTCCTGCTACTCTGACACCACTTGCCAGACCTTGAATCCTAAAAGGTATTCAATCTCAAGATTGGATCCCAAATTCTTAAGAGCCCTTAAAATTGCATTTGGACTGCTGTTCCATTATCTCTGCAATATTGTTTCTATCTTCCAGGCCCACTTACAGAGATACAGAAGAAAGGAAGAAGTCATCTTCCTCTCATTCCACATGCGTCCCTTAGGTCAGGAATGAGTATCAGCAGTGACGTGCCACCCTCTTTTCCTTTGGGTCCCTGAGGACGGTGATTAAGTCTTTTCTAATTACTGCTACCATGGAAGTGAACATTCCTACACAGGCTTAGCCTAATTTAAAAGAAGTTCTCAGAGGGCCCCGACCACAGGACCTTAAAGGCAGCCTTCCGTACTTCCCCAGGTGGTGTCTATTTTAGTTCCCCAGTCCTGCTCTCAGGAAAAACAAACACCCCAATCCCACTGCCGGCAATCCCACAATGCCCAGCAACTCTGGAGAGCCCACACCCAGATCCAATCTAATGTCATTTCAGGGCTCCAACTTAGGACCACCACAAATGTTTGCCTCGTTAACAGACGAACTTCAGAGCCTTCATGCAGCTCACACACCCCACTTAACCTACAGTCAGAACACCTGCACTAATTAAGAGAGCAGTGGACTCTCCCACTGGGGAGGGAACTCACAGAGGGCAAGAGTCTTTTGTTTAATCCCTTGAACCTAACAGCACGCTTAACTGTTCAGCGACTTCTCCAAAGACATCAAAGTGACTTAAAAGTCATTTGGGGAATTAGTTTTCCTCCAGTCTAGTAAGAAGGGGAAGAGGGGTTACACTGTTGTATCCTAAGAGATGAGAGGATGAAAGGGCTTTGATAGGGGAAAGAAAGGAACGGAAGGAAAACAGGGATGGCCTGGATAGCTGGAACCCCTAGGTTTGTCTGGTGGGAACAGGAATGTGGATGCAGAGGCTGAGTCGGTGGAACCCTAACCGGTTGTAGGTTTCACTAAATTGGTGTCGATGGTCCCAAGGCCATCACTCATAGCAGGAAGCATGTCTGCTCCCCTCTTGCAGGCAGAAAAGTTGGCTAAAAATCCCCAGCCTTGAGCTAAAGAAAAGTAATCAGCTCAAATTCAGTACTTAATGGGTGTAACTACCTATTTTAACCCAATTTAACATCCACGGTATAACCGCCTGCCCCAGACAAGGTTTGAAATATTCCAGCGGTTCCCCCAAGGCCACCTTATAGGCCAGTTGCATTATTTAAGAAGGCTTGTGCAGCTCCGACCTAATCATCCTAGAGACAGAATTGTTTTCCTAAGGCCACTGTCACCACAAGAATATATGGCTCTGCTACAGTTCAAGGCCTGGGCAGCAGTTGAGGTTTTTGAGTCTCCAGCCTACACAGCCTCCCTGCTGGCGGCCGTGCAGCAGCATGAGGCCATGCGCCCACCTTCGGCCAACGCCTTCCAACGGCACCCGGGGGCCCCGTGCCGGGGTCTCCCGGGCGACTAGGCAGGAGCGCTGCTGGTGTGCAGGGCTTTTAGAGCTTCCCTGCAGGGGCCTGACCAATGGCTGAGCTGATGTCCCTGGGGTAGGTGGCCGCTCTCCTGAGCAGCCCCGCCTCCCTGCACGCACGTGACCTTGGGGGTGGGCGCACGGAGCCCTTCTCTGCGTCTCACGCTGGGCAGCGCCCTGCAGACGTTGGGGTTGCCGTGTGGAGGCTCTGCTGGTGGCATCCCCGCAGCTCTGTCCCGCCTGTGGTGGCTTCCAGCGGCGACTTTCTCCCCATCTCTCTTCACAGCCACGGGATCCCGCGTGGGCCCCCTGGGTGTCAGATTAGCAGCTCCAGGCTGCACCCGGGGAGGCAGACCTGTACTGCCTTCTGCCCTCTCCAGCCCTCCGGCGTCGTTTATCGTCGTCTGGATTGGTTGGACAGTGTCAGACTTTTCTGGATCATGGGGACGGGGCAGGTGCCCGTTTCTCACCTCTCAGTCCTCCCCAGAAGTGAAGCCTTTTCTCCCTTTCCCTCCTCCACTCCATTCTGAGACCCTCAGTTAAGCCCCTTCCTGCCCTTTTGCCCAGGTCCCTCTCGCCTTCATCTGGGGTTAAGGAGGCTCTGGCAGAGCACAGGTGGCCATCCTGCCATCTGCCCCTTGCAGCCCCTTGCGCTAAAGCCTCTGAGGCATTTGTGCTCCTGTCACTCCCATGTTTCTGGCCCCTCCTGGGTCTTTCTGGCATGTTCTACGGTGGCTTCCATCACCCTCTCCCAGGTCTCAGTCACTCACCTCATGTCCTTCACCTGGCTACTCCTGCAGGTCCGAAGGGCTTCTGCTAGTGGAAAATAGGACTGGCCACTATCTGCATCATCTTTTGTACCTGGCTTATTAAAAGGCACTTAATGAACACCATTTTGAAAAACATTTTTATTTGAGCATTTATTCGTTGTTTATAGATTTAATAAACATCCCCTATATTACCTAAATTACAAAGTTAGTATCGTTGAGTCTTTTGAACACTTCAGTGGCTTAAACAGCAGGCACAATGTAAACATCTCACACACACACCTCCCCAAAGGCAACAACTAAGCTTTGTTTCTTAGACTCTTTCCCAGCAGCGGGCGGAGAGAGAGGTGCCAAAATGGGGACAGTGGTTATTTATTAGTGATGAGATGAATGCTTTCCATTTTCCTTTCTGTTATCTGTGTTTTCTACAATGCAACTATATTTTAAAAGGTTTTTTTTTTTTTTAAAGAGACATGAGACTGTGGGAACAGGGAACCAAGCCCTTTGACAATCTGTTCAAGGGACATCTGTCTGCTCTTTCAGGGAACTTCCCCTAAAACTCACAGGGCTTTCCCACACAGCGTGGTTCTAACAGAAAGAAGAGGGCAGGGGGTGGGGAACTGGTGTGGGAAAGGTTGGTAGGGATTCTAACCATGGTTTGGGGCAGAGGAACCTGAGTGATTCACTGTACCTCCCCCTAAGAGAAGGACCAGGCTACGGCCCACACTGCACACTCGTGAATTGGGAGAGGTTGCCCTGTCGCCAAGGAATCTCCCATATTTTATTTGTTCAATCCTTGGGTTGCTTCCCCATTCACTGGTAAGTGTAAGGCCATATTCCAAATTATGGCTACCAGAGTATTCGAAATAATTTGGGAGAGTCTAGAGGTTAGGACTCGGGCTTTGAAATAAGATAAGATCAGCTGTCATCTAAGCTCTCCACACCAGTCAGGTGTGCAACTTCGGGCAAGCCATCCAAACACAGAGCCTCTGATTTTTCATCTCTAAATGAGTGATAGCAATACTTGTTGTAAGGATTATCATACTTCACAATGCCTGTCATGTAGTCAGTGCTTAGATGATGAGACTTAGTAGCCCTTTTCCAGCTTCCCCACCACTGGCTGACCCAGGAGCCTATGGCCTCCTTTAACATGTGCCTTATTCTCATCTGTATCCCCCACACTCTGCGTGGACTCAGTATGAGATAGTGGAGCTAAGATGTTTTCCTTTTCACAGAACTGTTTGCAGACCCTGAGGAAGGGTACCCCTGACCCTCACGGTCCCTTAGGGTGTGGGTATGCCAGCGTCTAGGATTCCGGGTCTCTGGAATAGTCTGACCAGAGCTGGAGGGTCCATCTTCCCCAGGGGGCATAGAGAGTCTCATTCAGGCTCTGAACCAACCTCCTCAATGTGCAGTGCCCAGCCGAGGGCCAACGGTGGAGGGGCCTGCCCACTCCCAATCTGAGGCCAAGTGACTGCCCCAGACCTTCTCTGTTTCCCTGAGAGGAAACACTTCAGTCACAAGACCCAGGACTCTGTCCTTTCCTCCCCAGTCAAAATCCCATGTCCTCCATAGCAGGAAGGCCCCAGTCATGGAGCTCAGTCTGCCTGCAGTCCCGCCTCCCCAGCAGGGCCCCTTTGTCTACCTTCCATGCCCACTGCATCCCCCATCATCACCCCTTCCCCAGCAGTGATCCTCGGGGGTGCTCTTCCCCTTCATGCCTTATTACCCTTTTCCCTGTGAGCACTGAGGCCCCCAGCACTCATCCTGCCCAGTGCCTAGCAGGCTTTGGTGTGGGGAGCTTCCATATCCGCCGAGAGAGAGATTCCCTTACCAGGCAGAGGGGCCCCGCAGCTTCCCTTCAGCGCATTTCCCCACTTCTATCCCCATCTCGGTGCCCTGGAGCAGCCTCTTTAGCTTCTTCTCCCAAATCATTCCCCATCTGGCCGATTCTAAGGGGTCTGATGACAGGCACATCAAGTCTTGAAAGAGGCATCTCCAGCTTTAAAAGTGGGGCTTTTGGGTGTTGGTAACTGGGAACTGTCAGATCTAGTATGCCCATGGAGACACAGAGTTTGATGGGGCTCCTGGAGTCCCACTCTCAGGTCTGAGCCCACTTTGCGTGCCTGCCCACCTCCACCCCCAGCCAAAGGTAGCTGGGCAAGGTCCTCTCTCTGTGACAACACGTGTGGAATTTGTGGGGGGAATGGAGGAATATTTAGATCTTTTTATTTACTAGAAAAGAAACATGTGTTTGATCATGGGTGTCAGGAACTGGGAGGCAATGACAAGCAAAATGGAAAAATACAGTAGAATGTCTAAATTAGCTGGGGAAAGGGAAGAATAAATGAAAAATAAGGAAAGCAAAAAAAAAAAAAGGAGGGGAGAGGTGATACACTTGGTAAGTGGTAAACATAAAGGAGGATGAAAGGAATACAAGGGAGTATAACAATATAACAATTATTGTGAAATGTGAATGGGCTGAATTTCCCTATTAAAAAACGATGCAGTTGGGTTAAAAAAAAAAACAAATCTGTTATATCCTATTGAACAAGAAATACACTTAAAACAAAATGCTTCCAAAAGGCTTGAAAATTTTTTAAAACAGTCAAATACAAATATATAAAGAGTAAAGCAGAAATCATAGTATTACTAAGAGGCTAGGTTGAATAAATTATGTCACAAACTTACTTATACTTAGGGATACAGCAACGAAGTGTATCAAGCAAAAATGATTAGCCATGCAACAAGAACTTGATTTTTTAAATATAGTTATGATGAGAGATTTAAAAATACCTCAAGAATCCTTTTGTTTATTGTTCCAAAATTAGATAAGATGATCTTAGAATTCATGTGGGAGAGTAAATGTCTAAAATAGCTAGGAAAATCATGTGAAGGAAGACTACTGAGGAATCTTATCTCATGAGACGTGGCATAAGTTCCTCAAGAGAGATCCTGTGTGGAAGGGCTTGGGGCACAGGAAGGTCCGCGGGACAACTCAGCCAGGGCACTGCTGTGGAGAAGGCGACTCTCAGGGCAGAGCGCACCCTGCTGGGCGCTCTGGTTGGCGGTGAAACCAGCAACAGAAAATTTAAAATATGCCATGGCTCAAATTTCCCTCTCCAGAGTTGGGGGACATGCAAAGAAATAAAAAAATGTGAATTGACTGGACAATGTTTGAATATTCATTCAATAAACAGATACTACAGACAGGATACTGGGGTGTATCACTTCTGCCAGGCAGTGACGTAATTTTTCTTTGGCTACAGCTGCCGGAGAAGACATTTTCCTTTAAGAGAATATATAAACTTCACAGCTCAGATTTAAAGGTGTTTGGAACTGATTGGCTCCTCTCAGAACCCAGCTCATGGCCCAAATTCACAATTTCTAAGATGCAGCCAGAAAAGCCAGAGTATTATCTGTTGTCTAGGACTCATATCTGCATCCCTATCCTATACTCCTATATATATACATTATATGAAAGAAGCCTCTCTATGTGGAAGATCTGTCTATATCTAGATAATCTGTACATATGTATATACACACATATATACATGCATATATGTCAATGAACATTTCCACAAATGTTTTTTCAGGACACTGGGAGAGGGAGGAAAAGACTGAGCTATGGTGCCTCTCTTAGAGTAAAGCACACTGTTTTTAAAAGAACAGTGGGGAAGGCTTACTGATATGTGATTGGTTTCACCGAAGTTTCCTACCTAGAAGTGGAGCCACCAACGTGGTTATTGGAAGGACTCCACAAAACCTCTACCTAATCTCACTTCCTTCCATGATTATTAAAAAATATAACAGAGGTTGACTTGAGAAGGCCCAGAAGAAACACCCTCAAGGGGTCAAATTCTCCTGAGACTTAGAGGAGGATGCAGGTAATATTTGGGCTTGTTGAATCCCCAAATCAGCAGAAGTGAGCCAACATTTCAGAAAATGATGTGGTGTGAGAATAGTTGCTAGAGAAGGATGCCAGAGGCAGCCTTTTTTTCTGTATTCTGTTAAAAGGAAGTAAGTCTGGAAGTAAATCTTTGCCTTCAGAGAGCTAAGTCTATTGGGGAGACATATAAGAAAAAAGGCAGATGCAATACACTTGACTGTTGCTTTAACAGTAGAAGGACAGGGTGGAAGCCCATATTAGAGAGACAGCTGTGTAGTCAGGGAATGCTTGAAAAGTGAGTGGGAGTTAGCTGAATAGTGGGTTCAGGGTGGAAAGTCTTTCTAGCAGAAGGAATGGTACCTGCAAAGGGTAGAGCATATGCAGGGAAACAGTAAAGTTCCTTATGGCTGCAGCACCATGTTGGAGGGCAGGAGTGGCAAAGGCCTTTAAACCATGTTCAAAGAGAACAGGAGAGGGCTTCCCTGGTGGCGCAGTGGTTGAGAGTCTGCCTGCCGATGCGGGGGACACGGGTTTGTGCCCCGGTCCAGGAAGATCCCACATGCCGCGGAACGGCTGGGCCCGTGAGCCATGGCCGCTGAGCCTGCACGTCCGGAGCCTATGCTCCGTAACGGGAGAGGCCACAGCAGTGACAGGCCCGCGTGCCGCCAAAAAAAAAGAGAATAGGAGTATCTTTTTTCTTTTTTTTTTTTAACCTTAGTGAGCTCCTGCTCCCCTCTGGGCTCCCCCAAAAGAAAACAATCAGCAATAAAAGCAGACACAGACACACCTTCAGCAAAATACATACAGAAAAAGTAAACTAAGGAAAAATATTCCAGAGGTAAACATGGGTCAGAAGAAGGGGAACATGGCAGAGAAAAAGAGATAAAGCAACAAAAAGGTAGAAATGGACAATGGATGGGGTGGGAGGAGCCCCAGGCCAGGAGTGTCACAGCAGAGGAGACAGAGTGGTCAAAGAGCAGGAGGGGAGGGTGGAGGAGAGCAGGTCCCCAAGAACACGCAGCGGATTCAGACACTAGAACTCACACCCTGCTGCCCAAGCAGGGGCTCTCTGACCTTGTGGGGAGACTCTCTTACCAAACCAGACCTCTCCCTCAGTTCTTAGCTCCAAGGGAAGGGGAGAAAGATGTTTGCCAGTCTTCAAGTTTGGGGAGGGGGGAGCAGAGTAAAGACCAAGTTAGAAGGGGTCAACTGAATGCGCCAGGGATGGAAAAGTGAGGGAAAATTTTGTTCCAGGAGAACTGAGAGGACCAAGAGTGGTCTTTAGCAGCTAAACTAACACAATGGGAGGAAATTGAAAGAAAGAAGAAATAGGTTGGAAATAAATCTCGTAAGAGAAATTCCCAGTCACCAAGGAAAGATGCAGGCAGGGACTTCCCTGCTGGTCCAGTGGCTAAGACTCTGCACTCCCAGTGCAAGGGGCCGGGTTTGATCCCTGGTCAGGGAATTAGATCCCACATGCCACAACCAAGAGTCGGCATGCTGCAGCTGGGGAAACAAAAAAGATCCTGCACGCCAAAACTAAGACCCGGCGCAGCCAAATAAATAAATATTTTTAAAAAAGAAAAAGAAATAAAGATGCAGGCATTAGAGCTCAGACTCTATAGCCAGACTGCCAAAGTTCAAGTCTTGCTATTACACCAACTGTGTGACATTGGGCACAATACTTAAAATCTCTGTTTCACAGTTTCTTCAACTGTAAAGTGAGGAAATAATAAATAGTATCAACTTCACCGTGATGTAGGGCAGGTAAAATGAGTTCAATATAAGTAGAATGCTTTGTATAGTTAGATGTTATACACCTATCGATGTTGGTTGTTATTATTCTTCTATCCGGCGATACTGCTGGTACACTTTGTGATGTCATATACTTTCAAAGTCCCCATCAAGGCTTTTCTGGTCTATTGGAGGGAAGAGTGAGGAGATAAACAAGAAGCAAAAAGTGGTATCATGGGTTTAGGAGGTACCTGTACTAGATATTTAGAAGGGAGAGACGACCCATCACTCCCTTGGAAGCCTGCCATGCTACTTGGGCTCTGGTCTTGCCTCTCTCAGAGAGTGTGTGTCCCCTGGTTGTACATATCACCTCTAGTACTTGCTTGACTCTTATTTTCAGAGTTGGCCCAAGGGCCAGCTATTCAATAGCGAATTCTATTTGCAGTTTTTTCATACCCCTTCAAGCCCCCTATTCCTCTCAGGTGCCCAGTACCACCTTTCTCTGCTTTCAAATGTCAAAACCTGCTCTCACTTATGTTTTCTGAAGGGGATCTGATTGCTCAGGGTAGGTGTGTAAAAAAGTCTGGTGGAAGCTAGAAGTCTTCTGGGGATTTTAATGGGGGTCAATCCCTTGAACAGAGCTGTGAAGCTGTTCAAATCTCACCTGTTTGGAAGAAGGTTCTGGTTGAGGAAGGCTCTTGAAGATGCAAAAGGCTTAATCCCACTCCCAATGTGTTTCATTTGAGAATATATTCCTCTTTTGTTGTGGCTCGCGGAATCTATTCCCAGGAACAAATTTGAAAATGTGGTGGAAAGTGTGGCTACTAGGCCAACAAAGAGTGGGGTACAGCTGGGGTTTGGGCTAAATGGCCTTTTCAGACTCTCACTTTGAAGATCCTGACTATTGTCTCAGTGCACAGCCAAAGGAGCGCCAGAGAAGCCCAAGAATTGCAGTTGGTGGGGTAATAATAGATTTATTCACTCTCCTAGTGGCGCTCAATAGGAGGTGTTTGTGAAACTTTTTGAAACAACTTGGAACAAAACTGCTACCAGAGACTCCATAAGTAGCTGCACCCCAACCATGGAGCTGAAAGATTATCCCTGAGCTGTTGAGCTTGAAAGGGAACCAAAGCTATACAGACCAGGGGCCCCATGGAAGATGAAGGCAGCAGCAGGTGGTAGAAGCTCCCCCCAGCAGGAAAGCCTTAGGAGCAGCTCTGCCTGTGAGCTCTTGGAGATTGATGCTAGGTGTCATAAGTTCGACTTAGTTCAGTGCCAAGGATGTGGTAGATATACTCTGAATGCTTGCTGAATGAATGAAAGGAGGTGGCTACGAAAAGCATATACTGATGGAACTCTCTAGAAGCCTCCTTGACTAGTACTAATCAGCAACTCCCTGAGTCCTTGAAGACACTGCTATGAGCTGCTGCCTGCAACTTCCAAATAGCTCACAGAGTAAATTGATGGCCTCTGCCAGGGAGTCCTGCAGGCCCTGAATGGAAGCTTTGGAAATTTTGACAACAGTCTAAGAGTTCCTCCAAGGAATTCCTTGATATCTTTTTTTAAATTTATTTACTGTAGTTATTTATTTTTGGCTGCGTTGGGTCTTCATTGCTGCGCTTGGGCTTTCTCTAGTTGCAGTGAGCGGGGGCTACTCTTCATTGCAGTGTGCGGGCTTCTCATTGTGGTGGCTTCTCTTGTTGCGGAGCACAGGTTCTAGGCACGCGGGCTTCAGTAGTTGTGGCACACGGGCTCAGTAGTTGTGGCTCGAGGGCTCTAGAGCACAGGCTCAGTAGTTGTGGCACACGGGCTTAGCTGCTCCGCATGTGGGATCTTCCCGGACCAGGGCTCGAACCCGTGTCCCCTGCATTGGCAGGCGGATTCTTAACCACTGTGCCACCAGGGAAGCCCCTCCTTGATATCTTACCATAAAATCCTAAAGCCTCTAAAAGGAAGTCTCGAAGTCCCTATCTGAAATCCTTGGAAGCCCTACCAGGGAAAGTTGGAGCCCTGGCAGGAAGTGCTGGAAATACTGCTAAGAGTGACAGACAGCCTGTTAATGTTGTGTTGTCATATTGTCTCTGCCTTTGTAGCAACAATTCCTGTTGGAGTAGGGCATGAGAAGGAAGGTTATTATTGTTTTGTTTTAATACTGGTGGCTGTGTCTTAGTCACTCGGACCCAAAGGGCCCATCCAGAAAGGATAGGGCATGGAGTTTACAAGTCTTCAATCAAGATGGTGGGATTTGGGGAAGGCTGGTCCTCACCAGTGGTCAAGTGCAGGGTTTGAAACGATTTCTTGATGTTTTTGGTTGAAGGATGGAGATCTTGGCCTGTGTGTATTACTGTGTTGGGTCAAGATGTAGATTCCCGGTAGGTGTACTGTTGAAATGGGAGAGCTTGCAGGCAGCCAGGTTGGAGCACAGATTGTGACAGGAATAGGTACTATCTAGATAATCATTTCTGACCCACTGGGAACCAGCAGAGAAAAATAAGTCATTCTTTGTTCACAAAGAGATGACTTGAGTAGTTGTACTTACGTACTCCGATGGTTTCTTTCTCTAGGCTTCCCTGCAAAAAAAAATTTGAAATGTATTTAGTTGTCAGAGAGGAAGATACACAAACATTCAAGTATTGAGATTGTGAGATAAGAGATTCATGGACATCTCCAAAATGAATAAAATATACAGACGGATACTGCAGCAGAGGAACAGGGAAAAAAACACATTTAAAAGAGGGAGATTAAAGTAAAAGGAGGGAGTAAAGACTGAGAAATCAAGGCTCACTCTATCAGAAACCAACATACAGGAAGTGCTGTGGTCTGTAGAACAATATATCCAGGCATCTCTGTCACAGTTGGTCAGCTTCTTTAGAAACAGTTTCTTTCTGTAATTCTGAGAGAAGATATGAGAAAAGATAAGTGGTTTAAGGAGTGTGTCTGAATGAAGCAGAAATGGAAAGGGACAAGGGGATATCATGCGATTGATGGATAGAAAATTTTCTTTCCCCTTCCAACTCTCCCTAACATGTTTTTAGGTATAAGATCTAATAGAATGAAGGAAAATAAGAACTGGGTGGTATATTGGGGGACCAAGACCAAAGCCAGGTTTGGTGAGTTGCTAGAAGGACTCCCAGGATGCAGAATATAGTGGTACTCCCAGCTGGGACTTATTACAGCAAAAGGATGCAAAGCAAAACCAGCAGAACAAGGTGCATAAAGCAGAAAGTCTGGAGTCTTCTCCCAGTGGAGTCACACAGGACATGCTTAATTCCTCCAGCAATGAGTCATGACAACACATCTGAAATACTGTCTACCAGAGAAGTTCGTTAGAGACTCGATGCCCAGGGTTTTTACTGGGAGCTAGTCATATAGGTACCCTCTGCTTGCAATGTGCCAAAATCTCGGAGGAACAGAAGGAACTCAGGTGCTCAGCACAAACCAGATTATTTGTATAAACGGTTTAGGCACAGATATCCATTCTGATCAGTTAGGGTGGCAGGAATCCTAAATCCAACTTCCAAAAATCCAAGTTCCTAAATGCCCACCAAGGGCCAGCCTTGTATACAGGCCTTTCTAGCACAGCAGTCTCAAGCCTGCTATGTTAACCCTTTTCTGCTCAAGTTGCTTTGGCTGAGTGCTAGCTGATGTACTCCCCACAAGCCTACGTCTCTAGTCAAGCTAAAAAGCTGAAATCTAGCCCTCACTTTGGGTATCATTTGAATGACCCAAAATGGTGTAGTTGCTGCCGAGTGGCTTTGCTGTGGAAAAAACAAGGCTTGGTGATTGCGGGAATGTTCCCAATTAGGCTTAAAATGGAGAGAAGTCTTGGTGTCTGTTCTGAAACCTGATACCTCTCCCTACCTCCACGACCTGATTAACTTAGGCATTGAACTTGGCTGCCTCCGGAGGGCTTCCTCTGGCTGTTAATAGCACCTGCCCTGTGTGATTGGGGGCCTTCTTTTGGTATCACAGTAGACCGGTTGGAGAAATGAGGGACTTTGCACATAAAGGAACCCACATAAAGGGGTTCCAGCTGACAACTCCAGCAGAGGTTCTAGCTGACAATATCACTGCTAGACATGACACTAAGTCTTCAAGATGACTCCAGCCTCAGCCACTGCGTGACTGCAACCACACGAAAAATCCTAAGTGCAAACCATCTAGCTGAGCCCAGTCACCAACAGAACCATGAGAGAGAGAGGAAAAAAAAAAGTTGCTCTTGTTTTCAGTCATTAAATTTTGGGGTAGTTTGTTATACAGCAATAGCTAACTGGAACTAGGTTAGTAAACGTTTTTTGAATGAATGAATGAATGAAGATAGAGGGGGTCTGCTTCAGCTCCATGTGACTCTTAGCTGGTAAGTCCGTTTCCCTTCCCCATCAGGTCCTGGAGTTCCTGAAAGCCCTGGTTCACAAAGGAAAGTCTCTGCTCTTCAGACCTATTAAGAGGAGACAATGGAAACTCTCTCCCCAGGACGGAGAACACAGCAAGGCCATGTTAGCTCTGTCTGGGATAGCAGAGAGCAGCTTGTCTGTGAGTTCTTAATCTTGAGTCCATGAACAGCTTCAGGGGAACGAACATGCATACATTTTGTGTGTGTGCACATACATTTTCCTGGAAAGAGAGTCCCCAGACCCTAACTTTCATCAAATTTTTAAGAGTCTGTCCCAAAAATGTTAGGACCTACTCTTCCAATCTGACTATCTCAATTTCTAGGTTAAAAGACTGAGAACACTTCCCTCTCTGGTAGTAAGGTGGAGTAGGTACCCTGAACAAGCATCCTTCTGAAATCAAATTCTGACTAAAATTTTTTAAATTTCTTAAACACACTGATGAGCTGGGGGGAAAAGTAAGAAATACTGAGGTCAAAACCCCAAGAATCCAGAGAGGTAAGCTAAGCATTGAAATCAGCTTTTATCTTAAGGACTTCATAAGGTCAGCCAATCAGTGATAGACCTCCCAGTCTTGAAAATGAACTTGAACTTCAGTTTTCACAGCCTCATGGAGGTAAGAGGATAAGAGAGAAACTCAGGGCACTCAAGGTGGAGGACCTAATAAACCTCTAGCCCCACAAGATTAGGACCCCAAAAGAACTGAGCCCTCAGCGAATGGGGGCTACATAGAAGCACTACCACTTCCCAACACACTGCAAAGAAAAGTGCCCATCTTGACTTGCCTCTTCTCAGGGGACACTAAAATGCCCCCTGAGGATTCATTAACCACAGGCATCCCTCATAAGAGTTGGAAGCCCCCGCACCACGCTCCTGTACCTCCCTCCTTCTCCTTCCCTCCTTCTCCTTCCCTCCCTCTGGCCAGGAGCCTGGGACCCCGGCTGTGAGTCAACCCCAGAACAGGGTGTCCAGCCTCTTCTTCCCATGGCCGAAGTCGCCCACGGGGGCTCTAGCTCTCTAACCCCCCGCTTGGTCGCTGCGCCTTTGAGAACCTGGGGTCCGGGGTGGCCGAGGGCTCCGGTCTCCGCTGGGGAAACTGGACTCTGGCTGAAGCCCCCAGGCAGGGGCTGCGCTGCCCCGGAGAGAAGCTGTCCTCCTGCCTGTGTCCAAGGCCGGCTCTGGGGGTGAAGGCGTCCCCGGGAGAAGCGAGCTGTTCTCCACTCCGCCACCCCCTCCCCAGGTGCCCGGCTCTCCAGCTGTTTTCCTCCTCTGGGCTGTGGGACCTTCTGCAGATCTCCTCTCCTCAGGATGAGGAAAGCAGGTGGCTCTCCCCGCCAAGGCCCCCAAGGGTCTTCCCGCCTCTCCCAGCAGGCACCTGGCTCTCTGCTCGCTTCATTCTCCTGTGGCCGCGGCCCTTCTCCGCAGTGACAGGTGACGGGAGCAGGGTGCCCTCCACCCCTAGCCTTACTCTCCAGGGTCAGGGCCTGTGCCTGGGGAGGGGAGGCTGGGTCCCCCTGGGGAGGACCTGGCCGCCCAGCAGCGGGGACACCGGGGCAGGTTTGCCGGGCCCCGGCCTGTGACCGGGACGGGCCGGTGGCTCAGAGGCGTCTGTCTGTGGGCAGGGCCGGCTCGGAAAGTCATGGCGCACCTGCAGGACCCCTCACCTGCCTTTTCAGAGTGCTCTCCCTCCACCCCGACAGTGGCTCTCAGGCGTCCCTGGGGTCGTATTTTCAGGAAAATGGGCATGTGGCGCCCTCACTCATCAAAGCAGCAGCCGGCGCCTGGCAAGAGCCCCCTTGGGAGGAACTTTCCCCTCAGAGCAGCGGTTCTCAGCTGCGAGTGAGAATCACCTCAGCGCTTTTTTTTTTGCGGTAGGCGGGCCTCTCACTGCTGTGGCCTCTCCCGTTGCGGAGCACAGGCTCCGGACGCGCAGGCTCGACGCACAGGCTCCGGACGCGCAGGCTCAACGTACAGGCTCCGGATGCGCAGGCTCAGCGGCCATGGCCCACGGGCCCAGCCGCTCAGCGGCATGTGGGATCCTCCCGGACCGGGCACGAACCCGTGTCCCCTGCATCGGCGGGCGGACTCGCAACCACTGCGCCACCAGGGAAGCCCACCTGAGCGCTTTTAAAAACCACTGATGTCCCGGCCTCACTCACACCGGTTGAATCAGCACCGCCGAGGAGGGGCGCCGCAGGGTGGGCCTTAAAGCTCCCGGATGGTCCAAACGGGCGGCATTTGAGCCTCACAAGGACACCGAAAGACAGGTACTGTCGTCATCCCCACCGTACAGGCAGGGACACTGGGCTCCGAGAAGTGAAGCCACTTGACCGGGGTCAGAGGGCAAGTGGGAGGGATGGGGCTGGAGTCCCAAACGGGAGGGGCGGGTGGCCCCCCTGCTGACCGTGGATCTGGGCTTCCAGGGGGGCTTCGAGTGGGACCACGAGGTCTCAGGCTGGCCCAGGAGCCTGGGCCTCGGGCTGACTCAAGAGCTGGCCCTGTCTCCCCACAAATGCGGAGACATTTCTGCCACCTCCTTCTCCAAAGCGCTGGGCTGGGCCTCCTCCAAGCCCCAGGACGCGGTGGGTCACTTCCACTCACCCAGCCGGGCCCTCTCTGGAACAGCGTGCCCTTTGGTGACGGGGAGGATGCATTTTTGAGGTGAAATATTGTATAACAGCCAGGAACGGAAAATATTAAAAGCCCATGGGTGCCAGCAAGGTTCGCACCAGGGCCAGAAAGTTCAGAAAAAGGAGGCAGGCTCCCTGCAGCGGAGGCCACGGGGTGGGGCGGGATCAGCTCGACCACCCACACCCTGGATCCCAGGCTGCCTCCGTCTTCAGGGTGAGCGGGAGCCTTGCCTGGGCCACAGGAAGGTCCCAGGGTGGTGACCCCAAGATAGGGTTACCAGATGCCTGTATATGTAGAACATGTCCTATATAATTTTGCCCTGCATCCTATGTTGACCTTGTCAGAATGCGCTGAATGTCTTATATTTGGCTTTTTTCAATAAATTGCAAGAGTTTGGCAATTAGAGCTTTCCTTCTGCCACAGGTACTGGCGTTTCCATTGCTTAACCGGCAGCACTGGCTAAAAATCAGTGCTCCCTCCCCAGTAAAGATCTGGAGAATTCCTTATGGTCCCTCCTGCAGATTTAGCTGAGGGAAGACCAAAAGAGGGAACTGAGAAGTAAAAGCACTTATTTTGCATATTCAAGAAAGGGAGAAACAATTCTTTAACCAAAATCCCAAATCAATAACCACTGCTAATTAGAAGTGACTTTGGATCAATACACAAGGGAAGTCTGAGAAACTATCACAGTCAGGAAGGGTCTGAGCAGACGTGATGACTAATTATAATGTGGGCTCCTGGATGGGATTCTGGAACAGAAAAAGGACTTGGGTAAAAATTAAGGGAATCTGAATAAACTATAGGCTTTAGATAATAATGAAGTATCAATATTGGTTTGCTAATTGTGATAAACATACCATATGAATGTAAGATGTCAATAATAGAGGAAAATCGGTATATGGGGACTCTACTATCTTCATAGTTTTTCTGTAAACCTAAAACTATTCTAAAATATTTATTAAAAAAAAAAAAAAAGCAAATTCGGGCACTGAGACACTAATGGGCTTCCCTGGGCAGAAACATTGCGTACATGTTGCCAGGGGATTTTTGCTTTTCTGGGCCGTGCTATGGAGCACACGGGATCTGAGTTCTCCAACCAGGAATGGAACCCATGCCCCCTGCAGGGGAAGCTCGGAGTCTTAACCGCTGTGCATTCTGTGTGACCCCATAAGAGGAAGAGAGCGCAGCGAAGCCAGCACTGATTCTTCCAGACCCCACAGGTGTCTTTTCCCCTTCTGACCTGGCTATGTATCCTTGCCATGCCTCTATAACAAGTCTTAGTCATGAACACGACTAAACGCTGAGTCCCATGAGTTCTTTTAGCACATTTCTGAGTATGGAGGTGGTCTGGCAGACCCCTGACACAGTTGTCATTCAGTATTCTTCAATTCTGTTATTCAAACCTTGTTGCCTCTCTTTAACAAATGCAGGTGTGAGAATGTCAGTCTATTTGAAATACTGAAACGATAGTTAAATGCTGAAGAAAAGACCCCAATAATCCATGGAGTGAAGCCTACTTATTTCTTGTTCATATTTTTCAATATCTCTTTAGCAATAGAATTATGTATGCTGAAAGAACAAACAGCTTTATTATAGAAGTCCTTTACTTAAAGGAATTTGTTGAATGCATTAAAGAAAGTATTGGCCAAAAAAAAAAAAATTAGCCTTTGAAGTGTCAAGGATGTCCTTAAAAGGAACATTATTTATGAATAGGTGAAGAAATTCCTACTTGAAGTGGATAATTATTATGGCACTTACCATGACTCTCTTTTGAAATGGTTTCATTCCTATGGAATTCTTTTACATGGAGTTACTAAATATTCTCCAAGCATGGGAGCAAGAGAAACTTTCGTATGTGGTGTTGAATAAGGGAACGATCATCAGAATGAATTTTGATGATAGTGCTCTTTTTAGGTCAGTGAACATTTTAAAAAGTCATTAGTCGGGACTTCCCTGGTGGCGCAGTGGTTAAGAATCCACCTTCCAACGCAGGGGACACGGGTTCGATCCCTAGTCGGGAAGATCCCACATGCCGCAGAGCAACTAAGCCCGTGTGCCACAACTACTGAGCCTGTGCTCTAGAGCCTGTGCTCCACAACAAGAGAAGCCACCGCAATGAGAAGCCCGCACACGACAAGGAAGAGTAGCCCCCGCTCGCCGCAACTAGAGAAAGCCCGTGCTTAGGAATGAAGACCAAATGCAGCCAAAAATAAATAAATAATTAATTTTTAAAAATCACTTAAAAAAAAAAAAGTCATTTGTCAAGAGATGCAATGCAGTCCAAAAAAAGGAAAAGAAACTTAGGCCATGAAAGATGGTATTGTGTGTTTCAACAAATAAAATTTGAAGAACAATTCTCAGTTGCTTATATGCCAGTACATGCTCAAACTAGCTCATAACATTAATGTTAGCTCATAACAAACTAGCTCATAACATTAATGTTAAATGTGTTTGCTCATTAATGAATGTTTAATACACAAAATAATGCAATGAGTTAGATGTGATCACCGTAGAAGCTGTGTTACAATGCAATGGAATTTAGACTGTTACTGTAAGGAATTTTTTTTATTTTTATTTTTTTTTTGCGATACATGGGCCTCTCACTGTTGTGGCCTGTCCCGTTGCGGAGCACAGGCTCCAGATGTGCAGGCCCAGTGGCCATGGCCCACGGGCCCAGCCGCTCAGCGGCATGTGGGATCCTCCCAGACCGGGGCACGAAGCCGCGACCCCTGCATCGGCAGGCGGACTCTCAACCACTGCGCCACCAGGGAAGCCCACCGTAAGGAATTTAATAAGCAAATTCTACAAAACAAAGATCCACCAAGGAGAGCCAAATCGTCAGAGAGATCTAATTAGACAGGCATGTAATTTAGATACTTTTGATATTTCAGATAAATAGTAAATACATTTTAACTTAAACATGTTCCACACAATATTTTTCAGTATACATTACATAAGCAATTAGCATTAACTATCAAACATGCACGGAGTACCTGTTATGAGCCACACACTTTTAATCATATTCCCTTTGGCAGAAAACCCCTGATGGTGTCAGAGTTGAAACATCATTTACCTTTACTCTCCATCCCGTATCCACTCACCCCAAATCGCACTTCAGGGAGCAGGTGAAGGGCAGTCCTGGGAAACAGCTCCTGGCGGTGGGGGGGGCTCTTGTTCATCTCTTCCTTTTCCCAGAGTTTCAGTCCTCGGAGCCTGTAGTCTGGCTCCAGTAGCTTTTGAAAGCTCTCTTCTGGAAGGCCTACCCCACTGTCCATCATCAGCTCTTAGGTTTGTTGAAATTCTGGGTACTCTGATTAGAGCTGGTCCCTCTTACAACCTCAGCCCCTATGAACCCTCACGCCCTGGGCAAGTGCCTCACCTTCCCTACCAGAAGCACATTTACCCACAAAATAAAAACTCTAATCTCATACTTCTGTTATTCAGGGCTTTACTGTGCTCGGAGAATATTTACAAACATGGTTCAACAACACTATTAGGCAGGCAGAGTGGATTTTATCCCCATTTAACAGATGAGGAACATAACCTCAAAAAGATTATAGGCAGCCGTTATGCACTAGTGCAGTCATATCCGTTCATTTAATAGTGAAACGATTCTAAACCAAGTAGTAAATAGCTATTGTCCCAAGACTCCTAAGTGCTTCTCTTGCTCCAGATGTCCCAGACCCTCCCCAGGACCTCCTCGACCTCACCACAATCCACCAAGGAAGGATTAATGCCTAGCACAGCTGGAAGTTTGGGGACCATCCTCTGATGAGCCAGACTCTGCCTTCCATCAGCTGGAACATTTATAATATCATCCCTGGTTATATGGCTGACCAAGATCACATGACTAAATAACGGAAATGGTGAGGAAAGTTAGACTGAGATAAAAGATACAAACAGAGCTCTCACTTTAAGGGGGTAGAGATACAGCATAAAACCTGCCTTCATCAGTGTTTATCTTCCCTTAGTCTCCGTTTCACAGCATCCTGACATTGTGTGTGTATAAAGCATCCGGTGATAATCCACATTCTTTTTTTAAATCTTATAACTGAAATATTTATACAACTTCCTTTGTGATTAAAAGCATAGTTTAGGAGTTAGAGCTGGGTTGTTCCTTGTACCCTATCTGAGTTAAAGGGTTTTTAATTCCAATATTTATCTTATCACAATTGATGCAAGGCTCTTGGCAAGATACCTACATGTTTAAGCAATTATCCTGGAAGTCAAGATATCAAGAGCTACCAAGTACACTCACAGGCATTTCTAATGCTCATAGGCAGGTATGTGTGATAAATCATATATATCCACAAGAAGAAAATATCATCAGATGACACCTGAAAGAACACATATGTCTGAATTGGGGATTAAGGTCACATCTCCACTTCCCTCTCAATAATGTCTCCTTGCTTATCATTGGGTCTGGATTATTATGATGATGGAAGGGGAACTTAACTAGGATGAGATGGTGAGAAGTATTCAATATGGCACATGGGCTTTCAGCTACATTAAGCCTGTGACAAAGGGTACTCATTTGAGCAAGGCTAGCAATATAGCTAACCATGCAGCCAATAAATTTTCCTAGGCTGTTGTGAGCTGAACTGATCTCAGTACTCATTATGTGACCCCAATGATTCCAGAGGCCACAACTGCTAATGTGGATGTGGGATGGGCTCTGGAAATTCCCAGAGGTGACCAGCAGAACCATAGCCAGACTCAGAATGAAAAGGGCATTCATCCGAAGATTGAGTGGGAATGACAGCCGAGGAAAAAGGTTAGTAATGTTTTCGATGTCAGAAAATGAATGGACAAGTGATAAGTGATTGAGCAGACCTGAGAAAGCTGAAAAATAAGGTGAAAAAGACCTATAAGAGACAGGACAATTTTGGTCCTAGATTCATTAAATTGGGAGGCACTGGGTATCTGAACACAGGATGCAGGTAGGGGTTGAAGTGAGCTAAATAGACTAAAAAAATTCTTTTTACTTTATCAACGTATAATTTTAAATTATACCAGTTTAAGTTAAGCCACTTTAAGTTAAATTCAATAACTTTTACCAAGTTGTATAACCATCACCGAAATCCAGTTTCAGAACATTTTAATCCCCTTAGTTAGATCCTTGTGTCCTTTTGGAGTTAATCTCTACACCTATCTCAGCCTCAAGTAACAACTAATCTATTTTCTGTCTCTACCGATTTGCCTATTCTGGACATTTCATATAAATGAAATAATATAATATGCGATCTTTTGTATTCAGTTTCTTTTACTCAGCATGATTTTGAGGCTCATGCATGTTGTAGCATGTATCAGTAGTTCATTAATTTTTTGGTTTGTTGTTAGTCTTAGGAACATCTTTTAGTAATATGTCTTTAGAGAGTATATAACGTGCAGAATGGACCAGTCATCACAGTGTTTCACAGAAATAATGCTACCCTGATTCATCTATACAGCTAACACTCTGAGGAAGATCTTTTATAAATGCATCTTTAGAGAATGTATAAAATGCAGCACAGAACTCTGAACACAGTGTTTTACAAAAATTAACACTGTCCTGATTCATTTATATAATTAGCACTCTCAAAAACATTCTTTTTAAAATTGTGGTAATAAACACATATCATAAAATTTACCATCTTAACCATTTTTAAATGTCCAGTTCAGTAGTGTTAAGTATATTCACGCTGTTGTACAATAGATCTCCAGAACTTTTTCATCTTGCAAAATTTGGATCAGGAGACAATAGTTCTAACTTAACCCGTGCACACAGGTAACACCCCAGGTTTCCCTAGTCCTGACTGCCCTGTGTAGCACAGACTTAAACCCTTCCTGTGTTAAGGCGCTGCCCAGCAGAAGTTTTTGTAAGACAAGCAGAGCCACCTTGTGGTCAATTTAGAAAATTGTGTTTGAGGCTGCGGTCTTGAAGAAAAAAACGTTAAATGAGGATGACCCTGGAGGCAGGAGAGAGGAAAAAGACTGGAAAGCAGGACTCATTATCAGGGAACCTTGGGAGAAGAGATATTTATTGTGTTTCCAAAAAAAGGATAGGGTTCCATTGGCAACCAAGTTTAAATGCTGAGTTAAAGTTAAAACAAGTATCTTCTCTGACCCTCTAGTGTGTCCTCTCTCAGAGTAGTAAATCAGGCAGTATTTAAAAATTGATTTGAGGGGTGCAGAGATAAATTAGGATTTTGGGATTAACATATATATACTACCGTATATAAAATAGGTAAACAACAAGGACCTACTGTTTAGCACAGGGAACTGTACCCAATATCTTGTAAAACCTATAATGGAAAAGAACCTGGAAAAGAATATATACATATATATATATATTGGGTTGGCCAAAAACTTCATTCAGGTTTTCCTGTAAGATCTTACGGAAAAAACCCAAACGAACTTTTTGGCCAACTATATATATATATATATATATACACACACACACACACACACATATGTATATACACGTGTGTGTGTGTGTGTGTGTATATATATATATCTGAATCACTTTGCTGTACACTTGAAACTAACACAACATTGTAAATTAATTCTACTTCAATTAAAAATGATTTGATCAGGGAGCCATTTTTTTATACGAAGTGTCTCAAGGATTCGTATCTTATGACCTAAATCTGATAAATAGTTTAGAGCCACATGGCGAATGAGACAGAAATCACACCTATATGTGGGAGTATTCCTCCAATCTTAGAGAAATCTAATTATTAGAGAACAACAACAGTCTTTAATGATAACACTAACTCAGAGTATCAGGGTGTGGAATATTTCAGTTGGACAGTTCCTTCAAGCACATTTGGAATACCTCCAAGCAGGGCATTCCCTTCAAGTATGTCTGAAAGATGGTCCCAGCCTGTGTTTGACATGCCTTGGACCTCACCATCTTTGGAGCTCGCCAAGTTGAGGTAACTCGTTCCCTTTCTGTTCAACTCTGTAAGAAAATATTTTCCTTTTTTAAAAATTTTTATTTTTTTATTTTTTTTATTTTTATTTTTTTGCGGTACACGGGCATCTCACTGTTGTGGCCTCTCCCATTGTGGAGCACAGGCTCCAGATGCACAGGCTCAGCGACCATGGCTCACGGGCCCAGCCGCTCCGCGGCATGTGGGATCCTCCCGGACCGGGGCACGAACCTGTGTCCCCTGCATCGGCAGGCGCACTCTCAACCACTGCGCCACCAGGGAAGCCCCTCTTTTTTTTTTTCTTTAATTTTTAATTGAAATTTTATTTTATACTGGAGTATATTTGATTTACAATGTTATATTAGCTGCAGATGTACAGCAAAGTGATTCAGTTATACATATATCCATTCTTTTTCAGATTCTTTTCCCATATAGGTTATTACAGAATATTAAGTAGAGTTCCCTGTGCTATACAGTAGGTCCTTGTTGATTATCTATTTTGTAAATATTAGTGTGTATATGTTAATCCCAAACTCCTAATTTATCCCTTCCCCCTACTTTTCCCCTTTGGTAACCATAAGTTTGCTTTCTAAGTCTAGGAGTTGGTTTCTGTTTTGTAAATAAGTTAATTTGTATCACTTTTTTAGATTCCATATATAAGCAGTATCATATGATATTTGTCTTTCTCTGTCTGACTTACTTCACTTAGGATGATAATCTCTAGGTCCAACCACATTGCTGCAAATGTCATTACTTCATTCTTTTTTATCGCTGAGTAATATTCCACTGTATATATGTACCACTTCTTCTTTATTCCTCTGTTGATTGACATTTAGGTTGCTTCCATGTCTTGGCTATTGTAAATAGTGTTGCAATGAACTGGGGTGCATGTATCTTTTCGAATTATGGTTTTCTCTGGACATACACCCAGGAGTGGGATTGCTGGACCATATGGTAGTTCTATTTTTAGAAAATATTTTCTTATACTGGGCTGAAGTTAGCCTCTGTACCTTCCATGAATTGGTCTTAGTTCTGCTACTTGAAGTTCCTCATAGTGCCTGATCTTTTTTCTCCATGACAGTCTCTCACATATTTGCAGAGTTGTTATTTCATCTGGAAATCTCTTCCAAGGGAAGCTTCCCTAGTACCTTCCACCATCTGGTAACTTGAGGTGGTTTTCAGACCCGTCAGGCTCATAGTCACCATCCTAAAAATCCTTCCTTTGTATCAATGTCCTGCTTCAAGAGTGTGCAGCTTGGGGCTTCTCTGGTGGCACAGTGGTTAAGAATCCGCCTGCCAATGCAGGGGACACGAATTCGAGCCCTGGTCTGGGAAGATCCCACATGCTATGGAGCAACTAAGCCCATGCACCACAACTACTGAAGCCCGCGTGCCTAGAGCCGTGCTCTGCAACAACAAGAGAAGCCACCGCAATGAGAAGCCTGCACACCGCAGCAAAGAGTAGCCCCCGCTCGCCACAACTAGAGAAAGCCCACGCGCAGCAATGAAGACCCAACACAGCCAAAAGTAAATAAATGAAATAAATAAATTTATTTAAAAATATATACATAACATTAAAAAAATAATTTTCAGAAAGATCTCATATCCTATTAACACCCTTACCTTTTTTCCAACCTCACATTGAGCAACAAAGTCTAAGTTATATCCACTTAGGACTTTAAAATTAACTTAGTCTAGATTTCCTCACATTTTAAAAGCAAAAGTCTATATTTTCAGCCCTAGGACGGACTTACGTTAAATTCATATCCCATTCTTCATGCTTTGGTCCCAGGCTACTGAACGTCAATGTGAATTGATTCCATTTACTCCAACTTTACAATTTCTACCATTCTTTCTCACTTGTGCCTCAAGGTATAAATTGTTTATATTTCCTGTCCTGCTCAAATCAAATGGTTTCCCTTTATATTCAGTAAATGGTGCCTGTTTATACATAACTTTTACACATATATAGTAGAGCAATATCATATAGTTAAAAACCAAATACCTGGGTGCCTAGAGGAAAACACCATTTGCAAGGATTTCTTTTTTCTGCATGACTGGTATAGACTACGCTTTTAAGGCAGCGTAAAGCATTGCTAAAATCATTAAAATAGTACAGATGGTACAGCCTTCAACTTCTCCCAGTTTGCGTTCTCATTATACAGAGAATCAGAGTCATGGTAAAAGGTAGCCAGAAATGCGGGCAGCCCTTTTTCTTTGAAATCATAGCTTAGAACCCTGACTGGCCAGCCCAGTGGTCCCCAGATAATTGACTGAGCCCTTCCCCTGTACCAGGGACACTGCCTGTGTTCAGTGCCCCTGGGCAGAGGCAAGCCTAGGCAAAGGTGTCCTTTTAGCCTCCAATCCACAAAGCCATCAGAGCCTCTGGCTGTTCCTGAGAGAATGCCCCACCCCAGCAAGATTAGAGAAGGGTAAAGGAATGGCTGAAACTCACCCATATGAAGCTCAGTTTTATCAAGGGAAGCTTTTTAATGGGACTGCCCTTATTAAATAATCAGAGCCAGCCCGTTCATGCCTTAAAGGTGCTACTCTTCTCAGGGACACCCAGATTTTAAAAACTGCCCGTTGGACTTCCCTGGTGGTGCAGTGGTTAAGAAACCGCCTGCCGGGCTTCCCTGGTGGCGCAGTGGTTGAGTCCGCCTGCCGATGCAGGGGACACGGGTTCGTGCCGCAGTCCAGGAAGATCCCACAGGCTGCGGAGCGGCTGGGCCCGTGAGCCATGGCCGCTGAGCCTGCGCGTCCGGAGCCTGTGCTCCGCAACGGGAGAGGCCACAACAGTGAGAGGCCCGCGTACCGCAAAAAAAAAGAATCCGCCTGCCGATGCAGGGGACACGTGTTTGAGCCCTGGTCTAGAAAGATCCCACATGCCGCGGAGCAACTAAGCCCTCGTACCACAACTACTGAGCCTGCGCTCTAGAGCCTGCAAACCACAACTGCTGAGCCTTGTGCCACAACTACTGAAGCCCGCGCGCCTAGAGCCCGTGCTCTGCAACAAGAGAAGCCACCGCAGTGAGAAGCCCCTGCACCGCAAGGAAGAGTAGCCCCTGCTCGCCGCAACCAGAGAAAGCCCGCGCGCAGCAACGAAGACCCAACGCAGCCCAAAAAATAAATTAATAATTTAAAAACTAAATCAATAAAGCATTGATAATAAAAATTGAGCAGAAAAAAAAAAACTGCCCGTTTTAAGTCGGTTTCTTCAGAAGCAGACGCCAAGAGGAGAATTCAGATGCAAATCCTTTATGAACAAAGGGCTTCCAGAAGAAACTGGTAAAGAGATGGGGAAGCAGGAGAGGGAGAGGTATGGGTGGGGTTCAGGACATGCTACTCCCAAATATGGCATCTTAGCACACTGACTACCTTAAGATAAAGGAATTTGAGAATCCGGCAGAAACAGGAAGGTCGCTCTGAACTCACCCTTCTTCCCTGAAAGCAGGAGATAAAACTCCCATGTGAAAGGTGCCCTCCCTGTGCCGGAAGGGAGGGAGGCAGGCATCCTTATCACCAGAGACAGGGAATTTAGGGCCAAGAAGTCTATCTAAACAAACTTTGTTACCCCTTCACCACATTACTATCCCTAGCCTAAAGCCCTTGTCAATTCTTCAGAAATTTATCATCTCTTTGTCTAAAACGTATAAAAGCTTCCTGGTCTGTTCACTTCTTTGAGTCTCATATCTTCATGGGGCTCCCATAGGTACATATGTCCCTTTGTACTTTAAACTGTTTTTCTCCTGTTAATCTGTATTTTATTACAGGGGAGTCTTGGCCAAGAAACTAGAAGGCTAGAGGGAGAATTATATCTCCTGCCCTACAGGTGCGAGCTCAAACAAAATCCTACAGAAGGTGGCTTCAGTCTGGACAGAGTCTGTCCAGATCTGAGGCAAGGGAACCAGGGTTCCAGTGTCATTGGCTAAGGGCTGCACAGGCGGAAATTTCCAGGCCTTTCAGGCTCTGTGTGCAGGTGGCCAGGCGTCTCCCGTAGCCCAGGGCAGTCCTCCGAAGAAGAATCACATGTGAGTCACAGGTACCTGAAGTCATAGCTCCCGGAGCCTGCGGGAGGGGCTTGCAAAAGCATCACAGGGGAGCACCAGAGTTGTGCCACCCTGCCCTGCAGGGCCTTACCTGAAAAGAAGTGGCAGGAGAATTCTAGGTGATTGGTGATTGGGCCGGGGACCCTGAAGAGCCTGAGTCTGCTCAGACTGCCCCTCAGTTGTGATGCCACCCCTGGCTGTGTGGCTTCCCCCCCAAGGCCTTCCGCATGGCTGTCTGAAGCTGGGGCTTCTTGGGATGTTCTGCCCACCTGAGGGGAGCCCCAAGTGGAGCTCCCAGCCTGGAGCCTGCGTGTGGTCTGTTTACCTCTGGTGGAGTCAGTAAAGGTCATCAAGTTTCAAAGCCTGCTTGGGATTGCAGGATCAGAGGATTTAAGAATACTACCTAGGTGGCCATGTTTTTCAAAGAGAATTATTGTTCGCTTTCACTTTTGCGTGAGGCTTCCTGATTTCGCTGTTGCTAAGTGATTCCAGCAAATCTCTCAGAGGAGCGAAGCCCCTCACCCTAAAGCTGCTGAACAGGCTTCGCCCCACGTTCATTCCTCTCCCCTGCCTCTATCTCCCACTCTGTCACCGTGCCCCCCCGCCCCCCGTCCTCCCGCTCTCGTTTTTGTCTTTCCATCCCTCTGCCCTTCTCCCAGCCGGGTGACCAGCTGTTGGAGCTGGTACCACGGAGACACAGGTGGGGCCACCTGTCCCTGCCAGGCCCTTCTGCGCCTCCAGCAGCTGTTAGCTTGTGGGCATTTCAAAGGCTCGAGCCAAGGGAGGGCAACAGGAGGGGTTAGGAACAGGCCCTGCCAGGCTGGGCCTGAGTGTGGGCCAGCAGCCGTCATCAGCCTGTCCTGGAAAATCAGACTGAGAATTTTCAGCCAAATCCAAATCATGGGTCCTGTTAGGAATCACCCAGGTTCCAATTCCAAGTTGCGTTTACATTTTGGAGCTTCAGAATGTGCTAAAGCTTGTTCCTACATGAACGCAAATTTAAAATCCTCTTTCCAACAGCCGATTTAACTTCAACATAAAAAAAAAAGAAAAAAAAAAAAGAGGAAAAAAGAAAGCAACCTTTCCCCTGATGGGGCTGTGGTTCTATACCTTAACCCTGGAAATGTTACAGGAGTCCTGAGATCAGAGTGGAAACCGGCTTAGGTTTGCGGGATACTCAGGAGGCCGTTTGGCACACAGGATATTGTACTGCTTCAGTTATTACCCTGCAGCTCAAAGTGAAACAGGAGGGAAGGGGGCAGAGCACAACCTTTGAAAGAATAACATAGCCTGAGGACATGACCTAAACTGATTAAAACCAAATGGGTCCAAGATGGCGGACAAGTCGACTTCCACTAGACCTTGAGCCTCAGTATACACTCACTGTTAACACATCAGCGAGCTAAATAACACACCCACAGGCGCCAGGACAGTTCCAAGGCCGACCATAAGAATCAAAAAGTGAGCAGTGGTCCAGTTCCTGGAAATCCCCGCCCCTTCCCGAAATAGCTAGAATACTCCTCCCACTCATTAGCCTATGAAATTACCCACCCCTATAAAAACTGACAACCCCATACCCTGCGGCCGCTCTCACCTTCTGAGATGGCCCACGCTCTGTCTGTGGAGTGTGTTTCTCTCTAAATAAATCCACTTCTGACCTATCACTTTTTCTCTCACTGAATTCTTTCTGCGATGAGACATCAAGAACCTGAGTTTCATTAAGTCCTGAAACCAGGTGTGTGATCTCAGTTGGAAGACTGTGGGTTTTGTCCCACAGTTCAAGTCCCAGTCTGGGTTTTGGCTGGGTTCAAGTCCCAGCCACATGTGTTCAAGTCCCAACCTGAGGTGCACGGTTTCAAAAGCACAAAGACATTATGTTGTGCTTTTCTTTTATTTCTTTAAGGACTCTGGTTATTTTTATTTATCACATTAGGATGAGCATTTAAATACAAACATGGAAAGCACCAAAGAATTCTTTACTCCTACCTCTTTCTGTGATTTAATCCCAAGACAGTTTGTGAAGAAAAGCAGTTTCTGGGGTAGATGCTGTTAATTGTGTTGTGTTGCCAGCATTGGCTAAGGGAAACCATATACTTGCTACTTATGCAATTTATACTGCACAAGGAAATGTTTAAAATATCAAGAAGTCAAATACATTATAGAGTAAAATGTATAAGGAGATAAGCATAATATGTGATGAAATATTTATCTTTTCACCTAACATTTCTTTTGATCCAAAGAACCAGCACTGGCTGTGTAGGGATAGTGATGAAACTAAGTGTGAGTAACTATGTACAGTCAACTAATATTTGACCAGGGAGCCAAGAATACTCAATGGGGAAAGGACAGTCTCTTCAATAAATGGTGTTGGGAAAACTGGATAATCATCTGCAAAAGAACAAAATTGGACCCCTATTTTACACCACTCACAAAAATTAAGTTGAAGTGAATTAAAGGCTTAAATGTAAGACCTGAAACCATATAAAACTCCTAGAAAAAAATATAGGGGAAATCTCCTTGACGTGGGACATAGCAATGATTTTGTTTAATATGACACCAAAAACACAAGCAACAGAAACAAAAACAAGTGGGACCACATCAAATTAAAAAGCTTCTGCACAGCAAAAGAAACAATCAACAAAATGAAAAGGCAACCTATGGAGTGGGAAAAAATATGTGCAAATATATATCTATCTGATATTCAAGGAACTCATACAACTCAATAACAGAAAACCAAATAATCCAATTTAAAAATGGGCAGAAGACCTGACTAGATATTTTTCCAAAGAAGACATCCAAATGGCTAACAGGTAAGTGAATAGACACTCAACATAACTAGTCATCAGGGAAATGCAAGTAAAAACCACAATGAGATATCACTCACACCTGTTAGAATGGCTGTTAACCAAATGGACAAGAGATGACAAATGCTGGGAAGGATGTGGACAAAAGGAAACCTTTGTGCACTGTTGGTGGGAATGTAAATTGGTGCAGCCACTATGGAAAACATTACTGAGGTTCCTCAAAAAATTAAAGACAGAACTACCATGTGGTCCAGCAATTTCACTTCTGGATATATATCCAAAGGAAATGAAATTACTATCTCAAAGAAGTATCTGTACTCCCATATTCATTGCAGCATTATTCACAATAGCCAAGACATGGAAACAAGTGTCCATCAGTGGATGAATAAAGAAAATGTGATATATGTACATACAATGGAATATTATTCAGTCATGAGATAGAAGGAAATCCTGCCATTCGCGACAGCGTACACAGACCTTGAGGGCATTATGTTACGCAAAATAAGTCAGACAGACAAAGATAAATACTGTATGATTTCCCTTATATGTGTGATCTAAAATAACCGAACTCATAGAAACGGAGAGTAGAATGGTTGTTTCTGTGGACTGGCATGTGGAGAAATGGCAAGATGTTGATCAAAGGTATAAACTTCCAGTTATAAGATGAGTAAGTTCTGGGGAATCTAACGTACAGCATGGTGACCATAGTTAACAATATTGTATTACATATTTGAAAGTTGCTAAGAGAGTAGATCTTAAATGTTCTCACCACAAAAAGAAGAAAAAGGTAATTATATGAGATGATGGAGGTTAGCTTACTGCTTACTGTGGTAATCATTTTGCAGTATATGTGTATCAAATCATCATGCTATACACCTCAAACTTACACAATGTTATATGTCAATTATATATCAATTAAAAAAAAAGAAATGTGTGTGTGTGTTTGAAGCAATGGATTGAAGAAAATAATTCTTGCAAAATGCCTGGGCCACAATAAGTTCTAAAATATGGTAGTTAACTACGGATAACATTTTTTTAAATCCCATGGTCAATTAAATTTTGCAAAGTTTTATTTAAACAAAATTAAGCAGGTATCTTTACTGCAGCATGTCTCAGAGCCATTTATATGCTAATTCCTATCAGCTGAAAGTCTGTATTGTCCCCACATTTACTGATGAAATCATAACGCCCAATGAGATAGTGTTAGGAAGTGGAGCCATTGAGAGATGATTGGGTCATTAGGGTGCAGCCCTCATGAATGAGATTATTGTTCTTATGAAAGAGGCCACACACAGCTCCCTAGCCCCTTCTACCAAGTGAGGACACAGCCAGAAGTTGGCAGTCTGCAATCTGGAAGGGGGCTTAGCCAGAACCTGACCATACTAGCACCTTGATATTGGTGTAGAGGTTCAGAACAAGCCTCCCCCAAATGTGTCACTTTTGCATGAGGATTATTTTGAGCTAAAGGCGCTCAAGACCCTGCGGTTCCAGGGAAACTACTGTCCCTCCCTTAGCAACCTAGAAGAACTTAAATTGGGGATTTTTCCCAGAAAATAATTATTTTTAGAGATAAATTTTTATCTAAATGGCCCCATCTATATGGCAGGGCACCGAACATCTGCTCTTCTTATTGTCCTGTGAATGACACTTCTGTCCTTGGAAGCCCCAGGCCCCTATCCCATTCCTTAGCTCAGGGTGGCATGTACACCTCATTTTACCTCTCAGTCTCTGAACCTCTCGTGTATATGGGGTTCCCATATACACGAAATTAAATTGATTTTCTCCCGTTAATCTGTCTCATGTCAATTCAGTTCTTAGATCAGCCAGAAGAACCTAGAAGGGTAGAGGAAAGTTTTCTTCCTCCCCAACATTGGACTTGCAGCCTCCAGAGCTGTGAGAAATAAATTTCTGTTGATTACAAGCTATTCAGTCTATGGTATTTTGTTATAGCAGCCCCGATAGCTAAGACACTCTGAGTCTTGTGAATCTTGGAGAGGAGTGGTATAATACCCTCTAAATGCCAGACTCATACGAACATAGAATCCCTTTTTTCCTACGTAAAGACTGACTGTTCTCTGGAACACATTTTGGGAAACTCTTATTCAACCCATTCAGAAGTGAAATTTCATTCAGAAGTGAAATACATTTTAAAACCCAATGTCTATTACTATATGTTTTATGAGATGAAGATTTTTCACTCCCATTCACCTACCACCTTTAGCTACGTTTATTTTGTCTGTCTATTTCATTAGTTTGTGATCAATTGCATCTTTATACAAATTTTGGCAGAGGGAGGTCTTGTCAGTGGATTTTAAAATATATTCAAGGGTGGTCTTTAATGGATATTAAAAAATAATATATTATATACTATATGTAATGTATGTGTACATATATAATACATTATATTGTATAATTATTATATATACACATACATACTATATAGATATATTGTATATTAGTATATACTTACATGTATATATGTATATGTACTTTACTTAAGTAAAGCCATTTCTTTTTCCTTTCATCATCAACACAGAAACTGGTTTCCTTTAACTTTGCAAATTTGAATTAAAAATGAAGAATTAGGGCTTCCCTGGTGGCGCAGTGGTTGAGAGTGCGCCTGCCGATGCAGGGAACACGGGTTCGTGCCCCGGTCCGGGAGGATCCCACATGCCGCGGAGCGGCTGGGCCCGTGAGCCATGGCCGCTGAGCCTGCGCGTCCGGAGCCTGTGCTCCGCAACGGGAGAGGCCACAACAGTGAGAGGCCCGCGTACTGCAAAAAAAAAAAAAAAAAAGACATTAAGTTAGCATTGAACTAAGGTAATTTGGGGGAAATAAGGACATCTTAAAAAGAGAAAATCCTTTCAACTCAGATTTGAAGGAATGATAAAATGAAATAAAATCTTCATAACGTATTGCAGTCTTAAATTTCTTTAAAATGTGAGCACTTGATTTGACTAAGCATGAAATTTTAACTACACTAAGTACTTCATCTCATGTCTCTCCTTTTTTTAAATGTTTTTACCTTTTGCAAATTTCACCCCTTGCTCAGGCTGTCAGGAACTGACTCTAACCCTTAATGCGCCCTATAAGCTCTTCACACAGCAAATACTGCAGCCTGATCATCTGCGCAGTACACGTTTAGTAATTAAAACTATAACCCAGCTGTATACAGCAGGGTAAAAATTATGTCTAAATTATGAACTTGAAGCGCTCAAAATCCTGAAGTGCTTTGAAATTATTAAAGATTAAATTATGTATGGTTAAATTTCTGCAGAGCATTTCCCAAAATACAGTTTGCAAAACTCTAGTTCCTCAGGCTACTAAGCGGGTGGCCTATAATAGGGTGTCTTTGGTCAAATAGGTCTGGAAAAATTGGTTTTAACCAAAGCTTCTCAAACTCTCTGTGATGAAAAACCACTTTTTTTTAAATTTTTTATTTTTGGCTATGTTGGGTCTTCATTGCTGCACGCTGGCTTTCTCTAGTTGTGGCAAGTGGGGGCTACTCTTCCTTGCAGTGCGCGGGCTTCCCATTGTGGTGGCTTCTCTTGTTGCGGAGCACAGGCTCTAGACACGTGGGCTTCAGCTGTTGCAGCACACGGGCTCAGTAGCTGTGGTGCATGGGCTTAGTTGCTCTGCAGCATGTGGTACCTTCCCAGACCAGGGCTTGAACCTGTGTCCCCTGCATTGGCAGGCGGATTCTTAACCACTGCGCTACCAGGGAGGCCCCACTTTTCTTTTATTTCCAATTTTTCTCAGGCCATTTTTTGCCAAATATAGTAAAACAAATCACCAAATAAATGAAATTTAAAAGGCACACAGAGACTCAATTTCTTTTATTGTTATGGTCAACAAACATTATTCTGTCAAATTTCTCTATAAAGTTTCTAAATGCTTAACTTACTCTGTTCATTTCAGTACTTATCAGAGGCCAGGAAGAAAACAATTCAAACATTCAGCTGACCAACTCCACAGATCATATTTTAAGTTTAAACAAAATGTAAATGTTTTATTACCTAAGTACTTTTCAGAGATTTCAATATAATAATGGGCCTTGTAAATCTATAAGAGAGAGATTCCACATGTAACATTTAGGACATTTCCCCAATTAAATAAGAGCGCAGAACCTATTCCTTTGATTGGTTTTATCAGCACAACCTATGGAATCTGTGTTCTATGGGAGATACTTTGAGAAAAGCTTTTAAGAGTGTTTTGTTAAATTCTAGTTTCCTAAAAACTGTAGCTCCACGCCTGTCATGCAGGTTAACCTTTGCTTCCCAGCACATCTATATTTATAGACAATTCCAAATTACCTAAAGAAAGATGGATGAACAGAGGGACAGATGGAAAAGAAGGAGGAAGGAAGGAAGGAAGGAAGAAAGGAAGGAAGGAAGGAAGGAAGGAGGGAGGAAGGAAAACTTAGTATTTATTTCACAAGCGGCAGACAATTATATAATTGTCAAAGAGAAAAAATAGTCTGAGGGTTAAAAATTATTTGAAAATTGCTTCAGTCACAAGGCAATTCTCTTTCGCAAGCACTTTCTTTTTTAAACTCTGAAAAGTAGTTGCCAGATATCCTGACATGTGGTGCTAAACATAGAACCTACCAGAATACCATTGCTCATGTTCTGGGAGTGTGCTAATTCATAACGAGTGGAAGCTCATTAGACTGATTCCTCGTGTGCTAAAGTTCACGAGGCTAAAATGTGCGGGCATGTGGTCAGCCAGCCTCATGCATGCTTTCTACTCACCTAGGCAAAAGCATGGGTTCCTTTACTGTCTTCTCTTTCCCAGACTTTCCCACCTCTGAGACCTCAGACATGGCAGCCGATGACAGCAGCCTCAGCAGCCAAGCTTGAGATTACCTGGTACTGTGTCCCGACCTTCACTACTAAACAGGTGGTCTTCCTGACACCCCTTGTAGTCTGTAGGCTCTTAAAAAGTACATAAAGAAGATGTAGGTGGGTATGTCAAAGACAGCTCATAGGAAATATTTAAGGATGCAGAAGTGGAGAGCTTGAGGGCCCTGGACTGCCTACACCAATTGGTTCGGGGCACCTGGCCCATGTTCCCAGAACCTTCGGCTGAGGTCTGCTTTCTGGCACAGCCTGGCTGCTGTGTCTCCTCAGACAAGTCAATCACCTTCTCTGGACCACAATTCTTTATTTTAGTATTATTATTATTATTTTATTATTTTTTTTTTGCAGTACGCGGGCCTCTCACTGTTGTGGCCTCTCCTGTTGCGGAGCACAGGCTCCGGACGCGCAGGCTCAGCGGCCATGGCTCACGGGCCTAGCCGCTCCGCAGCATGTGGGATCTTCCCGGACTGGGGCACGAACCCGTGTCCCCTGCATCGGCAGCCGGACTCTCAACCACGGCGCCACCAGGGCAGCCCTACAATTCTTTAAAGTGATGCTAGATGACCTCTGCAGTTCTTTCCAGAATCTAATTCCGTAATCCTAAATAAAGAAATAAGGCCTTGTACTCTGCAGGCCACTATTTTCATGCATGTTAGCATGTTTCTGCTCCTAATAGTTGAGTAGTTTTCTTACCCAGAGACCTGTGTTTTTTCCCAAACCAGTTAATTCCAATTGTACTTGCTATGTGACATATTTATTTAAATATTGAATAAACTGTTAAACTTTGAGTATATAAAAAAAAAAGAAGGCCTAGCACAAATACAAGAATTATCTAAACTGTAACCCACCACATAGATGGATAAGCCTAGCTTGCACATTCTTTTTTTTTTTTTTAACATCTTTATTGGAATATAATTGCTTTACATTGGTGTGTTAGTTTCCGCTTTATAACAAAGTGAATCAGCTCTACATATACATATATCCCCATATCCTCTTCCTCTTGAGTCTCCCTCCTACCCTCCCTATCCCACCCCTCTAGGAGGACACAAAGCACTGAGCTGATCTCCTTGTGCTATGCGGCTGCTTCCCACTAGCTATTTTACATTTAGTATTATATGTAAGTCCATACCACTCTCTCACTTCATCCCAGCTTACCCTTCCCCCTCCCCGTGTCCTTAAGTCCATTCTCTAAGTCTGCGTCTTTATTCATGTCCTGCTCCTAGGTTCTTTTAATTCACAATTAAATTATGTATTTGAGGCAAATGTGAACATGGAGGTTCCACTAAGAGCCATCTTTATGTAGAATTCAAGTTGACGACTTAATGTGGTTTCGAAAGCTGGGAAGGTCTCCTTACATAAAATAAAAAGATACCGCACAATTGTTTGCTGAGGCTCCAAGCTCCTCTCAGAGGGCACGCAGCTTCTCATTTCACAGAGCTCGGGATGGAGCTCATGATAGACAATCTTCCCTGAGAGAAGGTTTAATTGTGGGACACAGCTCAGAAAGTACCTAGTTAGGAAAATTATTATTGCCTGAAGTCTCACTGCTCAACGGGTCATCCGAGGACCAGCAGCTTCAGCATCTACTAGGTGTTTGTTAGAAATGCAGACTCTCAGGCCCTACCCCAGACCCACTGAGTCAGACTCTGCATGCTTACCAGATTCATGGGTGATTTGTTTGCACCTTAAAGTTCAAGAAGCTCAAATCTGTGTGCTTTGCACGTACAATTGTGAAGAAACATTTATGACTCAGCCTTAAGGGATTCTGTTAAATCAAATTGAGGCTGGTTGGGTGCAAGCCAGTAAATTTAGAGAGGGGAAAAATGCAGAAAGGAAACCTAGGGGTGAATAGAGATAATTCATCTGCTACATTTGCATAAAATTGGATTAGTTCTTTATGATTTTTCTTCAATTTGATTTTTAAATGGAGCCATTATGACTCAGGTCTAAGGCGCTCAGAGTCATCAACCAAAGTGGTACTGAGAATTAAGAAGGCACCCCCCTTTCCTCTCCTTTAACATTTTTCTTGTTTTAGGAGAAGAGGGAGGTGGATATAGAAAATTTCAAATTTCAGGGGTCCTCAAATGGTGGTCTGTGATCTGGATGTGGGGTAGGGGAGATGTCAGGTCTCTGACGTCCAACTAGCCTGGGTTCCAATCTAAACTCTGCAGCTGTGTGGTTTGGGGCAATTTAATCTCTGAGAGTCGTCATTTCCTCTTTCATAAAATGAGAATACTGATATTTATAATGTCCTCAGGAGAAATTCAGAGATATAAAGACTTTAAAGCACCTCTTTTGGGGTGGGCAATAATGTCATTGCAGCAAATGTGAATAACTTTCTCAGACCTAGTGTTTCAGGGAGCCTCAGCCCAGTTAACTCCCCTCTCGCCATCCCAGCCTCACCCCCACTGGCTTTGTGAACAGTGACTTGACAAACATATACGGAGTGCCTTGGGTGAGCCTGGCAAGTGAATACATAAGAGCCTTCCCTGGAATGGTTTCAACCAATAAGAGGTTCCTATGGAATTCAATGATTTCACAGGTCATTACAACTTCAAAACTAATTTGGAGCACTGCTATAGAGTTGCCAACTTTTGGCTATTGTTAAGAAAATCGGTTTTACACTTTCACTGTCTCTAAAAGAAAAACCTATTTTAACACCAAAAAGTAGGACGTTATGAAACACAAACCTTTTATATTGAATAAATTTAACTCTTTGAAAAATGTTGCTTTGTCCTTTTGTTTTCACGATCTGAATAGTTGAAAACCTTTTCATGGACCTGTGGCATTTGGTAGCCACTCCCTTTTAAAACCCCAGAAGGCTAAGAAGGGATAGGTTTTGTCCAGTCGTTGCTTAAAACTGCCAGAAAGTCCTGAGGTGTGCTAACCCTACCTAGAAGCCCCACCTCCATCTCCCAGAAAATCACAGGACTGGAGTTGGGGAGCATGTACCAGGACAGGACAATTGAAAGGTTGGACTATGTGAGGCATCCCCAATCTAAATATTATTTTATTTGTGTGAAACAAAGTCTTCTCTGGGCCTTGGCTACAGTTGGGTTTTGGGAGGACGCTAAAGTGACTAGCAGATGGGAGGACAAATGTAATTAGTTAATGCAATTGTGTTGTTTAATGCACTTAGCAAATGTGTGTGTTTTCAAAAGAACTCAGAGAAACTGCATCCAAGTGCAGGCAGATGTTATCGCTAGTTGGCTCAGACAACAGTTTATTTTTACGTGCTTTGGACTTTTCAGTGTTTTCAAGAAGATGTATTGTTTATATAGTAAGAAAACAGAGTTTATCTTGAAAAAATAAGTACATAAAAATTTTAAACTATGGGAATAGGGTTCCCAGGAGTTGTGCAGTGAACTACGTGCATAGCCATAGGCAACGTGCCTGCATGAAATACATTTAGCTCCATTGTATGTCCCTTTGTACCTTTTCAATTTTGTGCCTCATGCATGCATTATCCATTCAAAAATTAATTAATCTTTTAAATGTTCAGAAGGCTAGGAGTTCCTCCCACTCTGTATGGTTTACATCATTTTCTACCTCCTCCTGCCCCCCACCCTTTGCATCCCCACCCCACCCTTACCCCGTCTTTGGGCCTTGTGGGGGTGACAGGACTCTTCCTGGGTCCACCCAACTGGTGAGCAGGTGCTGCCCAATTAGGTATGGTAGTCGATGTGATCATTCTCATCCGGCAGCGTGGTGTTGCCTGGCTTGATCGTTACAATTAGAATTGCAAACCTTAACTCAAAACAAAGACCACTTCAAAAATCCAGCGCTTACCAAAACATAATGCTATAATGAGAAACTTAGATGAAAAAGAAAAAACTCAAGAAGAGCTTTGTGCAACCAGACTTGGGGTGGACGAACTCTGTGGTCTTCTGGGGTCTGTCTCCGGTCTTTGAGGTAAGATGAACATTCTTACTCATTAGTAAATATTTGAGATGAAAGCTTTTTTGCTCACCTCCTAATTATCATTTTTTCCAAAGCACCTGCTTCTGGGAGAAGATTAATTAGTTGGTTATTCCTAAAGGGTGGATTTGAGGAGATCAAAGGCCCTCAAAATGTAATGGAGAAAGAACTAAACTGTGGAAATTTTTTCTTTGGAAGACTGAAGATTAAAATTCGTTTGGGGAGTGTCACAGTGGATGAGGTTTGCTCTGTTTTTCTTTCTTTTCTTTCAGAAAAATAAAAGCCCCTGCCAGAATACAAATATTTAACTTATACTGCATTTTATAAGCCCTCTCTTTGAAGGGCTACCACTTAAAATTTCTCTCTTCCTCATTAGATAAACACATGAAAGATGTGTTTTATCTAAGACTATATGCAGAGCCCTATAAGATGCTTTGCAGTGAAACATGAAGGTAAAGACTCAAGGATGGTTTCCTTATGTGCACTTCAGACATTTCCACGTCCGATTTCTTCCTTATGATTTAAACAAGTCAACCAACAAATAGATATTGATAAATTATGCAATTTTATCTTATGTCTGTGCAAAGACTTGGGAACTGGGCTTGCCAACACCCTTTTCCCTACCCCACATGAGACTCTGCTTCCCCATAGCTTTTCCATTCCTTTCTATAAAGTCATTGCTATTGGCTGAATGTTTGTGTCCCACAAAATTCATATGCTGAAACTTAGTCCCCAAATGTGATGGTAGTAGTAGGAGGTGGGGCCTTTAGGAGGTGATTAGGTCATGAGGGCAGAGCCCTCATGAACTGGATTACTGCCCTTATAAAACAGACCCTAGAGAACTCCCTTACCCCTTCCGCCTTGTTGAGGCCATGGTGAGAAGACAGCCATCTATGGACCAGGAATTGGGCTCTCACCAGTCACTGAATCTGTAGGCACCTTGGTCTTGGACTTCCCAGCCTCCAGAACTATGAGAAATAGATGTTGGTTGTTTATAAGCTACCTGGTCTTTGGTACTTTTTTTTATAGCACACAAACAGACGAAGACAATCATACTTCTTAAATTTAATCTGATAACTAAATATGTTTGGTATAAATTTTAGAAAATGTAGATTAACAAAGTGGAAATTTTAAATTACTTATAAGTCCCATACTCAAAGATAACTATTGGCATTTCATTTTTTTGTTTTTCTTTTTAGTTTCAAACAAATTGTTATTGAAGACAAAATGAGTTTGGGTCTGAATGATCTTATTTGTTATCCTCATTGAATTAAATCACTAGATAAGACTCAAAATCTCATTTGATATTTCTTTTCAATGTGTATTGGGAAATGATTTTTCTTTTTACTAAGATAAATTATTTATTGTGCAGAGTGGGATTTTATGAATATACATAGAAAAAGTTGCTTTATTTTTCTGATCATGCAAGAAACAAATGTTCATTATAGAAAACGAGTTGAGAAGGAAAACTAAATTACTGAAAGTCTGTTCATATGAAGAAAACTATTGACACAGAGGCTTTTTTATGTACAGTTGTGCATCAGTTTGCTCAATTCTGGACATTTGTGTTTCAGCTTAACATTATAACCTAAGAAAGACCCATGTTAATTCAAATTATTAATGAATTTGTGAGTTCTATTGAGTGGGTGTTCCATAACTTACTTAGCCATTATCATATTGTTGAATATTTTAATTTTTTTAACATCTTTATTGGAGTATAATTGCTTTACAACGGTGTGTTTCTGCTGTATAACAAAATGAATCAGCTATACATATACATATGTTCCCATATCTCCTCCCTCTTGCGTCTCCCTCCCACCCTCCCTATCCCACCCCTCTAGGTGATCACAAAGCACCCAGCTGATCTCCCTGTGCTATGCGGCTGCTTCCCACTAGCTATCTATTTTACATTTGGTAGTATATATATATATATATATATATATAATATATGTATATATACATATATAATGTATATATATACATATATACATTATATATGTCCATGCCACTCTCTCACTTCGTCCCAGCTTACCCTTCCCCTGCCCGGTGTCCTCAAGTCCATTCTCTATGTCTGCGCCTATTCCTGTCCTGCCCCTAGGTTCTTCAGAACCTTTTTGTTTTTTTTAGATTCCATATATATGTGTTAGCATATGGTATTTGTTTTTCTCTTTCTGGCTTACTTCACTGTGTATGACAGTCTCTAGGTCCATCCACCTCACTACAAATAACTCAATTTCGTTTCTTTTTATGGCTGAGTAATATTCCATTGTATACATGTGCCATATCTTCTTTATCCATTTGTCTGTCCATGGACACTTAGGTTGCTTCCGTATCCTGGCTATTGTAAATAGTGCTGCAGTGAACAGTGTGGTACATGACTCTTTTTGAATTATGGTTTTCTCAGGGTATATACCCAGTAGTGGGATTGCTGTGTCATATGGTAGTTCTATTTTTAATTTTTTGAGGAACCTCCATACTGTTCTCCATAGTGGCTGTATCAATTTACATTCCCACCAACAGTGCAAGAGGGTTCCCTTTTCTCCACACCCTCTCCAGCATTTATTGTTTGTAGATTTTTTGATGATGGCCATTCTGACTGGTGTGAGATAATACCTCATTTTAGTTTTGATTTGCATTTCTCTAATGATTAGTGATGTTGAGCATCCTTTCATGTGTTTGTTGGCACTCTGTATATCTTCTTTGGAGAAATGTCTATTTAGGTCTTCTGCCCATTTTTTGATTGGGTTGTTTGTTTTTTGGATATTGAGCTGCATAAGCTGCTTGTATATTTTTGAGATTAACCCTTTGTCAGTTGCTTCGTTTGCAAATATTTTCTCCCATTCTGAGGGTTGTCTTTTTGTCTTGTTTAGGGTTTCCTTTGCTGTGCAAAAGCTTTTAAGTTTCATTAGGTCCCATCTGTTTATTTTTGTTTGTATTTCCATTACTCTAGGAGGTGGGTCAAAAAATATCTTGCTGTGATTTATGTCATAGAGTGTTCTGCTTATGTTTTCCTCTAAGAGTTTTATAGTGTCTGGCCTTACATTTAGGTCTTTAATCCATTTTGAGTTTATTTTTGTGTGTGGTGTTAGGGAGTGTTCTAATTTCATTCTTTTACATGTAGCTGTCCAGTTTTCCCATCACCACTTATTGAAGAGGCTGTCTTTTCTCCAGTGCATATTCTTGCCTCCTTTATCAAAGATAAGGTGACCATATGTGCATGGGTTTATCTCTGGGCTTTCTATCATGTTCCATAGATCTATATTTCTGTTTTTGGGACTTCCCTGGTGGCGCAGTGGTTAAGAATCCACCTGCCAATGCAGGGGACACGAGTTCGATCCCTGGCCCGGCAAGATCCCACATGCCACGGTGCAACTAAACTTGTGTGCCACAACTGCTGAGCCTGCAAGCCACAACTACTGAAGCCCGTGCTCCTAGAGCCCATGCTCTGCAACAAGAGAAGCCACCACAATGAGAAGCCTGCACACCACAACAAAGTGTAGCCCTCGCTCGCCACAGCTAGAGAAAGCCCGCGCCCAGCAACAAAGCCAAAAATAATAAATAAAAAAAATTTTTTTAAGTTATATTTCTGTTTTTTGTGCCAATACCATGCTGTCTTGATTACTGTAGCTTTGTAGTATAGGCTGAAGTCAGGGAGCCTGATTCCTCCAGCTCCATTTTTCTTTCTCAAGATTGCTTTGGCTATTCGGGGCCTTTTGTGTTTCCATACAAATTGTGAAATTTTTTGTTCTAGTTCTGTGAAAAATGCCCTTGGTAGTTTGATAGGGATTGCATTGAATCTGTAGATTGCTTTGAGTAGTATAGTCATTTTCACAATGTTGATTCTTCCAATCCAAGAACATGGTATATCTCTCCATCTGTTTGTATCATCTTTAATTTCTTTCATCAGTGTCTTATAGTTTTCTGCATAAGAGGTCTTTTGTCTCCTTAGGTAGGTTTATTCATATGTATTTTATTCTTTTTGTTGCAATGGTAAATGGGTGTTTCCCTACTTTCTCTTTCAGATTTTTCATCATTAGTGTATAGGAATGCAAGAGATTTCTGTGCATTAATTTTGTATCCTGCTACTTTACCAAATTCATTGATTAGCTCTAGTAATTTTCTGGTAGCATCTTTGGCATTTCATTATTTATCTACCCCTCCAGCTTTTTTCTAGTCATAAACTTACTTTTCTATGTAAATTAAATCTTATAGTACACACTGTTTTCTAATTAGTTTTTTTCCCCTCTTTGCTTTTCCACAACACTGATCTATAAGATAGAGAAGAAAAAAAACTCTATTTTGACTGAGGTGGGTGTTGAAATGGTTCTGATAACACATGCCAATCACAAATTGTTCTACACTTAGCTAAGTGTTTTCGTATACGTTGGCCTTCAAAATGACCAGTTGAGCCCACTCCTCCAGTCATCTGGACCCCTGGTGAGCAACCCCACTGCAGCGTTGCTCTATTCTACACCCAACCTAGTCACAAGAAAGAGGTGATCTTGACACTGTAGATGGGCCCCACCTGGGCCCCAGGGGCCATCTAATGGATCTGCAGCAGTCCTTGGCCCTAGAATTGGCCCTGGTGTCATTTATTCGGTCAGTTTGGGAAACAGCGCCTTTCATCCCTTCCCCACTAATGAATGAAGGCACAGCTGAGATGCTGGCCTCTTCAACTGAGAATCTAAGGGCTGGGGGTATCACCTCCTTCTCTTCCTCAGCCGTACCTCCCTGGCTCCCCTAAACAGGCTCATTTTCCAGGACTGCACTGTTTATTATTTAAGTCACCCTGTACCTAACCTTCAGCCCTTGCTGTTGGGGAGAAATTGGGTCCCTGAGAAGCTAAAATCTGCTCTAACTCCTTCAACCTCAGGCTGTGGGCAAAGGCCACCACAGAAGAAGGTCCTTTAGTAAAATGTGCACAGCCTGCAATTGTGAAAAGTTGGAGGATTTTGAAGTCAAAGGGACCTTGGGCAAGCCCAGGAATGATCTGCTGCAAAAATGCAGGGTGCATTGGGAAGGCATATTCTAATTAAGCCTGGATGCAACACCAGGGCGAGTTAAGCCAAGACTGATGTTAATATCAAGAGGAATTTTTGAAAAGTTAATAATTTGTACTTTATTTGCAGAGTTTCCCAAGCTGGCTGATCATCAGAATCACCTGGGGTGCTTTTTAAAACTCCAGATTCCCAACTAGATCTCCAACAGTCTAATTTAACAGATCTGGAAAACGGCTTTTAGTGTTTACTTATTTCTTACTTTGAGCTGTTTTAGTAAAGTGTGTCATGCTTTTCTTTATTTTTTCCTTTTTTTTTTTTTTGTTTGTTTTGCGGTACGCGGGCCTCTCACTCTTGTGGCCTCTCCCGTTGCGGAGCACAGGCTCCGGACACGCAGGCTCAGCGGCCATGGCTCACGGGCCCAGCCGCTCCGCGGCACGTGGGATCCTCCCGGACCGGGGCACGAACCCGTGTCTCCTGTATCGGCAGGCGGACTCCTAACTACTGCACCACCAGGGAAGCCTTCCTTTCTTTTTCTTAAGTTAAAAAAAATTGATGCATCGTCAATTATTTCTTCACTGAGCTGGTCTTTTACAAAAAAATTGAATTGATGTGTTAATTCAGACAATACCAGTTTAATTTGATTTCTTTGTTTACACCAGTGGTTCTTAAACCCGGATGTACCTCAGAACTAGGGGAGCTTTTAGCTATTAATTACATCGGAACCTCTAGGGATGGAGCTGGGCATCAGTTCCTCAAATCTCCAGGCAAGGGCTTCCCTGGTGGCGCTGTGGTTAAGGATCCACCTGCTAATGCAGGGGACACGGGTTCAAGCCCTGGTCCAGGAAGATCCCGCATGCCGCAGAGCAACTAAGCCTGTGTGCCACAACTACTGAGCCTGCTCTCTACAGCCCACAAGCCACAACTACTGAGCCCACGTGCCACAGCTACTAAAGCCCACATGACTAGAGCCTGTGCTCCACAACAAGAGAAGCCACCACAAAGAGAAGCCCGTGCAATGCAAGGAAGATAGCCCCCCACTCACTGCAACTAGAGAAAAACCCACGCACAGCAAAGAATACCCCACGCACAGCAAAAAAAGACCCAACGCAGCCAAAAATAAATAAGTAAATAAAAATTAAAAAAAGAAAAAAGAATTTCCTTCCTTTAAAAAAAAAAAAAGGTCCAGGCCATTCCAAGGTCAGCCCAGGCTCAGAATCACTGGGTGAGACCCAGACTGAAGTACCGACCCAGGTGAGACCTCCCAAGGAGGGAACAAGTGCAGCTCTCACCTAACAGAGGTGTTGGTGTTGACACACTAATCTGCCAGGTGTGCTCACAGCCAAGCTCTCGGGATATTCTAGAGAATCCATAAATGGATACCCCTAGTCAGCCTTCTCAAAGAACGCCCAGCTTCGCCTCAGCTAGCTGCCAGATAACCAGTGCCGTGTAACCAAAATGTGCAAACAAGAATCACCATTCCCAGACTTAGGCACTTTCTCCCCTTCTCCCCTTCCTCTCCTTTCCCCTCCTGTTTCCTCCTCTCCCCTACCAACTGACTCCCTCACGTGTGAATAAACAATCCGCATGTAAAATAAATGTCTCTTAGTTATTCTTTGACCCTGATTTCATTGGCATATGTCTTAACCTGAATGCGATTTATTATCAGTAAGCCACCAAAAATGGAGCACTGCTAATTGCTAGACACTGGGTTGAGCACTTCAGATCATGATCTCATTTAATGCTCATAATGTAGCCTCTGTACATTGGTACTGAACTGAATCTCAGAGACAGAGTTTTGGGTGAAATAGAAAAGAAGAGCTTTATTGCTTTGCCAGGCAAAGGGAGCCACAGCAGGTTAATGCCCTCAAAACGGTGTGTCCCAGTCTGGGAGGCCGTAGTGAGGAGTTTTATAGCAATGGTTCAAAGAGGAGGGCGTGATCAGCTCGTGGACATTCTTCTGATTGGTTGGTGGTGAGGTAATTGGGTGTCAGCATCTTCAACCTTCTGGTTCCAGCTGGTCTGGGGTCTATGTGCTTGTGGGCAGCAGACAGTTAACTTCTCCCACCTAGTAGGGGTTTCAGTATCTGCAAAACAGCTCAAAGATATTGTCATGTATGTCCCTTGAGGGGAGAACCAGGACCCTACCCCAAGGCTGCATTACTGTTTCTTGACTTCTCCTTCCTTGTCTCAGCATCCCCTCCCTTCCCTGATTAGCAACTGTTTGAACCTGACCTTTGGAACTCAGGGAAGATCATGGAGGCTGAATGAAGCCTATTTCCTGCGAACAAGAAAGGGGGTACACAAAAAAGCTTTTGTGCCCAGGAGCCCCACAGGGCCCTGCTTGGTTTCAATAACAAGATTTGAGGTAAGTACTCTTATCATTTCTAATTCATTGTTGAAGAAGCTGAAGCTTAGGATGTGGGCTACTCAGCTACCCTCTACACTGCATTGTGACTGAGGGCTGGGATTCTGCAAACTTCTGTGCCCTTTGTCCTGTCCGGAGCATCCAGGTTTTGGACTGTTTAATCTGACATCTGTATTAGCAAGGTCTAGGTGGGAAATCAGTACCTGCTCTGCCTATTTCAGGCAGAGAGAGCTGGTTGCAAAGCTATTGAAGGGGTAGGGGGGACACAGGGAGGAGGGATGACCCAGACATCAGGATGCTGGAGCCCACCAGCCCTCACTGCTGTTGGCCTGCTGGACTCCTTGCCACTTGCTGCCACTGATGGGGCTGCTCACCACCCTGCTCGCCACAGCTAATGCTGCTAGAGGCCCCACCAAGAGCAAGAGATGACGTAGGCCGGTTTCTTCTCCTGCTTCTGGCTTCTGCCGGTGCTTCTCAGAGGCAGACTACCACCAAGAGCAGCTGGCAGGACAGTCTGAGAGATGTAGTCTGGACACTGCCCCCGCCGCTGCTGCCGCCGGCCCCCATGCAAAGCCACAGAGTGCTGCTGTAGACACAGGACCTGCTATCTGGTCTTTGGACCTTTGCCTTGGCTGCTCCAGAGAGCACCCTCCAGTTAGCCTCTCACCTGCAGAGGGTTCAAATGTTAACAGAAACCAAAGGAAAGCATGGAATGAGAGGCCACACCTGCACAGGTGGGGCAGGCTCTAGGCTCATCCACTGCTCTGAATTTGGGAAAGGCTGGCCTTTCTCTACCACTGGTCACCTGGGGAGGGGGGCTCGGTCTGCAGCCAGGAAAACTCGTGCTTTGTTTTTGTATCCTTAGCAGCCTTTCAGTTCTGCTTCCTTACATTTTTCAGTTTCGATTCATTCTATATTTCCCAGGAGATATGGTAGAAATCTTTGACTCTGACATTACACAAAACGGGAAATTGCATTTTACGGAGTTTTATTATCTCTGGTACCCCTTTGGTCCTGGTGCACTTCTAAGTTGAATGTCTGTCTTTGAACAAGTGACGCATTTAGCAGGGATCCCGACATACTTGTTGAAAGTCTGCTACTGACCTGACCCTGGATAAAGAAGTAAGAAAGAAAAGGAAAGAAAAGAAAGAAATGGCCCGGTCCTCACCTTTAAGTAGCTCACGGTTTTGTTACAGAAGGAGGCTTACGTGCATGCACCTTGGGAAAGCAAATAGGTGCTATCCTACAGTGTTAGGTATCCATTCTGAGGATTCTGAGGATTCCAGTTCGGAAGAGCAATGTTTCTCCTTAAAGAAGGGATTATATTTGGAAGACAAAGGAGCGGGAGAGGTGAGTTTCTAGCATGGGAATGGATAGCCCAGGGAAGAAATGAACAGACATATGTGGGTAGGCAGTGACATGGCTTAGCTGGATAGGAAAACCTGGGTAATATTTTGGAGGGTCTTGAACATCTTTTGAGGAAATTGAACTTGAATCTAGAGCAGCCAACATGTGGCCGTGAAAACAATGACAGTTATAAACCATGTTGTCATCATTCTGGTTCTAGAGAATAAAATATGCAGCCTAAAAAATGCAATCTTTTAATAAACATGACTCCAGAAATAAATTTAGTTCTATAAGCCTAATAATTATATTTTTATTAAATACTGACTCATTGGGTATCAAGTGGAAAATGTTTTATCTTACTTCCCAATGTATTATTTTCTCCTAAAATATCAAGTGTAAATATCCCTTACCATTCTAATCCATTTGATTCCTGAGTTTGGAAAGTGCGTTTAGATAGAGAGGGATACTGTGATATCTGATATCTAAATCTATTTGATTCCTGAGTTCGGAAAGTAAAGGAATTGAGTCCTAATTCAAAAAATGTATCCTAGGCTATGCAGTGACTGGATTTGTAGAGAGTGTTAGGACAGCAAGGCAGGTCTGGGCCAGATTTTCCAGTGTTCCCTTTCCCACTTCCTCCTGGCCCCCAGGGCTTGATCCAATCTGCCTGAGTTAATACTCGAGGCCCCAGTCCCGGTCAGCATCTTCTACCACCTGGTCTTGGGTGAGGACGCTGCTAATGAAGCCCTGAAGCCCACCCTCTACCCAAACACACACACACAGTCACACAGTCACACACAGACACCCACTCTCGTTTTCAACTCTGAGAAGTGTCCCTCTAGTGGCCAATCTGTACAATACCCTGTGGAACAGGATGCTGCTGGAAGGGTGACATTTTATTAAAGTACCTCACAGCGGCTGCACTTCCGGTTTTCTGAGAGGTAGGGGATGAAATGAAGAGGTTGGCTTCAGCCAGATGGTGAAGGGGTTTATGGCTGGACTAAAGATGTTGCTCTTTGCTTTACAGGCAATGTGAGACGTTGGGCACAACAAGTTTTAAAGTGGGGGTGGAAGTGACCCACCGTATAAGGCAAGGCTTGCCTTCAGTACTTGGGTAACTATCAGAGGATAAATGATGAAAATGCAAATAGCTGGCTTAAGAAATAAAAAATAAAAATAAATTAAAACCTCTTTGCATGTGCCCGGCTCGATGCTAAGCTGAGGGAAGGAACTGCCATCATTCTCCCAGGCTGAGGGAGGTAAGCACAGAAATCAGCTAAGGTGAAGGGTCCTTAGCAAGCCTGCTCTGGTCCCTGCCCTCCTGCCCCCACCTCCTCAATCACCAGGGCTAGCTGTCTCCCCCTCCAGAGCTCCCCACACTAGGACACAGGGAAAGTCTATTAAAATGAAGGTCAAGAATCACTGGTGGAAAAGAGGAAGTTACCACCAAAAGACTCCTTAAGGACTGTATCAGTTAGGATTAAGTTTGACTCACAATAAGAATTCCAAAACAAGAGTGACTTCAGCAAACAGAAGTTTTTTTCTTCCCCTTGTAAAAGTCTGAAGGTAAGCAATTCAGGCCTGGAGTGGGGACTTTGTTCCTCAAAGTCCTCGGGATCCTGCCTGCTTCCAGATCACTGTTCCACCATCCCTAGGATGTGGTCCTTACCTTCATAGTCCAACGTGGATGCTAGAACTCCAGCCATCTCCCAGGCAACGGGGTAAAAGAGAAAGCCAAGAGGGAGTGAAGAACATTGCTAGCTATTTTTAAGGAAGTGTTCTGAAACTGGTACAGCTCTTGTGCTTACAGGTCCTTGTCCAGGGGTTAATCACATGGCCCCACTAGATGCAAGGCAGGCTGAGAAGTTCTGGAAGCCGGGTGATGAAGTGTGTCTCCTGGGAGAGGATGGTCAGTGAGTCTCTCTAAATCCCAGCTAACAACCTGACCTTCTTTTTTATTTTATTTATTTATTTTTTTGCAGTATGCGAGCCTCTCACTGTTGTGGCCTCTCCCAATGTGGAGCACAGGCGCAGGGCGTGCAGGCTCAGCGGCCATGGCTCACGGGCCCAGGCGCTCCGCGGCATGTGGGATCTTCCCGGACCGGGGCACAAACTTGTGTCCCCTGCATCGGCAGGCAGACTCTCAACCACTGCGCCACCAGGGAAGCCCCCAACCTGACCTTCTTTTTACTTTTTCTGCCCACACTTTCTTTGTGAGCTGCCTCACTGTCCAACACGACATTGCAGTGACACCCCATAACCACTCCTTCGAATGTGGTCGGCAGTTACATGGGAGCCTTACTGCTTCTTCTTTACCGCCAGCGGCTCAAGTTCAGAGGGTTCCTCCTTACGTACAGCCCAGGCTAGGGCTATGCAGAAGCTTTGGAATAAGCCCTTTATTCCCTAGAACAGGGATTGGCCAACATTTTGTGTAAAGGATCAGAGGATAAATATTTCTGGCTTTGCCAGCCATAAGGTCTCTACAACTACCCAGCTCTGCTGTTGTAGAGCGAAAGTAACCACAGATAACATACAAACGAATGAGCATGGTGTATTTCAATAAGACTTTATTTTGGGACACTGAAATTTGTGTTGCATATAATTTTCATGTGTCAGGAAATATTCTTATTCTTTAAATGTTTTTCAACCATTTAAAAATGTAAAAACGGTCTCATCTTCACAGGTCATACAAAAATATGTGGTGGGTCAGATTTCGCACACAAGATGTGGTTTACCAACCGCTGCCCTAAATGATGAAGGTGTAGGCTAATCATTATAAATGAATATAGAGATGTCATATATCAATGACTAGTGCTGGCACCGAGCTAAGCCCTGTACACAGTCTTCACAATAACCCCATGATTGGGTTGCCTTCTGAGTCTGATTTTATAGATAAGGAAACTGAGCCCCAGAGAGGCTAACTAACTTGGCCAAGATCACGCCGCCAGCAAGAGTTCAGCGTCACTCAGAGTCTATGAAAGTATTGTGTCACACTGACAAGAGTGCAGAGGCTGCACGGGGAGACTGGAAAGAAAGGATGGAGAGTACAAGCAGGGAACATCCTGCAGCGTGGCTCACTGGCCAGATGCTTCAGGAGGACACAGGTGCCTGCCCAGGGGACCGTGGAGGTTAAGGGTAGACTCTGGGGTCAGAGACACAGCATGTAGGACCCTGGGAGTTCCTGCTCCTCTAGTTGGGGGCTTGAGAATAATTTTACTAAGCACTTGTGTGAAGGCGCTCTTCTATAAACAATTTGCACACATTTCCTTTTTCATCCCTTTTAATAATCCCTCAGGGAGGTACTATCAGCCCCAATTCATAGAGGAGACAAGTGAGGCACAGATCAGTTAAGTAACACCCCCAAAGTCACTCAGCAGAGCAGGATTATAGCCCAGGCCTCCCACCCAGAGCCCACCTTTTCCCCCCCTGTAAGTCATTGGTTTGACCTCGGTTACACAACAGAACCCCCTGGGCGGGCTAGTTAAAAAATATGCAAACCTGGGTCCCACCATGCAGAGATTGTGATTCAGCAGGTGTGGGGAGCAGCCCAGGAATATGTGTGTTTAAGAAACACCCTGGGGCAATCCCGGAGCACTCCAGCGTCTGAGAAGCGCCCCTCTAGTATACACTGTGGTGGTGGCTCTAGAATCTTGGTGCAAACAGGGGTCAGCTGCAGGGGCTTCAATTGTGATGAGCCTTCAGGAGAATCACAAAAGGGGATGCTGACTTTGTTTTCGACCTTTGTTTAAAACAAACAGCTCAACAAAACTGAGAGGAAGAGCGTCTATCACCAAAAGGAAACTTGATCTTAACAGGCTCTTGAATCAGAGGCGGGAGCAAAGAGGCCAACAGGACAGCTGTCGGGGAATCGAGGCGTACTATTCATTCTCAGCTGTGGGCTCTCAGATGCTCTGAAGATGCCAACAGTCCTCACCTGCAGGGCAGAGGTGAGGCGAGGTGAAGACGGGGAGGGCGTGGACCTGGAGGGCTCTGGAGGTCGGGGCATGGCCTGAGCGCAGGCCTCACCGGAGGACCTGGTGGGGCTTCTCTAAACCAGCTCATCTGGCGACAGACATGCCCACTACAGCAGGACTGAAACTGTATCACCAAAGATTCTGAGCCACAGATTGTGGTTCACCGGGTTCCGTGTGATTCCTCGCTCTTCCTCAGAGACAGCCTCTTGCACCAACAGAGTCTGTCGGGGTCCAGGCTGAGAGAATCTCATTTTGCTTCAACCATCTGCCCCATCTCTCACTATCACTCCTGACTCACCTATTCCTTACCTCAGATGTGCTTAAAGGTGTTTTAAGAAAACAACATTTTAAAATGTTGACACCATAGGGAAAATCAACGTCCCTCTGAGGAAGATTAATGGTCGAACCCAGGCCCCCTGCATTGGGAGCACAGAGCCTTAACTGCTGGACTACCAGGGAAGTCCCAAGGATGGAGTTTAAGAGGTAAGCAGATACCTTATAATGTATTTTGTGCACCCAGCAATAGCTCTTGAACTTTTACTGTCCCAGAAGCCTATGTTTGGGGATTCCAAAGTATTTAATGTGATGTGCACATTAAATAACTAGTTGTTAATTCACATCTATATGCAAATGTAGTACATTCCATTACTTTCCCCTTTGACCTGGGATCTATTTAGAAAGACAGTGAGGGATTGGATGAGGTGATGGAGAAAAGGGCAATTTCAGAACATGTGCCTTTCACCGAGGGGAAGAAGGTCTCAGCTTGACGATGAGGCTGGGGTTTCCAGGCTGGCTACTGCAGTGCACTGGATCGCCTAAAGGGCAGGGAGAGTCTCCGAGATAAACCTGGCTAGCTCTACAGGGCGATCTAAGGCTGTAAGAATGTGGAGACCGCAGGGCCTGGCGTTTGGAGATCTGCATTCCAGTCTGACCTTTGCAACTTAATAGCACCGTGAACCCTGAGTTCCCAGCCCTAATCCTCTCTTCTCTCAGTCATGCCTGCCCCAACCTGTTTGAGTGGGCTGTGCTTTGAAAAATAGCCCCACTGTCATAAACAAAATAAACAAGCACAATTTTATTATCATTATTCTTGGGAATGTCCCTCGGGGACTGGCGTCAGGTGGGTCCCTACAGGAGCTCTTCCTGGAAGATTAGGTGAGGGGCTGGCCCTGCGGCCTTGGCTACATGTCTCTCCAAGCCTCACACAGAAGCACTTAAAATGACTCATTCATCTTTATTGAGATCAAAACCTTAAAGAGAACAAGTTCAGCTGATAACAGGCTTTCTTCAGGGAGTCTCAAATGAACAATTCAGGGCCTGCTGATGCTGGGATAACATGGACCAAGCTCGGGGCTCCTGCTTCCAGCCTAGGGAAGAGAGCTGCCAGTGCAGGAGGCTGGGCCCCAGGGAAACAGGCAAGTCGGACCGTTTTTTAACTGCTTATTCTTAGGCCTGTCCACAGAGCCCAGATCCACCCAAGAGCAGCCTCCCAAACTCAGCAAACAGATGTGGGATGTGGCCTGCAGCAGAGTGAAGCACTTGTCCGCTAGATGTGGACAAGGTGTGTGGGTACCACAAAGGAAACACGAAGGGCTGGCTCTGCCTGTGAGGAAGGGAGGAATGAGCTGGACACACAGCAAGGACAGTAGCATTTCATAAGCAGAGAGGCAGTGTAGGCAGAAGGAGCCTTCACTGGTTCAAGCACTTCTTCTGCCCCCTCAAACTCTCTCAGCCTCAGTTTCCTTACCTGTAAAAATAGGGATGACATTACCAGTGCTCTCTGACCCTCAGTTGTGAAGAGTTCTTGGTGCTACGGAGCCCTGTACAAATAGCACATCGTTATTAATGATATGCTGTTAGTGTGAATGATACATTATTAATGATTCAAGTGCTGGAGGGAGCACCTTGAGGGGATGGAATTTATATAGCGATTTGATCATAAGAAGGCTATGGATAAGTACTTCTGAAGAATTTTTGGTTGCAAACAACTGCTTGATTTTACTTCAACATCACAGGAATCACAGAACTCAGAACTGGGAAAAGATGACTTAATCACCTAATTCAAGCATCTTGCTTTATAGGCAAGCTAACAGAAGCAGAGACTCCATCTGAGTTCTCTTTGCTTTATGCAAGATTCCTGGCACAGTCTAGGTGATCAGTAAGTACTTGGGAGACAGAACTGAGTTCATTCCCCTGCCTAAAATTTAGTCAGGCTGGGACCCTACCGCACTGCATCATGAGACAGAAGGAGAAAAAGAAAGGATCTGGGATTCCAGTGTGCAGGTGCTTTTTCAAGAGTCCTCAAGCCTCTGGAATATTCAAAGTGCCTCCTAGATAACACAATTCAACTGCATTATTCTGTAAGTAAAATAATACTTATATCTGTGTGTGTGTGTTTTATTTATTTTTTTGTCAAGGCAGTAGTGGTGAGGAAGGAGTGAAGCAATCATCATTCTTGCTGGTTCCGTATCCTAACTGTGAGTTTTCAGATATTTTAATTTAGAGGTAGTTTCTTCTCTTGCGCTTCAAGAAAAAAAAAAAAAATCCCTCAGCTGAAAATTAAATAATTCCTTATGGAAAAATGGCATAGATATGAATGTATGTGTATATGTATGTCTATATCTATCCCACATAATTTGCATTTTTATGGTAAAAGACTGTCCTTACTAGCTGCAAAATTAACATCGAGTTTTATTGCAGTGCTTCAACGCCCTCTTGCCTAGCTACTTCCTCAGATGACCTAGATACATTTTGATCCCTGGATAGGGATAGCATGCTGCCCTGGGGAAGATTCGGTAGTAGAAATTATTCAGGAGGTCTGGGCTGCTTGTCGAGAGTCTGCTGTTCTTTACTTGCGGACGTTGGTTTTCTTGTTGAGGTTGGGAAGACAGGGGACATGGGAACTAAAGTTAATTTATGAACATGTATGTAAGTCTTGTTACTTGACAGAGACTTTTCTAAGTGCTTATATACATTAACTTATTTCATCCTCACAATCACCCTAAGAATTACTCTTATTATCCCTATTTTATACATGAGGCTAAATAATTTGTCCAGATTCTATAAGAATTTAGGAACTCTTAGAAGAGTCCCCTGCCAAGATTAACATCATTCTTAAACGAGAATGAAACTTACCTGATGGCCTCTCTCTACTGGTGGATGCTCTTCACTTTTAGTGGTCATACATCCCTTTGAGAATCTGATGAAAGCTATAAACCTCTCCTTTGGAAAATCACCTATGTTGATAAATTAATCCTCATTCCAAAGCCATCCATGGAGCCCAGCCAGATTACAAACCCTTAATATTATAGAGGAATGCATCAGTCCTATCTGGCAATTTCTCTCCCATAGGCACCCCAAAACACAGAGATTTTCTGGCATCTACTATCTGATCTTTGTGCCATGTCCCTTCTTTTTCAGTTACTCTAGATTAGAAATCATCTAGGTAAGCTAATAATCATAGTGGTTATTTATGGAGGGTGGAATTCTTGGGTACTCTCATATTCTGCGTGTCGTATTTCTGCAATGTTTAAATATTTCCCTATAAGCATGTATTACTTTTGTCACTGGAAGAGAAATGAAAGATTTTTTAAGGAATAAAACAAAAATCTGCATTATGGATATAGTAAAAATGTGCAAAATTATGTACATACGAGGATATTGATTGCTACATTGCTTGCCATCTTCCCAAATGGGTTCAGTAAAGAAGAGGTTAAATAACCTATGGTACTTCCTTTGATGGATTGCTGTAAAAATGGCTACTAAAAAAACTGCAAAGTAGCTCTAAAGGAGGCTCTCTCAAGCCTCAAGATCTACCATTTGGAGAATAAAACAAGATGCTGAAGGGTGTATAGAGAGCTACAACTTTGTGGAGGCAAAAAAAGGGAATATTGGTTGATGCATCTAATACCTCCAGAAGGATCAGAAAAACCTGTGACAGTTACCGTCTCTGGCAAGTCAAGAGTGGAAAGAGACTTATTTTCACTCCGTACCCTTTCCTACGTTTTTTAAAAATAAATTTATTTATTTCTTTATTTATTTATGGCTGCGTTGGATCTTCGTTGCCATGCGCGGGCTTTCTCTATTTGCGGCGCAGGGGCTACTCTTTGTTGCAGCGTGCGTGCTTCTCATTGCGGTGGCTTCTCTTGTTGCAGAGCACGGGCTCTAGGCGCGTGGGCTTCAGTAGTTGTGGCACATGGGCTCAGTAGTTGTGGCTCACTGGCTCTAGAGTGCAGGCTCAATAGTTGTGGCGCACGGGCTTAGTTGCTCCGTGGCATGTGGCATCTTCCTGGACCAGGGCTCGAACCCATGTCTGCTTCATTGGCAAGCGGATTCTTAACCACTGCACCAGTAGGGAAGACCCGCCTTTCCTACTTTTGAATTTTTTTTCAAAGTTTCAAAACATATTACCCATTCAATAAATAAATAAATTTTTAAAAAAGAAAAGGACCTTAAAGGTCATCAAGAAACTCCATCATCTGAGTGGTTTCTTTCCACCATAGGACCTTGCACCATCTGTTCTCCTTCCTGAAATGACCTTCTCTACCCCCACTCACCCTTTGGATCTCAGCTCAGTTGCGAGTTTCTTGTCAAAGTCTTCCCTGACCTTCCCAACAAGGCCAAGCACTCTTTTACCTGCTCTTGTAATGCCATGTGCCTTTCCATCCAAATACTTTTCCCAGTTACAGTTCTACATGTATTTTTTTGTGATTATTCAATTCATATTTGTCTCTTCCCACTAGGCACAAGTTCCTTGAGAAAAGGATCTTTGGTTTTGTTCACCAGTATAGCCATAAAATTTGGGACATAGTAGGGTACCTGGTGTACTGGTTCATAGTAGGGTAAATAGTGAATGAGAACCTTCACTACCCCTACATTCCTGCCAACAGGTCATCAGGCGTATTCTAAAACACGTAAGGGCTTCCCTGGTGGCGCAGTGGTTAAGAGTCCGCCTGCCGACGCAGGGGACACGGGTTCGTGTCCTGGTCCGGGAAGATCTCCAATGCAGCGGCTCGGCCGGGCCCATGAGCCATGGCCGCTGAGCCTGCGCGTCCGGAGCCTGTGCTCCGCAACGGGAGAGGCCACAACAGTGAGAGGCCGGCATACCGCAAAAAATAAAAAAAATAAAAATAAAACATTTAAGAACTTGAACCTCACAATTTCTTCAGGCTATTATCCCTTTAGATACCTCTCACTGTTAAAAATGTCAACCTGATATTGTCATACTGAGCTAAAATGAACTTTCACCCATTGTTTTTTGGTTTTTTTTTTCCAGCTGTACCGCGCGGCATGCAGGATCCAAGTTCCCCAACCAGGGATCGAACCCGTGCCCCCTGCAGTGGAAGCATCCTAACCACTGGACTGCCAAGGAAGTCCCATCCACCCAGTGGATTTAATTCTACCCTTAGTAACACAGAGAACAGGACTAATTCCTCTTCTAGATGATGACTTTTCAAGAATTTGAGCACCTAGGGTCTTCCTTTTACCTAACTACCAATCTTCAGTTTTTTCAGCCATTAGTAGCTGTGATCTCCTCCAGGGCAGGGAGCGTGTCATTCATCTCTGTATCTCTATTCCCCAGCTCCGGACTTGTCTTAGCATATGTTATTTAAATAGAATCAAATTTTTATATGGCATCTCTTGTATTAGTCACTTCTGAACATGCTCCACTTTGCCTATGTACCTCTTACAGTAGTAGCTAAAATTATGGACAAATATCATAGATTTGGTCTTCCCGGTGTACCTCCTTCCTTCCATTGTTTATACCTCTAACTAATGACAACTAAGATCCCATGAACTCTGAGGGCAGCCACTGATGACACATAATGAGTCTTGTTTATGTTGGTTTCCTGTTTTTCTCTTTGCAGAGCTCCTCTTTCTACCCTAGAGCATTACTGTATGTATATATGTGTGCCCTCAGCTGCTAATGTTCGTGTTGATTTGTCTCTCAGACTTTCCAAAGCCAGACCAGCAACTTCATGAAATACCATGAGTTCCTCACCAAGAAGGATAATGCCCTTTAAAAATAGGTCCACTTGCTGACCTAGAGAGGTGGGATAGGGAGGGTGGGAGGGAGGCTCAAGAGGGAGGGGATATGGGGATATATGTATATATAGCTGATTCACTTTGTTGTACAGCAGAAACTAACACAACATTGTAAAGCAATTATACTCCGATAAAGATGTAAAAAAATAATAAAATAAAATAAGGCCACTTAAAACAAGATATGTCCACTTGGACCCCTCCTACACTGTTAATGGGAATGTAAATTGATGCAGCCTCTATGGAGAACAGTACAGAGGTTCCTTAGAAGACTAAAAATAGAGTTACTATATGATCCAGCAATCCCACTCCTGGGCATATATCCAGAAAGGGCAAAAGCTCTAATTCGAAAAGATAATATGCACCCCAATGTTCATAGTGGCACTATTTACAATAGACAAGACATGGAAGCCACCTAAGTGTCCATCAACAGATGAATGGATAAAGAAGGTGTGAGATATATATATATATAGGGAAATTACTCATATAAGAAAGAATGAAATAATGCCATTTGTAGCAACATGGATGGACCTAGAGATTATCATACTAAGTGAAATCAGTCAGACAAAGACAAACATTATATGATATCACTTATATGTGGAATCTAAAAAATAGTACAAGTGAACTTAGTTACAAAACATAAACAGATTCACAGACATAGAAAGCAAATTTATGGTTACTGAAGAGGAAGCGGGGGGTTATAAATAGGGAGTATGGGGTTAACAGATGCACACTACCATATAAAAACTAGATAAACAGCAAGGATTTACTGTATAGCACAGGGAACTATATTCAGTATCTTGTAATAACCTATAATGGAAAAGAATTGAAAAAAGAATATGGATATATATATGTATAACTGAATCACTTTGCTGTACACCTGAAACTAATACAATATTGTAAATCAGCTATACTTCAATTTAAAAAAAATAGGTCTGCTTGGTGTGGTAAATATTACCCGAGGCAGCCCTACATTGTTCCTCTCTACATCACCTTTACTCAGTGAGTAGCTTCAGAGAGGAAAGAGAAGGCGTTTGAGCGTCAAGTGAGAATTTTTTTTTTTTACAATAATAAAGCAGCAGAGTATTTTTTTTTAATCATCATTCAGTTAATGTTGTTACACTGTGAGATATTACGTTTTAATCTCTTTTTTAATAGAAAGGTTTTCTAAGGAAATGACTTGGAGCCTTCCACATTTATCAGGTGTCTTTTCATTATTCTTTTCCATTTTTGCAATTCTTTTCCATTTTTGGATCCAAATTGCATGGCCTGTAAGTGAGAAGTTTTTAAGGCCAACCTCTTTAATCATCAACTCTGATGCTCAGGATTGTCACTAGATCCATTCTCAAGGGCTCTCAAAATGCTGAATCTCAGCTCTTAGCACTAGAACTCCAGGGTAAATGCGAGCATGCGCACATCATGGCTAATGTGTGCAGTGCTTAGCAGAGTGCCATAAGGCCAATACGTCAAGGGTAGCTTCTCGGACTTTTAGCCAAGATCAAGAGGAGAACCAGTCAATCTCCAACATTGTAATAATTCCTCTATGGGGAACATGTCCTGCCCGGGCAAAGGGATGGATGCAATGATTTAGTTTCTTTTTCCCATATTCAGCTTTCTTGAGTTATATGACAAATGGATAAAGGATCAGAGCATGCTGATAACTAATGAACCGGAGGGAGAAATTCATTTAATGGCTTAAGTGTGCTTTATCTAGTGTGAAATGTAGGTCAATTCGCTGTAAATTTATTCATGGGGATTATTTGTGCTTAGCCTGATTACATGGCAGGTACTATAAGACTTCAGCCCTGTGTAACGTAGAACAAATCCCTCTTGTCGCTCGCCATCCTTCTCCATCCTTCCCCAGCCCCACCCTACTGCCCTCCCCACCACCCCCCCACATGCTGGCAGGAATCTAGCAACATCCATCAATGCTTGTCTCAATTGAAAAAACTGCATTTCAGACTATATAAGAAATTGATTTGAAGCTCTTTATTACATTTTTGGAGACGCTTGGAATAATCTAAAAGCTGAAAACCTACACAGAAATTCAGATCTATTGCTGAGTTAGCAGCCAAAACAAAGATCAGGCAAGAAGAAGGGTATTTCATCACTCTCTGGGTCCAGCCGGGTATGTGTCACCAGAGAGACAAATTTTTCACGTGCAGCATCCTGGGAACAAATTTTATGATGTTTGGGTAGCAACTCCTTCTCAATTCTGATTTAAGAAAGCCAACACGGCAATCTTATGGGGCTTATTGTCATCATTATTATTAGTCTGTAAAATGGAAATTAGTCACCGACAGGCCAGCTTGGATGAATGTTTCATTAGCTTCATTACCTCTTAGAATCAAAAAGAAGGTTCAGTCTTTGGTCCTAAAAGAGAAGCCAGTAAAGCAATTTAAAGATTTGAACAAAAACTTAAGAAAAAATGTTTACTTGTTCAAAACAGGTGCCCATAAGATCCATATTCTCAGAGGAAGAAATTTGTAGGGGTCTAGTTCACATTAGTATAATTTATGATTTAGTGCAGGAATGTGGAAATCCTGGGGTTGTCAAAAATCACCTTTCTGACTTGGAAAAGAGGAAAATGACATTTAAACTTCTTTTCCTTTTCTAATTTAAGTTTAGGGTTAATTGGAGAAGGAAGATGTAAGAAAATAATAAAAAACATTCATTTGGCATTGAGCATTTAGCAAGGTAAAGTCAAAAGTTTCATACTTAGCCCCAAACCAATTTCACCTCCAAGACAAAGAGTAATGTGGCCTTTGAATGATTCTATAAATTCCAATGAATTTTATAGAAAAGAAAAGAACATCACTCTTTGATTGTTGGTTTTTCTTAAAATTTATTTTTGGCTGCATTGGGTCTTCGTTGCTGCGCGTGGGCTTTCTCTAGTTGCAGTGAGCGGGGGCTACTCTTTGCTGTGGTGTGCGGGGTTCTCTTGTTGCGGAGCACGGGCTCTAGGCGCACGGGCTTCAGTAGTTGTGGGTCGCAGGTGCAGTAGTTGTGGCTCATGGGCTCTAGAGCACAGGCTCAGTAGCTGTGGCACATGGGTCCAGTTGCTCCGCGGCACGTAGGATCTTCCCAGACCAGGGATCGAACCCATGTGCCCTGTATTGGCAAGCGGATTCTTAACCACTGTGCCACCAGGGAAGTCCCTTTGTGTTTTTTTGTCTCAAAACTGTTAACTTAGGTTAAATGCCCTCTCCTTGTCTCCCCTGTAGAACATTTCTTTAAAACAATGAAGGACCCTGGAACAATCTGCAAAGTAATTTCTTAAGTCCCATAAAAAGGTGGTGTTAACTTGCATTTTTCCTGGAAGCCCTGGCCTTGGAATATAAGTAATAATAATGCCCTATATTTGTTTTAAACTTTACAGTTTATAATGAGCTTTCACTCACACTATTTTATTTGATCCTTATGTTGTCCTGTGATTCTCAGCAGAGCTTTATCTTGCATGGCAGTGGGGGCAGGGAGGGTGGTGATCTATAGTCATCAGGAAAGGACAAATCACATCTGCTTAACATCTCCCAACCACAAAGTACGGAACACATGGTTTGGTGTCTATATAAATAAGTTAGCTTGCCTTTAGAGGCCTGGATGTACCAAAACCCTCTACAACTTTAAGCCCAATGGGGGCGGCTAAGGACCGGAGTCTGACTGAAGGGCTCATGTCTCCCACTCACCCTCACTCGAGGGCACTGGCTCGCTGAGACGAATGGCTAGTGGAGTTGCCCAACCTGTTTAGATTCTTATTCTCTCCCTCTCTCTTTTGCCAAGCGTTTAGTTGCAATAGTCAGAATTTCACCAGGAAAAGAGAGACCACTCTAGGTATTCAAATAGAGGGGCTTAAATATAGGGAATTAGTTACACAGGTGATAGAAATGCTCAGAAGATGAGAGTTGAGAAACCAAACAAAAGACAGTGAAGCCTCCAAGAGGTTCCCAATTTCTGGAAGCCTCTACCACCCCTTGGATGGAGGAAAACAGAAAGAGGAGGTATAACCAGGACCCAGGTGCTGGGATCACTGGAGTTAAACTGGAACAAGGTGGACCAGCTTAGCAGGAAGTGGAACCGTAAAGGAGATGCCACCCAAGAAGAGAAGGAGGGAGAAATGCCCTGGTCTCTCTTTCTTCCTGCCCTCTACTCTCCTACTAGCTCCTCTCATTGGTGGAACACAGCTGCCAGCCAGCGTATGAGGGAGTCAACTGCAGCCCGTGGGGGTCAGTACCCTTGCCCAAGACATAGAGCCAATAACCCACAACTACTCAATCTTGAACAATAAAATATTCAGGCAAGCCTGGATTATTTATTCAAACCCAGGTACTTGTATATTGGATATACTATTGCATTTTTACATGTGAAATGTATTTCTCTGGAGAAATAAGAAACTTTAATTTTCCCTTTTGCCAGAAGCCTTTTGCCACAGGGGCGAACAAAAGAGGTAACTTTTCTTGACTTGACTTTCCTCTTGTTTTAAATACCCCAATAGCATTCTAGTGTGACTGTTGGTAAAAGGTTAGAAAAAAACCACTGAGCCACCTTGGAACAAAAAATTGAGAAACAGAAACTGAGAAAAACTTCCAAAGCGCCTCTATGTCCCTGATGTTCCCTTCACGCCTCTCTAAATAGGCCCTTCTTACTTGTTTCCTGGCCCAGCACTAACCTCGTGCAACAAAGGAGACTTTCCCTTCCCATTCTTTTATTTCTAGTGTTCATACTCTTCCCACACGGAATAGGGGAGTACGGAAATGATGAAGCATGACTTCAGAAGTAAGGTTCTTTTTTTTTTTTTTTTTTTTTTTAAATTTTTTGGCCACGCCACACGGCAGGTGGGATCTTAGTTCCCCTACCAGGGATCGAGCCCGCGCCCCCTGCAGTAGAAGCGTGGAGTCTTAACCACTGAACCGCCAGGGAAGTTAGGTTCTAAAAGGCATGGTGGCTTCTGTCTTGCTTCCTGGAGTCACTCCCTCTGGGAGAAGCCAGCTGCCATAGGACACTCACGCAGTCCTATGGAGAGGTCCACATGGGAAGGAACTGAAGCCTCCTGCCAACAACCAGGACTAACTTGCCAAGCATGGGAATGAACCACTTTGGAAGCAGATCCTCAGCCACAGTCAAGCCCGGTGTCCGCCTGTGGCTCTGGCTGACATCTTGGCTGCCACCTCATGAGAGGCCTTGAGCCAGACACACAGGTCGGCTGCTCCTGGATGCCTGACCTACAGGAACTGTGAGGTAATCAATATTTATAGTTTAACCCACCAAACCTGGGATGACTTGTTACCTAACTACAGGTAACTATTACAGAAAGTCACCTGAATATGTGACTCATAATGACACAGATTTGGTCAGAAAATTAACTGCTAGGTTCTAACCACCGAACTTATTCCCAGAGTAGGGAGTTGGGAGATTGGGGTGAGAGAGGGAAGACCAGGATATTTTACATTAAGTATTTGTTTTTTAAAAGAACAATTTTAAAATCTGTTCTTTGGCTTGAGGTCTTGTTGCTGTCTTTTCTCTCTTCTACTTTCTTGCCATAAATAGGATTCAAGCAGTCTGGTGGTGTTGGTTGGGGGCACACCCCACTTGGAGTTAGAGCTGCCGGGATATACTGGAGAAGCACTTGAATGGGAATGAAGAGCAGAGTCATTTTCTTTCTTTTTGACATAAAAAAACTACATTCTAATTCCAGAATCTACAACAGAATAAAGTCAGCTTTGTCTTCATAAGGACCTTAGTGTCTTTAAAATCAATTCCAAATAGAAACAGTGGACAGAAATGAGATCCTGTCCTGGGATCTTCCTGGGTAAAACTAGTTACAGCCACAAACACATTCAGAGAGGAAGTTAATTGCCAATTTTCCAGGAGGAAAGGTTAATTGTGAAGACCGTTTCAAGGATAAGTCTTGGGAATTATGATATACTGGACCAAAGGAAAATGGGATTATAAGTAAGAAGACAAAATACTTGAGAGTGGCTAATTTTAATTGTAAAATAATACAGTTCAGGGGTTCTCAAATTTCAGTGCACGTAAGAGTCACTTGGAGGGAGGAGGCTACTCTCAAATTCAGATCCCAAGGCCTCAGCCTCAGAGATTCTGACTTAGTAGGTCTAGGATTGAGTCCAGGAATCTATGTTGTTGTTTTTTTGTTTGTTTGTTTGTTTTTTGCGGTACGCGGGCCTCTCACTGTTGCTTCTCCCATTGCGGAGCCCAGGCTCCAGACGCGCAGGCTCAGCGGCCATGGCTCATGGGCCCAGCCGCTCCGCGGCATGTGGGATCTTCCCGGACCGGGGCACGAACCCGTGTCCCCTGCATCAGCAGGGGGACTCTCAACCACTGCACCACCAGGGAAGCCCCTGAGTCCAGGAATCTATGTTTTTAATGAGCATAATGAGTTGTTTTGATTGTCAAAGTTCTGCAGACTACACTTTAAGAAAAAATGAGTTAATATACATAATATGTGTAATAAAATATTGTACTGGTTAAAATTATGAATGGAAAGATATCCAGAAATACTAGGCAAAGGTTGGACAGCAAAGGAGAGTGTGAAATATCACCCTGACAAGTGCCCATCAGACATTTCCAGCAGATATGTCAATTGCTCCAAACCCTCCTACATACCGTCCATCTCCTAAAATGCAACTACATTTGAGTTTTAACAGTTCAAAATCTAATCATTGCACAGTGGCCACTGGAGAGTGTGTTTTAAAATAATTGTATTATAAAGGAAGATGATAAATGTTTCCATAGGTTTTGATGAAATACTATGCTGTTACTGTGAAAGAGCGTTCGACTTGCAAATTCTAAAATAAGAAGAAAATTGTTAATCTAGTTTTAGAAGAAAATTAACTTTATAAGTAAACATTTTTAATAAGAAGAGTATGTGGGATATAAACTAAAAATCTCGACTGTTCAGTGTGTGATTGGCAGAATCAGTTTTACTGTTTATTAGTGACACACGCAATTTGGAGAAGAAAACCCTAAGGACATGCGGGTACAGCCCAGCTTTGCTGCTCTCAGCATGGGCAATAACGTATTTCCAGTCATTTCCACAGGTGACATACTGACAATTGGATTTATGGAGCAGTGACCCAATTCAGTCACTCAGAGAGTTAAAAAAACACAAACATGTCACAATATGGGGAAAAGAAAATAGGAAAATGACAGTATGCGGAATAGGATCATGAGAAAAGGAAGAACTTTAGGACTGAAGGGGACTAGAGGGGACCCCCAAGTCCAGCACCTTCATTTTATAGGTAGGAAATGGAGTCACAAACAGACCGAAGATTGTCTTTGCCCTCACGATGTCCTAGTGGAACTCAGACCTCCCAGCTCCCAGCTCAGTGGACCAAGGCTTAGTTGGCTCATAATGATGGGGTCAGTGCTAACCTGCCCCAAGGACAACAGCCTCTGGGTGTCATCACTGCCTACAAGGGTGCATCTGGCCGCTCTGCTGACAGGGTGCTGCCTTGAGTAATTATTTTTTTTAAAAAAAATCACATCTGTTATTTTGTACTTAACTTATGGGAATACCTTTGCTCTTTTTTGAATAGTCTTCTGAGATTATAAATCTAAAAATGAAACTTTGCACATTGTAATAATGTTTTTTCTTGTAACCTGCTCTTATCATTTATTCTATCTGAGTTTTACCAGTGCATCAGGTCTAATGGCTCAGTGTTTTCCAGGATGGAACCCTATTTTTTAATTTTTATTTTATTTTTTTGCAGTACGCGGGCCTCTCACTGTTGTGGCCTCTCCCGCTGCGGAGCACAGGCTCCGGACGCACAGGCTCAGCGGCCATGGCTCACAGGCCCAGCCGCTCCGTGTCATGTGGGATCTTCCCAGACTGGGGCACGAACTGGGGCAGGCGGGACTCTCAACCACTGTGCCACCAGGGAAGCCCAGAACCCTGTCTATTTTGATCATCCTTATATCCCCAGCCTTTAGTACCGTGCCTGGCACACAGCATTAACTCAATAAATATGTGTTGAATGAATTCATTAGTAGACTATATTAATCAGTAGAATAAGTTATCGTTTACTGTGGCACATTGAGATTGTTTCCAGTTTTTTCACAATTATAAGTAATGCTGCAGCGAATATTCTTTGATGAATCTTCGCACCCACTCCTTATTATTGCCTTATGATAAATTCCTAGAGGTGCAATTAGTAGATCAAAGGCTTTGGATACATATTGCAGAATTGCCCTTCAGAGAAATGGTCCCATTCCCCCCATCCTCCTGCCAACGTTCTTTTCTTTTCTTTTTTTTAACAATGAAGATATTTTTCTCTTGAGAACTGAAGTTAGTGCTGGGAAAACATTTTAAAAGCACTCTGCCCATTTTGATCGCATAAAAACAGCTTTTGAATACTTTCCGTCTGTATTGTATTAAATCATACCAGTAATTTATCTAGAGGTGAAAGGTTACTGAAGCCACTGCTAAATCGTTTATATTCCTTGGACTTGTTCTGACTTATAAGTTTTATAAAAGGGAGGGGTGTGTGTTTTTTGCTTGAGAGAGAGCAAGTGAGCCGAGACTTGCTGTCATAGAACCACGGTGGGACAAAGTGACAGGGAGGCAGGGTGACAGAGCAGGAAAATCTGTGGCCCTGGAGGACTCTGCAGCACACTGAGTTCTCACACGTAATGCATACACATAACACACACATGGAACGACATGGTAGGATCTCAAAGCACAGTGTCTAGCGGGGAGGAGGAATAGACATTTTTCAAGATTCATAAAAATGAAAACGATGCACATGAAACACATCAGAGGGGTTGCCTGTATGGGAAGGAGGAAGCAGTGCATGGGGATCAGATGTGAGGGGGACCACGCCCAGACCAAGGATGCTTCGAACGTGCCCCAAATGAGGAGGGTAAGTAAGCCGAGCCCATGAAAAAGAAGCAAGAAAGAAGGAAAGAAGGAGGGAAGGAGGTAGAGGAAGGAAATGAGAGAGCAAGGGAGGGAGGGAGGGCTCTGAGCCCCTCTGAGCCCTGACTGTCACTAACTCCGGGTGAACTGACCTCGAGTCCCTCCCCCTCTTCTAGGCCTTGGTCGTACGTGCTGGGGAAGGACTAGATGATTCCCAAAGTTCCAGCTGTGTCACGCTGTGATTTAGACACAAGCAGGACACGGATGCGGTGGCCTAGACTCTCACGTGTAAATACAGGTGTTGCGTTTCCCCAGTACGCCCTGACAAATCCCACAAACAGAAAGCATCGATCAATTTCTAAAACAAACCATGTGCTTTATGGAAGAAGTACTGCTAGCATAGACTTCCATAATATTATAAGCAGATGTGAGCTGTTTATTAAATTTACAAACAGCAAAGTCCCATAATGACGGACCTCCCCAGGACGGCCAGCTATTCCTTGGCAGAATTCCAGCAGGAAATTTTCTGGTGTCGACTGTTCTTCTTTCCTCTTGGAGCCGCAACGTCTCAGACAATGTTTGAATTATTTAAATATGCCCCAAATCTGCAGTTCATTGTCTTATCATTTCAAAGGATTGTGCTTCTATAAATCATATCAAATGTCTGAGATTCAAACCAAAAAAGCAAGGGTAAAAACTCAGGCACAGATACTCCTGGCTCTCCAAGGAAAGCATACAGCAGAAAGGAAATGATATTGCATATTAAAAGCGAGTATTCGTTTGAAAGGTTTATGTGAACACAAGATGATATAATGCAGTCGGTTGATTCCACAAGTTAAGATTTGTGCGTGTGTCTGTGTGTGTAGATTCTGAATTAACCTAGTTAAAAAATGACACAATGTGCTCATAGGAGCAACAAAGTAAACGTATTAGAATATGTGGGGAGCCAAGGGGTTGCCTAAAGCAATTTTCTCTTTTATTTTGGGAGGGAACAGCAAGCTTTGCTAAACACCTTGACACCATCTATACTGATGGATGCCAGACCATCCCTGTGTGATCAGTTTCCTCCTGGTTTTCATTTGGAAGAGGAAGCAGTTTGAAAACCAAGGTTTTTTCTCTGGCTTTAGAAGCACAAGGAGCCCGGCCAACTTTTAAATATTCGGTTGGTCTTAGTCAAGTTATGTAGGACCCAGTTACTCCACTCTAGCTGTTGCCAGGAATTAGACATACACGAGAAAAGAGATGAGCAGAAACAAATCACTCCTGGTGCCTTACCTGCGGAGAGCCTTTCGTCTGTTCTTGGCTTTGCTTGTGGAGATTTGGACCCTGGGAGACACATTGTCAGTTTCAGTATTTGTGGAGACAAAGAACAGGGCTTTTCCCAGCATGGGCTTCTCTCCCGTCCTGCTGTGGCCCCTGTGGACTCCAGTTCATTTTAGCCCACCTTGCACAGGGGGTGTGGTGGGTACATGGGAGGAGACGGGAAGGCAGCCAAGAACATAGTTACAACACCCAGAAAGCAGACTCTGAGACTCGGATTTGTATGCAGGAGGTCGACTGGGAAATGCTTTTAGGAACCACACCTGTGAGGGAGTGAAGAAAGCAGGCTAGATGGAGGAAGAGGCTGGACGGCACTGCAGTCACAAAAAGACCTCAGGGATCTGCAGGGATACACTGCTGCTGGGGCAGCTCTTCAGAGTTTTCCCGCCTTGGCCATTATTACTGGTCCCCCTACATCAACCATCCAGTTGTTGGTTACTGGCTATCTTCTCTTCCCTACACACACACACACACACACACACACACACACACACACTCACTTCCCTCATACTGGGAGGGTTGGAGAGGGACTAAGATGAGAGCCATCAGCCACCAACACTTCCAGCAACTGGGGAAAGAAGTGCCCCAGTGGATGCACCACAGCAACCACCACAAAATAAAAGGTGCATCTCCGCCATTAAGGAGCTTATGCTCTCATTGAGGGAACAAGACATGTGCATTAACCGCAGGACGAGGCAATAGATTATAAGTGTCAAGTGAATGGCACTGATTATGTGTTTTATAGACGTGCGGAGAAATGACAGAAAGCTAGAAGAGGGATTATGGATTATTGGACTCAACCAGCTCAATTTACAAAGAATTTTCTCTGATGTGAAAAGTGGAGGGACATGTCCAAGCTTACACATCTACCATGGAGCCACCTAGCTTTCCTGATTCCCATTTCAATTCTCATTCTCCTCCTCAGTAAACCTCCCCCACTTTGGAAGTGGTTACTTTTGACAGGACTGATCTTGTGTAACTGTGACTAGATCCAGGTAAGGCAGAAAACAGAACCCCTGAAATAGGTCATCACCTGCAGAAGAATTAAAGTCAAACAAACATCTTTGGCCTTAATCTAAACAACTGTCAGTCAAGAAATGGGACTAGAAATGATGGCCCTCGGCTTACAAGTAATTTCACATTTCATCACTTGTCAGTCTGTTTGTGGCCATGTGGGAGGCCACCATCTCTTCAGAAGGAATGGCCAGCCCCAGCCATGCTCATTTTGCAAACCTGAGAAATGGTTTTTGAGTCTTTTCCCGAAAAACACCAAAGAACATATGGGTAGGAAAACAGAGTCAACACCAGACCACACTGGTGATATCCAGCCTCTGTCAGGGTTATTTGGTAAACCATAACTGTAGTCTGTAGTAGTGCTTGCTGTCTTCCAAATGACAGCATGGCCTGCTAAGGGTCTCCTTTTCTTCCAGAACCTTCCAGCTCATTTTTTTCCCCCTCCATGTAAGTTACTTTTACAAACATGTAGGGTGCATTGTAGGGGCTAACAGAAAGGGCAGCTTAGATGACACTGAACGGAGTCAATATTAAAGATCTGAGTCCTTTGGTAAGTTACTAGCTGTTCATTCCTCCAGTCACTCCTTCAACAGATGTTTGCTCAGCCCTTACTTTGTCCTAAGTACCCTTATAAGAACTGAGGGCTTGAAGATGAGTAAAACATTATCCCTCAGGAACCAAGCCATCAGGAAGCTTGATCTGGTGGATAAGACAGAGAGGTGAATATGAGTCAAGTAGAGTGCTATGCTGAAAACCACAGTGGCAACATCGGTGGTGGGATGGCGCTAGAGTTGTCTGTGCTACAAAGAGTCCATTTATTTTGTTTGACGTAAAACATCATTTGGATTGAGTCCCACCCATTATTTGCTTATTCATTCAAAAAAGTTACTGAGAGATTTCCATGCACCTGTCATAGCACTAGATACTACAAGTACACCTAATTGAGCGATACAGCACTGTTTGCTAGGAAGTTCTTAATGATGATGTGTTTTCATGAATTAAAACATCTCTCTCCCTGTTTTTCTGTCCTTTGTCTCTTGAAGCATACATATTTCGAGGGAACCCAGGCATCCCATCCGTTCCATATCACGTCCTATTCAGATCACTCGAGTAGGCCAGAGCTTAGCTTCTTTCTGATCCCAGGCCTCTGCATCTCTTACTCCAACCTCTCCTTTGCCCCTTGACTCTTCTGACCTGGGACCCTCTCCCAGTTCTTTGCGATCGAGTCATTCCAGTGGTTCTTCTAGTCTTAGCTCGCTTCCCTAGAACCTGAGCTCCTCAATACACTCTAGAAACAAACAAAAGTATTCCATCCTGCACAGTTTCTCTCCAGCCCTCCTCCATGGCTTTGTTCAGTTACCCTATCCCATTCTAGGGGAAACCGCTCTTCCAAGCCCCTTCAGTGTCTCTACAGAGAGCCTGAAAGTAGCAGGCATGGGCACACTCACATCTTTGAGGCTTCTTTTTTTTTTTTTACAAAATATTTAGTTGTTTATTTTGTCTGTGCCAGGTCTTAGTTGTGGCACACGTGATCTTTAGTTGAGGCATGCATGTGGGATCTAGTTCCCCCACCAGGGATCGAACCCAGGCCCCCTGTATTGGGAGCTCAGAGTGTTACCCACTGCACCATCAGGGAAGGCCCCATCTTTGACACTTTGGAGGTTTTCCTTCTTAAATGGTTCATTATCCAGCCCAAAGCTCAGTATAGAAGTAAGCTGTTTTGTGGGGAAATGGTGGGGGGGCTGGGGTGAGGTTGTCTCACTAACTCAGTGATGAATGTATCGCAGAGTCCCCTGGAGATGGAAGTCCCCAGCCTCATGCACTGGTGGGCTCTCCTCACTTCTCTTCCAACCTCCTCTGAAGCCTCAAGCCTGCCTTCCTAGTTTCTTGCTGGCCCATCCACGCTGTTGCTACACGCCTCAATACCTTTCTCCTTCCAGAAAATGTCTCTTCACCAATCTGTAATTGTCCACTGCTCTTATTTCCTCGGCCACTTACCAGGAGGGCCTTGAGCCCCTCGACAGCTTAAGTTCTCACTCCCACATTGGCTCTGCCTTTGCTCCTCCATGATGGGTCTTGCACTACCACTGACACATTTTATCAGACATTGGGGGTCAAAACTTCTCCAGCACAAAAAGACTGGCAGAAAGGGGGGCACGCGGAGTAAAAGCAGTCATTGCAGCACACACTCAACTCAATGGCAAGCAGAGCCCTGTTTGGCCTGGATCAGCCACTGCTGCAGGGTTCACTGATGAGCATTGCTAAGGGGGCTCTCTTTAACTTGCACAAAGGTTATAGAGAAATGCATGCATCTTCACAGTGTGGTGTAATGAACTATAATTCTGAAGGAAACACTTCAGAGTCAAATAGTGTTACAGTGCATCCGGTCTACTAGGCAATGTTCAGTGGGCACGGGTGTGAGACCCACAACCCTTGGTACTTATTGTGGGGTTTTCCCCGAATGTGGTCTCTGGACCCACTGCATCATTTTCACCTGGGAAGTTTTTAAAGGAAGAAACTTAGTAAATCTGGATCTTTTGGAGCAGGGCCTAGGCATTTGAATGACAAGCCTATTGAGTCTAGGTTGGGATGAGAGACAACCCTCGTTTTAGAGAAATGCCCAATGCTTGGAAATCCTCCTTCTCTCTGGCCTCACGAAGCCACACAGTAGTTCTCTGCTTGGCCTTGTCTGCAGTTCTGGAAATATTCATCTCCCTGGAGATTTCCTCCCCAGAGAGGATTGTTTCCATCTTTCTAACATTCTATAAAGGGAATAATTCTATAATTAATTTCAGATTGGGTGAGGATATTCTTTCTATAGATATCATGAGCTCTCTAACGCATATGGGAGACATTCCCAGTAGATTATATTTATAATGTTATATAACTGTGGAACACTCCCCCGTCCTCGGCCCAAGTGACAAGACCAGTTCCTCCTAAGTGGACCTAGACTTTTTAAACCTTAAAAACAAAGATTTTGAAGCTACAGGTTTTTAATTTTCATTTGAATGGAATTTAGAGGGATTTGGAAATTTCTTAGTGCTAATTCTTATGATCATGTATTTCCATGAACTTGGTTGTAAATTTTCCAATTCACAATGAATTCTAACATCCTGTGAATCTTTTCCGGTAAAGAAGGTACTTTTCACCACACAAAACTGCTAGAACTAGAATACTCCCATTTTGCAGCCCTTAATGAATCATCAATTCAGGCAATAGTCATTAATGGTGAAATCCTTGATAAAAGGCTTGTGGGAATGTTACAACATTGGGATCAGAATGGCATGTCCTGAATCCACTGGTCAATCTCAGCTTCACTGAAATGTGGACAGCTTGACATTATGTGCCCCCTTGTGTAATGCAGTATGAGACATGTAGTACCAACTATGAAGTCTTCTTGCCCCAAATTTAAACCGGAACCTAATTAAGCTGATGGAAACAACTTCCAGTTTACAAGAAATAGGGGGTTAGAGGACCAAGATAAACAACACCACAAAGGAGTAACAGGTAGATTCAGAGTGTGGAACATTCTCCAGGACAGTGAGAAGTTGTCTTCAAATCAACTTATCAGAAAAATAAGGATGGACTACTCTAGATGTCAAGATGAAAAGAGGCTTAAGAAATACAGAAAACAAACCTAATTTTTTTTTTTTTTTTTTTTTTTTGTGGCTGTGAGGCATGTGGGATCTTAGCTCCCAGACCAGGTATCGAACCCGCACCCCCTGCAATGGAGACGCAGTCTTAACCCCTGGACCGCCAGAGAAGACCCTGTTTGTCATTTTAAAGACAATTAAGGAAACCTGAGTATAGACTGGGCACTAGATGATACTAAGGAATTAATTTTACTATGTGGGATAATGACATTGTACTTACATAAGAAAATGTCCATATGATTTAGAGAGTAGTGTGTATTTAGGGAGTAGCGATGAAATGACACGATGTCTGAGATTTCCTGTAAAATACACACATACAAATAAAAGATAGACAAAGCAAGTGGTAATATCTTGAGATGGTTAAAATTGGGTGTTGAAGTACATGGGGTTCATTATGCAATGCTCTCTACTTTTGCTACATGTTTTAAGATTTTCATAATACTGTATTAAAATAAGAAAAAAAAACTCTACCTACAAAGAATAACAAAGAAAGCAAGTAGCAGAATAGCATACTACCATTTGTGGAAAAAAAGTGAACATACGTTTATGCTTGTATATCCTGAAAGGATACCCAAGAAACTGGTAAAAATGATTGCCTCTGAAGAGAAGAACTAGGTGACTGGGAGACAGGGATGGAAGGAAGACTATTCAAATAATTTCTTGAAGAGAGGATGCAGACGTTACAAAAGGAGATAAATTAGTTTTTACAGACTTGGCCCTCATGAGGTTAGTTTTATTCCTCCCAATGCCCTAGTCATTTATTGGTTGTAAACTGGGCATCTGTGGGCCACATTCAGCTGAAAGAGTTAATTTATCTAAATAACAGTAGAGAAATTTATTTAATAAACATATATTCAGGGGCTGCTGCTATGGGCGCTGGGTCTTAGGAGACAAAAAGATGAGTCAGACACTTGTCATTATCAAAATGATAGGGTTTAACAAAATTTCATTAATACTTTATTTTTAGTTTTAAGCATAAAAGAAGGAACCTCAGAATAACCATTATCTAATTTTGACTGTCTTTGTGGTTAGTTAAGATTTCTATGTAGCTGTGCCAAGTGATATGGATAATGAAGAAGGAGATGCATCAGTATGTTTGAAGCCCAGTGAATGCAGAAAGTTTCTATGTTGGGTACTCTGTGCTTAACTACTGTAGCAATAAGGATTGTTAATAAAAGTTAGAATGGCATGGAGTGGATTTAGAGAGGTAAATGACATTAAAATACCATTTCATCCCACTGATTATTGTAAAGAGCCCTATATTTCCATAGTGGCCTTGTGGTTCTGAGCCATATATAAATACAGTTAAAAAAAGATTAAAACCACTTAATTTCATAGGAGACCAAAATGATGTTTTTGCACATAATCTTTCTGATATTAGGGAAGATGAAATGTTATCCCCTTATTTCTATTTCACCTTTGGGTAGAAAAAATTAAGCTAATTGAGTTGATGCTGGAGGTTTTTGTTTTAATATTATTCTTATTGAATTGGGGAAATATTTAAAGAATAATGTTAAGAGCTGATGCATTACAAATCGTCTGAATGGATATTTCCTTCTTTTTCCTTCTCTTTCCAGCTCCCTTCCAACTCACTAACCCTGTATATGACTCTGTATTATGCCAACTTTACAGTCTTTGCAAAGGTGGTTCTAATGCTGAAAATTCTGAGTTTATCAAAATAAAGATAGAATAATATGATAATGCTAAAAGCCAGATAAATCTCAGTGGAATCACCTTTTGAGGCAAAGTGAGAACAATGAAAGCTTCTTAACCTGACAACGCTCTAGGAGATGGATCTGGTAGGAAGTAAAAGTATATTAAACATGGTGAGGCAAATAATGTATGGATGAGTTCATCAGAACTCCTGCATTTTAGTTGATCTTAAAGGTTCAGATGAACACTAAATGAGGCCAGGCTCACATCCTAAGACATCTGCTTTGAGCTGCTCTGGGCAACAGAACATAGGGCTACAAGGACCGCAGCTAATCCTTTGTGCCTAGGACTGGTCTTGTCAGGAAAAAACGTGTTTTGGGGGTGCATTCTAAACCTTAGGATCCTGTAACTCTGAGGGAAGTGACTGATTAAAAGAGACCTTTAAAGACCTCTTATCAACAGGATCAATTTGAATATCTGGTGTGTACTCTCTAATCTTTCCAACCTTCCTGAAAGGCAAGGGTTGTATTTTGTTCTGTTGGACTCTGCACAGCTGGGAGGGAGAGTGTTTTGTTCATAATGAGTCCTGGCACTAACCCAATAAATATTTGTTAAATTGGTTTAAAGAAATAGGCAAGTAACAATTGTGCTGGATATATTTATTTTGTCTTTGATGTAGACACAAAGCCATCACTTACCTCTCTGAAGTTACATTAAAAATATCTAAGTAATTTCTACCTACATTAACTATATTTCAGTTCATCACTTTCAATTATGTAATAAAAACAATTAATGACAGGCATAATTTAAGCATCTTATTTGTTTGGAACAAATCTATTCCATTTGAGGTTGATTTAGAATGGTATTTCCTACATGACAATAAACATATTATTTTAAAATTAAAGTTGGTCTGATGCCTAAACAAAATGTTTTAAAAGAATTTTGTGGCGCGTATAAGTAAATACATCTCCAGAGTCAAAGAAGCCATTCTTATTCAACGTATTTTAGTGATAGAGGGGAAATTAAGTATGATCACAGATTAAAAAAAAATTTTTTTTTTTTTAGTTTAAAAGTCTTTCTACAGGGCTTCCCTGGTGGCGCAGTGGTTGAGAGTCCGCCTGCCGATGCAGGGGACGCGGGTTCGTGCCCCGGTCCGGGAAGATCCCATATGCCGCGAAGCGGCTGGGCCCGTGAGCCGTGGCCGCTGGGCCTGCGCGTCTGGAGCCTGTGCTCCGCAACGGGAGGGGCCACAGCAGTGAGGGGCCCGCGTAACGCGAAAAAAAAAAAGTCTTTCTACAATACCTTGGTATTAGAGAACATTTCATGAAAATATGTTTATATATATATATATATGGCATTAAAAAATCCCAAATGACCAGGGAGACTTAAAAGTTAGATATTTAATAGTAAAAGACTTTTGATAATCCACAATAAAAATACTTTAAAATGTTTTTAACCAAAGTATAATAACCCCAAATAAGTCTTCTCAACTCAGTTATCAAGCAACCAAAAGAGAAAGATCCTGCCTCACATACTGCTGATGTTAACCATGTGATTTGGATTAAAGATAAATCCAATTTAAAATCATAATTATTGGAATTCTTCTAGACAGCATGGTTTTCAGAGACATTTAAAGAACCTTCAGTGGTGTGTTTTATATACCATAGGAAAAGAAAAATTAATCTCAAGCATGTCCTGTGTTGGGTACAGTAATAACAATTGTTTCCTGAATCCATGTGAGTAATCTCCTCTTCTAAAAGAAGACATTTAAATCTGCATCTACCACTTCATACTGAATGTCAGGAATAAGGTAAGGCCCCATGCTTAGAGGTAGCTACAAAACTAAAACATATTAATTCTGACAAAATGTCAAATATCTGCCCTTCAAATAAAATAAAAGTAACTTATCAATTACATACATGCTGTACTGAAACTCAGATAATATTCTCTCTATAATTATTACGTAGTATTCTCTTCTAGAACTTATAATTAGAAAGCAGATGGAGAGATTTCTGTAAACCTAAAAATGTCAAATGAGAATAGAAGCCCGAATATCTGGTTTTCAGTTCTGAGTAACAGGCAGTTTTCAGAAAACATGGTTCCCATATGTACCTTGTTCCTGGGAGTGGGTAAGACAATTTTGAAAGGGGGGAAAATATCATGAACTGTTGGTGTATTGTATAAAGGAAGCCCCAGAAGATATAGCACAAAATATCTTATAAACAAAAGTAGAACAAAATATTTGGTGCAATTTCTTTTTGCTCTTGGACACAGTTGGGTTTGCTGTGGTATATACATGTGCAAACAGGAAGTTAGGCGGTTAAGGCTAATAGGGCAATGGGTGAGTAGAGCAATTTCTTAGTATTTGGCTCTCTAGCACCAAGCAAGTCTGGTTTGGTCTTTATAGCTCCAGCTTGTGGAAAAAATAAGTTTTAGTTCCAGATATACTTGTAAGTGACTTGGAAGCTACCTCTTTGATTCACTTCCCCCATTACTGCACTTTTTAGTCACACAAATGTATATTTTTTCAGTTCCTAATGATCTGCTTGGCAGGAACTGGGACAATACGAAGACTTGGTAAACTGCTTAACTGAATGAGTTTTATCACAGGCCCTAGACACTCCAAGATAAACTGCCACCATGTTTTCCTCTGCTGGGTGGAGACAAAGTCCAAAAATGCGAACTTGTTAGATCAGGTTTTTTGCTGGTCTACAATGAATTATGATCACTGTAACTAGTAAAGAGAGAGATTACTAATAGCTGACTCTAAATTTAGAAATAACTTTTTTTTTTTTTTTTTTTTTGCGGTACGTGGGCCTCTCACTGTTGTGGCCTCTCCCGTTGTAGAGCACAGGCTCTGGACACGCAGGCTCAGCAGCCATGGCTCACGGGCCCAGCCGCTGCGCGGCATGTGGGATCTTCCCGGACCAGGGCACGAACCTGTGTCCCCTGCATCGGCAAGCGGACTCCCAACCACTGCGCCACCAGGGAAGCCCCAAAATAACTATCTTTTAAGGTCTAGAGAAGGAGTCGTAATTTCAGAGCAGTTACTGTAGGTTACTAGTAAAATCAGTTTTACTTCTGTTGGGGTAGCTATTGAAAAATATACTGCTAGGCATTAGAATGGTTAAGGTTGGTTTTTCTAAAGAAATAGTAAATGGCTTTGAGGTCATAGGAGAGGTTAGAGAACCTGAGACACTATAAAAATAGGTGAAGTGTTCAAAGTCAGTTGGTTAGAAGCCCAGACTAAAGCAAAGAATTCTAGGACTGATGTTCTCATTGGGGGAAAGGGTTTGATTGACCTCTGAACACCACAAAATAATGCTAACTGGATACATAATGCATAGATATTCAGACATCTGCACCTCACTGCTCTGAATGTCTCAGACTTAGCTGCTATTTTGAAAAGAGTAAAATTACTGGACTAAACCAATGCTATGTATACCTCTACAAGATGTTAGTTTCCCAGGATTACACTGACAGTCTAGCAGGAGAGGTGATTTTTCCAATATCTCAGGAACTAGCCAAGTAGACAGTGAACAAACGTGTTATTTTCATGAAACAAGTATTTATTGTGCACCTACTAAGTGCCAGGCCCTCTTTTAGGCACAGAGATACAGGTAAGATCCTTGCTCTCATGGAGTTTACCTTCTAATATTAAACGGCTTCTCTTTGGCAGGCAGTGGAAGAGCATGGGATACTTTGAGAATGGTGAATTAAGTGATGGAAAATCTTGAAATCCAAGTTGGGGAAAAATTCAATTTTGAGATGCTTGATGCGAAGCCATTGGGCCCCATGAACTGAGGACTAAGTGGAAGGGGAAAATGACTTTAGTTGCAATCAATTTTTCTGTTTGTCTTGAAGAGCTTCTTACATAAACCTGTCATGTGAACTATAAAAATATGGTCAGTAAACCAAGGGACAATTTAGGTGGCATTAATTTAATGAGCTTATTACCAATCTCTTACAGAAATCAATAAACATTTACTTTTTACCATCCCCTGAGGTGGCTCCTTGCCATTACCAGTCATTGTTAGACTGGGGAATGTTTAAAAAGTTCTTTAAAAAGAACCATTTTTCCTGGGCAATTAGAAACAGTCAGTGCCCTGCAACTTTTAGAACTTACTCAAGTTGCCTGTTAATTGGTTCTCTACCCGTGCTTTTTGATTTATAAAGTTTATTCTCTGCAATAAGTTACAAAGCTATCCTCTGTTATAAAGATCTCTGGGGTCATAATAAAATCAAGTCCATCAACTGGGACAATAACATGCTATTGTTTTTATAGAGTGTCCAGGCTTATCCAATGTCCCAATGGACTTCTTCAAGATAGTGTCAATTTACATCATCTTCATTTCATAAGGATAGCAGTTTCATGCTCTGAGAAACACTAAAAAGTTGCAGTAGTTTCATTTATGAGTAACTAAAGAGATTTGCTACCTATTTCTTGGGAAAAGGGGTTAATTCTGGTCATTTTATATTGGGATGGAAAAAAAATGCAAGATCTTTTATTAAAAAATTTTTTTTTGAATTACAAAAGTAATGTGTTCCTTACAGAAAAATCAGAAACTAGAACTAAGCAGAAAAAGAAAAATCACCCACAATTTCACCAATCACTGAGACCTAGTTAACATCTTAGTGTTTATGTGTTCAGTCTTTTCTGCCTCTCTCCAC